>NW_016107604.1:1222146-1232697 GCF_001604975.1 Cebus imitator
GCCTTGTTCCCTTGCTGGTGAGGAGTTGTGATCCCTTTTAGGAGGAGAGGTGTTCTGGTTTCGGGTGTTTTCATCCTTTCTGCACTGGTTTCTTCCCATCTTTGTGGGTTTATCCACCTGTTGTCTTTGTAGTTACTGACTTTCAGATTGGGTCTCTGAGTGAACTTCCAGTTTGTGGATGCTGAAGTTACTTCTTTTTCTTAGCTTTCCTTCTGACAGTCTGGCCCCTTTGCTGTAGGACTGCTGAGGTCCACTCCAGGCCCTGCTTGCCGGGGGATCACCTGCAGCGGCTCCAGAACAGTAAGGGTTGCTACCCATTTCCTCTTCTGCTATCTTTGTCCCAGAAGGATGCCCGCCAAATGTCAGTCTGTTCTCTCCTGTATGAGGTGACTCTTGGGATATATGGGGGTCAGGGAGCTGCTTGAGGAGACAGTCTGTCCTTTACTGGAGCTCAAGTCCTGAGCTGTGAGCTCCGTTGTTCATTCAGAGTTTCTGGGCAGGTACATTTAGATCGGCTGCAGCAGAACTCATAAACTCCCCCCTTTTTTTTTCCCTAGGTGCTCTGTCCCAGGGAGTTAGGGCTTTATTTATGAGTTTCCATTGTGCTGCTGCCTTTTTTTTTCCTTTCAGGGCTGCCCTGCCCAGCGAGGAGGCAGCCTAATCACTGTCTGCCTGCAGAGGCTTTGCTGAGCTGCTGTGGGCTCTGCCCAGCTGCCGTGTGATCTTCTCTGCAGTCCTGTTTATATGAGTGTAGTTAGAACTGCCTTGGCAATGGTGGCCCGCCTCTGTTATGGTGGACTCTCTCTGTAGTGGCAGGTTGCCTCGGCAACGGCGGGTTGCCTAAGCGATGGTCAGACTGCCTCCATAGTGGTGGAGTGTCTCAGTAATGGCGGACACCCCTCCCCCACAGAGCCGGACCGTCCCGGGTTCAGCTGTGCTTGCTATGAAACTCTCAACCCAGAGCATTTTCAATTTCTTTTTTTTTTGGAGGGGGAGGGTGTGACCAGCCGAGCCTGATCACCCAGCTCCCTGACTCAGAGTCTTTTGTTGTTGTTGTTGAATGGTCGACTCTCTCCCAGTGTTCCAGTCGCCTGTTGAAAAGGTGTCGTGATCTCCCATGCCGCGACTCACTAAGCCGGCTGAAACAGCGGCGCTGAGATTCCTGGTGGTTTTTTTGCCTAGAATCTCCTGGCCTGGCTTGCTATTTCAGATGAATGGGCGACTCCGCAGTCTCAGGGCTCTAATCACCAGCTAAGAGGACACCCGGATCAGTGTCTTTTGTATGGAGAACCGCAAAGCAGCCGCGGGGGCCGAAACAGCCGTGCTGGTGACCCGTGGGGCTCCTCCGCCTGGGAATCTCCTGGTCTGTGGGCAATAAAAATCCGTCTGGAAATGCGGCGTCCACTCACCCTCTGCACTTTCACTGGGAGCTGCAATCCTGAGCTGTTCCTGGTCTGCCATCTTCCCCCGATCTCTAAAAGTATTTTATAATCTCCCTTCTGATTTCTTCTTTGGCTCATTGTTGGTTAAGAGTGTGTTGTTTAATTTCCATATATTTGTGAATATCTCAATTTTATTCTGCTATTAATTTCTATTTTAATTTCCTTGTGGTTAGAGAACATACTTTACATGATTTCACTTTATTTGAATGTATCGAGATTCGTATTATGATTTGCCTTACATAACATATAGTCTACCTTATAGTAAGTTCCACATGCACTTGAGAAGAACATGTCTTCTGCTGTTGCTGGACCAGGTGTTCTGCAGATGCTGAGGAGAGATAGATGGGAATATGACAAGTTAAATATTCACGAACTCATTATTCTTACTGAGTTCAGTAGTTTTTCCAAATGCATGCTCTTCAAATTGTAGTAAACTTTTGATGAATTTCCAAAGTTCTGAAAAAATTTAATTTTGATAATTTTTGCTTTTGTTTTCATTGCCTTTGTGGAAGCACAGATTTGTGGAGGTCCTCACTCTGCCGTTCCAGAAGTACCGCCTTGAAAACACTGTTTTAAAGACATTTAAAATAATTATCTGTGATTCTGGCAGAGTTAATCAGGTTCATCAGATTCATTTGTTTCATTTCCTTTTTTATATTTAGGGAGTACCTTTCTTTCTTCTTGATATAAATTTTAAGTTATGCAAATCATTTGCATGTTTCCAAAGTCAAATCTACAAAACAAGATGTGTTCAGAAAGATCTAGTTCTATCATTACCCTTTCCTCCCCTATGAGTTACTTGAAAATTAGTTTTGATGATGCCTCATTGTTTCTTTTTAAAAATAGAAGCAATTGCTACATATGAATATTCTTCTCTCCTATTCTTCTTTGCTTTTTCACTCCATTGCAGAATGGATTACTCTATTGTAGAATACAGAGCTCATCCTTATATAAAAGGGTTTTGAAGCCTGACCAACATGGTGAAACCCTGTCTCTACCAAAAATACAAAAATTAGCCAGGTAAGGTGTTGCGTGCCTGTAATCCCAGCTATTTGGGAGGCTGAGGCAGGAGAAGTGCTTGAACCCGGGAGGCAGAGGTTGCAGTGAGCCAAGATTGTGTCACTGCACTCCAGCCTATGTGACAGATGAGACCCTGTGTCAATAAATAAATGAATGGGTTTTGAAAAATTATAGGAAAAAAAGTATTTGTTCCTAACTAAGTCACATTTTGGGTATATAATATATATACAAAGTTTTACTAAAATCTTCAAATTCATTTCTTGTTTAGACCCTAATATCTTCAGGAGTTGGTGATGTCTCTCTGGCTTCATGAGACTAGTTCAGAGAGTTGGTCTTTGTTTTAGGGTCTTCATATCTTCTCCTCGCCTGTCCACTTCTTTCTTTCTTTTTCTTTTTTTGAGATGAAGTCTCGCCCTGTCACCAGGCTGGCGTGCAGTGGCGCAATCTCGGCTTATTGCAACCTCTGCCTCCCGGATTCAAGCAATTCTCCTGCCTCAGCCTCTTGTGTAGCTGGGATTATAGGCAACCACCACCACACTTGGCTAATTTTTGTATTTTTATTAGAGACAGGGTTTCACCATGTTGGTCAGGCTGATCTCGAACTCCTGACCTCTTGATTCACCCGCCTCTGCCTCTCAAAGTGCTGGGATTACAGGCGTGAGCCAACACACCCGGCCCCACTTCTTTCTTTCCTATGTAGGTCACCAATAGTTTAGAGACTCCCTTGGTAATTTCTCCATGCCATAGTGTTGAGTGCATGATGGATGAGAGTTAAAATATCTAAAGGAGGCTAAGGTGACATATGGCAAGAAGTAGATCAATACAAGGAGAATTGGTTGATTTTCCACTGTCATGCTAAGGTTTATTTTGGCGTGTCTGAGGACATCGTTATTTTACAGTAATAATTTGACCACTGCGTTCTAATATGGAAATAGAGGCAAATTAGAAAAAATGGTGTAGCTCTGATAGAACCTAGTTATTAAATGTCAGCAGATTTAGCAAATAAAAATACAAGACACCCTATTAAATTTGAATTTCATTATTCATTAAACAATGAATAATTTTTTGTATAAATATGTCCCAAATATTATACTAAAAATTATTCAATGTTTATCTGACTTCAATGTTTTTCTTTCTTCTTTTTTTTTTTTGAGATGGAGTTTCACTCTTGTTGCCCAGGCTGGAGTGCAGAGGCGCGATCTCGACTCACTGCAACCTCTGCCTCCTGGGTTCAAGTGATTCTCCTGCCTAAGCCTTCTGAGTAGCTGAGGTTACAGGTGCCCACCACCATGCCCGGCTAATTTTTTAGTAGAGACAGGGTTTCGCCATATTGGCCAGGCTGGTCTCGAACTCCTTACCTCAGGTGATCTGCCCTCCTCAGCCTCCCAAAGTGCTGGGATTACAGGTGTGAGCCATCTCGCCCAGCTTGAATTAAGTTTTAACTAGGCATTCTGTATTTTATCTGGCAATCTTATTTAGAACCCAAATCAAGTAGATAATATGTGCTTGCCTTGGTGTTCACTGTCTGGGAAGAAGTAGGCACGGGCTGGTATGGAATCGTCCCCTCCAAGCTGTTAGTCACAGAGTTTTGTGCTGGAAGAGGACTGGCTTAGACACTTTCCAGACTCATCTCTTGCTCTTCCGTCATAGACACCCTCACGCCCCAGTCATGCTGAATCATCTGCAGTCTTATGCATTGGCCACACAGTCATTATTTTGCATGTGCCATTCCCTATGCTTCTCCTACCTCCTTCCCTCACTCTCCATTTCACTAATTCCTACTGGCTCTTACAAGAGTTTCAGGCCGGGCGCAGTGGCTCATGCCTGTAATCCCACCACTCTGGGAGGGGGAGGTGAGAGGATCACTTGAGGCCAGAAGTTCGAGATCAGCCTGGCCAATGTGGCCTAACCCCGTCTCTACTAAAAATACAAAAATTAGCTGGGCATGGTGGTATTCCCCTAATCCCAGCTACTCAGGAGGCTGAGGCAGGAGAATCGCTTAAACCCAGAAGGTGGAGGTTGCAGTGAGCTGAGATCACGCCACTGCACTCCAGCCAACAGAGTGAGACTCTGTCTCAAAAAAAAAAAAAAAAGAACAAGAGTTTCAGACTTTAATGTAATGAGCAAAGGCCAAATAGAAGTAACATGCTCACTCTCATTTTCTTGAAATAGGTGACCATCTGGATCTATTTTTCATTTCTCTACTTCATATAGAGACGTAGGTTCAGAGAAAGAGTTCTCTACTACAAGAAAAACAACAGTTTAAGTGTGATAATAAATGACAGCTGATTATCCTTCCCAATGTTGGGGCAACAAAGGTAGTAGTGGGGATTGTTGTGAGCTAGTGAACATTTAGCCCTTCTAAAAAGGGACAGCCACTATTCAATTCGACCAAATGTTGCCACGTGGGATTGCATTCCTAATATTGTCAGATCATTTGGTTTTTCAAGAAAAGCCAGGCCAGGTGTGGTGGCTCATGCCTGTAATCCCAGCACTTTGAGAGGCTGAGGCAGGCGGATCATCTGACGTTGGAGGTTTGAGACCAGCCTGATCAACATGGTGAAAACCCATCTCCACTAAAAACACAAAAGTTAGCAGGGTGTGGTGGCACATGCCTGTAATCCCAGCTATTCAGGAGGCTGAGGCAGGAGAATTGTTTGAACACAGGAGGCAGAGGCTGTGGTGAGCCAGGATTGCGCCATTGCACTCCAGCCTGGGCAACAAAAGCAAAACTCTGCCTCAAAAAAAAGAAAAGAAAAGCCAGAAAACAGATTGTGTGTGTGTGTGTGTGTGTGTGTGTGTGAAATGTGAAATCTTTCAATTTACAAATGTTAGGTTTTTTTTTTTTTCTCTAAGGAGGTCAAACAAAACTCAGTGAAAGTGGCCAGGCATGGTGGCTCACACCTGTAATCCCAGTGCTTTGGGAGGCCGAGGCAGGTGGATCACCCGATGTCAGAAGTTCGAGACCAGCCTGGCCAAAGTGGCTAAACTCTGTTCCTACTAAAAATACAAAAATTAGCTGGGCGTGATGGTGGGCGCTTGTAATCCCAGCTACTTGGGAGGCTGAGGCAGGTGAATTGCTTGAACCCGGGAGGTGGAGGTGGAGGTTGCAGTGAGCCGAGATCAAGCTACTGCACTCCAGCCTGGGTGATAGAGACTCCATTTCAAAAAACAAAAACAAAAGAAAACAAAAAAACACTCACTGAAAATGAGTAGGGTCACCAGTTCAAGGTCTTCTATTAAATGTTCAAATCTGACATCACTTTTCAGAGGTCTGTATTAAGTACACTTCCTAAGTATGGGCTGCAGTAGTATTTTGTGCTAAACTCTATCTGAGCACCATAGCATAATTGCTTTCCTGTTGTTTTCCCTGAAAGCAGAAATTTACATTTCATTTTCTTATCCTCAGCAACTAGCAGAGTGCCCGAGACATAGTAGACATTCATGCAAATGAATGAATGAGTTAGTGAATGCATCTAGGTCACCCCTGTTTTCCAGCCATAAGATAAAATTTTCAAAGGCAGAAAAACCCTCATATCCTTTCCCCATCCCAGAATGGAGCAAAAAAGTTAAAACAATTCCTTTGGACATAAAGTTAGAAGTATTTTTCTGTTTAAGACTGTTAAACTGTGGAAGTTTAATAGTTGATTGCCTCTTGGAAACCACATGTGAAGCAGATAATCAATCAGGCTTCAAGAATTTGGCACTGTTTTACAGTTCTACTTGCAGTGGTTTTAAAATAATGTGACTGATACTCAGTCCAAGTGCATTATTGTTAATATTTTATCAGAGAGTTATTGTTTTCCCTTTGAATATGTCTCATTACAGGCGCCACTGCATTATTAAGTACAAATGTAATACATCCAAGGACCAATTTTTCCCACCCCTGCAGTATGAATTTCTGATTTTATGATTGAAGTCAATGGGAAAGTCAGATTCATTTAATCTAAATTTACAGCACACTTTGTTGGAATGCATGCATTCTTTTATTTGAGGGATACCTGCATAATGGTGTAATATATTTTATGCTCTGCAGCAGAATAATACAAGCAAATGGAGCCAACTCCATTGTTAACAATAGAGCAGCTGCATCATGACTGCAGATATCACTGGATATATCACCTGGGGACTCTCAGCCATTGATACAATCAAGAATGAATCTTCCGGCCAGGCGCGGCAGCTCACGCCTATAATCCCAGCAGTTTGGGAGGCTGAGGTGGGTGGATCATGAGGTCAGGAGTTTGAGACCAGCCTGGCCAGAATGTGAAACCCTGACTCTACTAAAAATATAAAAAATTAGCTGGGCATGGTGGCATGTGCCTGTAGTATCAGCTACATGAGAGGCTGAGGCAGAAGAATCGCTTGAACTGGGAAGTGGAGGTTGCAGTGAGCCGAGATCGTATCACTGCACTCCAGCCTGGGCGACAGCAAGACTCTGTCTCAAAAAAAACAAAAGAAAATTCCTGGGCTCAGACCTACAGAGTCTCCGAGTCTGACTAATCTGCCAGTTGCAGCTGCTTCTTACCACATCAGAGTTTGAGATCCACTGAGCTAGCTGAATCTGAAGGCCTCTTCAGCCTACAAAATTTTGCAAGGCATAGAGGGTCTTTGCAAAGTTAAGCATATTGGTAGCAGAAATTTCTACTCCTCCCTTGCAAAAGATTTAATAAACCTGAAAAGGGCTTTTTGAAATAGGATTTAGTTAACCAATGAGATCCACTATCTCTGGCCAATCTTGGATTATGTAAACACAGACCACTTAAATATTTGTTCAGGGCACTAGATATGGGATTGATTCATTTGGGCTTGGAGTAAGGGCTCACGCCTGTAATCCTAACACTTTGGAAGTCTGAGGCCGGAGGTTGTTCGAGTCCAGGAGTTTGAGACCAACCTGGGTAACATAGTGATACCCTGTCTGTACCACAAGTTAGGCCTGCTGCAGTGGCTCATGACTGTAATATAAGCAATTTGGGAGGCCGAGGCAGGTGGATCACTTGAGGTCAAGAGTTAAAGACCAGCCTGGTCAACATGGTTAAACTCCGTTTCTACTAAAAATACAAAAATTCTCCAGGCGTGGTCGTGTCCACCTGTAAACCCAGCTACTCCGGAGGCTAAGGCATGAAAATTGCTTAAACCTGGGAGGCAGAGGTTGCAGTGAGCTGAGATCGTGCCACTGTACTCCAGCCTGGGTGATGGAGTGAGACTCTGTCTCAAAAAACAACAACAAAAACCAACCAAACCAACAACAAAAAAACCCCCAAAATGTAAAAAAATTAGCTGGGCATGGTGGCACACGTCTGTGGTCCCAGCTACTCAGGAGGCTGAGGTGGGAGGATTGTTTGAGCCTGGGAGGTCGAGGCTGCAATGAGCCATAATCAGGCCACTCATGACACTCTAGTCTGGGCAACAAAGCAAGACCCTGTCTTAAAAAAAAAATTCCATCTATTTTATTATTATTTTATTTAATTAATTTAATTTATTTATTTTAATTAATTGATTTTTCAATAGGGTTTCACCGTGTTGGTCAGGCTGGTCTTGAACTCCCGACCTCAGGTGATCTGCCCGCCTTGGCCTCCAAAATGCTTGGATTACAGGCGTGAGCCACCATGCCCGGCCCTGTCTATTTTAAATCTGGCAACTTGAGGCTTGATGATTCTTATGATGGGCAAGAAGCTGATTTGACATGTATTCCACACATCTTCTGCTATTTTCAATAAATCCAAGTTAATTCAGATTAGCTCCTCTCTGGGCGGAGGTTACATGTCTTTAAAGTTTTTAAAACCTATTAGAGATTGAAAAAGAGTTCACAGAGAGTGGCCTAAGGTGTTTTTGTTTTTGTGTTTGTTTTGAGACGCAGTTTTGCTCTTGTCGCCCAGGCTGGAGTGCAATGGCACAATCTCAGCTCACCGCAACCTCCACCTCCCGGTTCAAGCGATTCTCCTGCCTCAGCCTCCTGAGTAGCTGGGATTACAGGCATGCGCCACCATGCCTGGCTAATTTTGTATTTTTAGTGGAGGGCATTTCACCATGTTTTTCAAGCTGGTCTCGAACTCCTGACCGCAGGTGATCTATCCGTCTTGGCCTCCCAAAGTGCTAGGATTACAGGTGTGAGCCTCTGTCCCTGGCCGAGGTCTTAAAAATCTTACAAGGAAGCTGACATGAAGAAGGAAAAGAGAACTGGGTGCCGCCTGCTCCCTCTTGCTTGTAATCCCAGCACTTTGGGGGGCCGAGGTGGGCCAATCACTTGAGGTTAGGAGTTCGAGACCAGCCTGGACAAAATGGCGAAACCCCATCTCTACTAAAATTACAAAAATTAGCTGGCATGGTGGTGCACATCCCTGTAGTCCCAGCTACATGAGAAGCTGAGGCAAGAGAATCGCTTGAACCTGGGAGGTGGAAGTTGCAGTGAGTCGAGATAATGTCACTCCAGCCTGGGTGTCAGAGTGAGACCCCATCTTTACTAAAAATACAAGAGTTAGTTGGGTGTGGTGGCACACACCTGTTATCCCAGCTACTCAGGAGGTTGAGGCAGGAGAATTGCTTGAACCCAGGAAGTGGAGGTTGCAGTGAGCCGAGATGCAGCCTGGGCAACAGAGCAAGACTTCGTCTCAAAAACAAAACAAAACAAAAAAGAATTTTCTGTCCTCTTGGGAGAGGGAAACAGGTGACCAGGAATGAATGAAGGAAACAAAATGATGTCTATAATTATAGATTGTTCATTACTTTCCTAGCACTAATTGGATATAGCATTGAGTATAGCAATGGGAAAGAACAGTTAGGGGAAAGTAGAGTTAGGGGAGGTTCCTTGTAAAAAGAGCCCTTTAGATCACACAGTCTTTAGGAAAACAGATGTGGCAGTCACAAGGCATGGTGGAGTGAGCCTGTAGTCCCACCTACGCAGAAGCTGAGGCAGGGGGATGGCTTGAGTCCAGGAGTTCTGGACTGTAGTGCACTATGCTGGCCTGAACACAATTCGGCATTGATAATGGTGACCTCCTGGAGCAGGGACCACCAGGTTGCCTAAGAAGGTTGGCTGAACTGGCCCTAGTTGAAATGGAGCAGGTCAAAAACTCCTGGGCTGATCAGTAGTGAGATTCCCCCTGTGAATAGTCACTACCTTCCATCTTCCATAGAGAGACACTGTCTCTTAAAAAAAAAAAAAAAAAAAAAAAAAAAAAAAAAAAAAGGTTTTCCTGGCCGGGCGTGGTGGCTCACGCCTGTAATTCCAGCGCTTTGGAAGGCCAAGGTGGGTGGATCACCTGAGGTTGGGAGTTCGAGACCAGCCTGGCCAACATGGAGAAACCCCACTTCTACTAAAAATACAAAAATTAGAAAAATTCAAAATTCAAAAGGTACCGAAAGAAATAGAATGAAAGTCTCCCTTCTACCCAGACATCGGGTTCTCTTCTCAAGAAGTAACAAATTGGCCAGGCGTGGTGGCTCACACCTGTAATCCCAGCAGTTTGGGAGGCTGAGGCAGGCGGGTCACCTGAGGTCAGGAGTTCAAGACCAGCCTGGCCAACATGGTGAAACCCTGTCTCTACTAAAAATACAAAAATTAGAAAAATTAGCATGGCGTGGTTGGTTGGTGACGATAATTCCAGCTACTCAGGAGGCTGAGGCACATGAATCACTTGAACCCTGGAGGCACAGTTTGCAGTGAGTCGAGATTGTGCCACTGCACTCCAGCCTAGGCAATGGAGTGAGACTGTGAAAAAATGAACAAACGAAAAGCAACAAATTGTATCAGTTTCTTAGGTAGAGATTTCTTTTCATATGCAAACAAGTACATTTTCACAAATGGTTGCACATTAAATATAGTATTCTGTACATTGCTTTTTTTCTTTTTTTTTTTTTTTGTAGAGACATGGTTTCACCATGTTGGCCAGGATGGTCTCGATCTCCTGACCTCATGATCCGCATGCCTCAGCCTACCAAAGTGCTGAGATTACAGGCATGAGCCACCGTGCTTGGCCCTGCTTTTTTCTTAATAATAGATCTTGGAGATCACTCCATATTGGTATCTAAACAGCTACCGCCTTCATTTGAGTGGTTGCATAGTGTTCCACGATAAGCATGTACCATGATT
>NW_016107604.1:1233612-1238002 GCF_001604975.1 Cebus imitator
AAATTAGCTGGGCATGGTGGCGCACACCTGTAATCCCAGCCGAGGCAGGAGGATCACTTGAACCCAGGAGGCAGAGGGAGGTTGCAGTGAGCTGAGATTGCGTGTGTCACTGCACTGCATCCTGAGCAACAGAGTGAGATCCTGTCATGCACACACACAAAATCATAATAATAAAAAGGTCATTTGTATTTCTGTTGTTGTGAACTGACTGCTTGTAGCCTCCACCAATTTTTCTTTTAGGCTAATGGTATTTATTCTTGATTTGTAGAAGCCCTTTATATATGTCATTTGAGTTGCAATTATTTTTTTCCAATTTGTCTTTTGACTTTGCTTTTAGTGGAATTTGCCATATAGAAATATTTAATTTTTAGTCATTAATATAAATCTTTTTTTTTGAGATGGAGTCTTGCTCTGTTGCCCAGGCTGGAGTGCGGTGGTGCGATCTCGGCTTACCACAACCTCTGCCTCCTGAGTTCAAGCGACTCTTCTGCTTCAGCCTCCTAAGTACCTGGGACTATGGGTGCGTGCCACCATGCCCAGCTACTGTTTGTATTTTTAGGAGAGACGGGGTTTCACTATGTTGGCCAGGCTGGTCTCAAACTCCTGATCTCATGATCTGCCCTCCTCGGCCTCCCAAAGTGCTGGGATTATAGGCATGAGCCACTGTGCCTGGCTTTCAATCATTTCTTTTGTGGCTCTAAGTTTTGGGTCAACTTAGGCCATTCTGCAAGTATAAGAGTGCTGGTATGCTTCCTTCTAGTATTTTTATGGTTCCATTTTTGACATTTAAATCTTGGATTCCAAGGCGGGTGAATCACTTGAGGTGGTGGCAGGCACCTTGTAGTCCCAGCTACATGGGATGCTAGGGCAGGAGGGTCACTTGACTCCAGGAAGCAGAGGTTGCCGTGAGCGAAGATCACATCACTGCACTCCAGCCTGGGCAACAGAGCGAGACTCTGTCTCGAAAACAAAAATCTTGGATCCATTGGTATTAGGCAAGGGGTATGAAGCCACCACATCCTCATCAGTAGTTCTAATATAATTTATTGGATAACCCAACATTTCCATACTGCTTCAACATGTCACTTTTATCATACACTAAATTTCTGTGGGCAATTGTCTCATTTTTGGACCTTCTATTCTGTTGAAGTGATGTGTCTATTCATGCCTCATTATCACATGGTGTTACCTTGCGATAGCTTTTTATTAAATAACAATTTAAATTTATATTTATATTAACATACAAAATGTTAATATTTTGTAAAACTATTTGCCTTTTATCTTCTTTTGAAAAAAAATTGTCCTTTTTTTTTTTTGAGAATGGAATCTTACCCTGTCCCCTAGGCTGGAGTGCAGTGGTGCGATCTTGGCTCACTGCAACCTCCACTTCCCAGATTCAAGCAACTCTCAAGCCTCAGCTTCCAGGGTAGCTGGGATTACAGGCATGTGCCATTATACCCAGCTAATTTTGTTGTATTTTTAGTAGAGATAGAGTTTCACCATGTTAGCCAGGCTTGTCTCAAACTCCTGGCCTCAGGTGATCCACCCACCTTGGCCTACCAAAGTGCTGGGATTACAGGCATGAGCGACCGCTCCTAGCCTATTGTCTAGTCTTGATTATTCTTTTTTTGCCCACATGAACTCTTGAAAATAGTTTGTCTAGATTCAGAGGAAATCCTGTTGGCATTTTTAAATTGGGCTCACATTAAAGTTACAGATTAATGTAGAGAAAATGAACCACTTTTATGATGTTAATTTTTTTCTTATCCAAAAATATGCTATTCCTTTCTGTTCTAAATGTCTGTTGTGTCCTTGGCATATGTAAAATTTTTCTTCGTATAGAACATGCAAATATTTCAAGTGTATTTGGCCAGGTATGGTGGCTCATGCCTGTATTCCCAGCACTTTAGGAGGCCGAGGTGAGTGGATCACCTGAGGTCAGGAGTTCAAGATCAGCCTGACCAACATGTCGAAACCCTGTCTCTACTAAAAATACAAAAAACCTGGCATGGTGGCTTATGCCTGTAGTCCCAGTTACTTGGGAGGTTGAGGCATGAGAATTGCTTGAACCCGGGAGACAGAGGTTGCAGTGAGCAGAGACTGCACTACGGCACTCCAGCCTGGGCAGCAGAGTGAGACTTGGTCCTCACTGCCAAAAAATTTAAGTGTATTTCTAGGTATTTTATCTTTGTCATGGCTTATGTAAATGAGATCTCTTCTTCCAATAGGCCTTCTTTTGATTTTTCCAAGTATACAATTGTATCAAATGTCAGTAGTAAAAATTTTAACCTTCTGATGTCCAATTTTATACCTTTAACTTACTTTTTTTTGTGAAATTACATTAGTCAGTATCTCCAGGTGAAGGTTAAATAATAGCAATGGTAGTGAAAATCCTTGTCTTATTCCAGTCTCAAATGAGAATGTTTCCAGTGTTTCCCAATAAGCATTATGGGACTTTGGGCAAAATATACACACACATATATAGTAGTCAAATATACATGACAGAAAATTTACCATTTTAATCATTTCCAAGTGTATAGTTCCATGGCACAAAGTACACTCTCATTGTTGTGCGGGTAACACCACCACCACCATCCATCCCCAGAACTTTTTTTCCTCTGTGAATTCTGCAGAGAAGTATCCCCAGAAATTTTTCATCCTTGGTCATAATGTATTCTTTTTTTTTTTGAGATGGAGTCTTGCTCTGTCTCCAGGCTGGAGTGCAGTGGCGCAATCTCGGCTCACTGCAACCCCCGCCTCCCGGGTTCAAGCGATTCTTCCGCCTCAGCCTCCCGAGTAGCTGGGACCACAGGCACGTGCCACCAAGCCCAGCTAATTTTTGTATTTTTAGTAGAGACGGGGTTTCACCATGTTGGCCAGGATGATCTCGATCTCTTGACCTCATGATAGACCACCTTAATCTCCCAAAGTGCTGGGATTACAGGCGTGAGCCACCGAGCCCGGCCCATAATGTATTCTTTTATTCTTTCCTCATCACTGTACTAATGAGGAATAGGCATTAGAATTTTTCAACTTTTATAGGGGAGGGACGGTGGGGGGTAGGGAGTTGGGGACAGATAGCAAAGGGAGAGATGCCAGATGTAGGTGATGGGGAGGAAGGCAGCAAATCACACTGCCACTTGTGTACCTGTGCAACAATCTTGCATGTTCTTCACATGTACCCCAAAACCTAAAATGCAATAAAATAAATAAATCGGAAAAAAAAAAGAATTTTTCAACTTTTATTTTAAATACAGGGAGTATATGTGCAGGTATGTTACATGAGGCAATTGAGTAATGCTGAGGTTTGGAGTATGGATCCTGTTACCCAGGTAGTGGGCATAGTACTTGAGTACTTGATAGGTTTTTTGTTTTGTTTTTTTTTTCTTCTCTTGGAGTCTTGCTCTGTCGTCCAGGCTGGAGTGCAGTGGCATGATGTTGGCTCACTGCAACCTCCACCTCCCTGGTTCAAGTGATTCTCCTGCCTCAGCTTCCCGAGTAGGTGGGGTTACAGGCTCCCACCACCACATCAAGCTTATTTTTCTATTTTTAGTAAATACGGGGTTTCACCATCTTGGCAAGGCTGGTCTTGAACTCCTGACCTCATGATCGGCCTCCCAAAGTGCTGGGATTACAAGCATGAACCACCATGCCCAGGCTGATAGGTCATGTTTTAAACCCATACCCCCTTCCCTTGACCCTCTGGTAGTCCACAGTGTCTATTGTTCGCATATTTATGTCTATGTGTGCTCAACGTTTAACTCCCACTTATAGGTAAGAATATGCGCTATTTGATTTTCTGTTCTTGTGTTAGGTTGTTTAGGATAATGGCCTCCAGCTCATTCATGTTGCTGCAAAAAACATGATCATGTTTTTTTTTACGGCTGCATAGTATGCCATGGTGTACATTTACCACTTTTAAAAAAATTCAGTCTACTTTTGATGGACATTTAGGTTGATTCCATGTCTTTGCAATTTTGAATAGTGCTGCAATGAACATGCGTGTGCATGTATCTTTTTGACAGAATAAATTATTTTTCTTTGCATATATACCTAGTAGTGGGATTGCTGGGTAGAATGGTAGTTCTATTTTAAGTTTTTTGAGAAATCTCCAAACTGCTTTCCACAGTGACTGAACTAGTTTGCATTCCCACCAACAGCCTTTCCTTTTCTCCACAGCCTTGCCAATGTCTATTGTTTTTTGACTTTTTGATAATAACTATTTTGGTTGTGAGATGATATCTCATTGTAGTTTTGATTTACATTTCTAGGATGATTAGTGATGTGGAGCATTTTTTCATATGTTTGTTGGCTGCACGTATGTCTTCTTTTGAGGGGTGTCTGTTCCTGTGTTCCTGTTCTTTGTCCTTTTTTTTTTTTTTTTTTTTTT
>NW_016107604.1:1238097-1244355 GCF_001604975.1 Cebus imitator
GGACTACAGGCGCCTGCCACCACGTCCGGCTAATTTTTTTGTATTTTTAGTAGTGATGGGGTTTCACTGTATTGGCCAGGCTGATCTCGAACTCCTGACCTCATGATGCACCTGCCTCAACCTCCCAAAGTGGTGTGGGATTACAGGTGTGAGCCACTGCACCCGGCCCTTTTGTCCATTTTTTAATGGGTTTTTTTGCTTTTTGCTTGTGGATTTAAGATCCCTATAGATTATGGATATTAGGCTTTTTGTTAGATGCATAGTTTGCAAATATCCTCTCCTCTTCTGCAGGTTGTCGGTTTGCTCTGTCGATGGTTTCTTTTGCTGTGCAGAAGCTCTTTAGTTTAATTAGGTCCCACTGGTCTATTTTTGTTTTCATTACAATTGCTTTTGGAGACTAAGCCAAAAATTATTTGCCGAGGCCAGTGTCGAGAAGATTTCCTAAGTTGTCTTCCAGGATCTTTTTGTTTTTTTCTTTTTCTATTTTTTTGAGACTGAGTTTTGCTCTTATAGTCCAGGCCGGAGTGCAATGGTGCGATCTGGGCTCACTGCAAACTCTGCCTCCCGGGTTCAAGCAATTCTCCTGCCTCAGCCTCCTGAGTAGCTGGGACTACAGGCATGAGCCACCACACTCGGCTAATTTTGTATTTTCAGTAGAGATAGGGTTTCTCAATGTTGGTGAGGCTGGTCTTGAACTCTTGACCTCAGATGATACACCTGCCTTGGCCTCATAAAGGGCTGGCATTACAGGCATGAGCCATCGAGTCTGGCCATCTTCCAGGATTTTTATAGTTTGAAGCCTTATATTTAAATCTTTAATCCATTTTTAGTTGATTTTTGTATATGGTGAAAGGTAGGGGTTCTGATTCAATCTTCTGCATATGGCTAGCTAGTTATCCCAGCACCCAGCACCATTTATTGAATAGGGACTCCTTTCTTCATTGCTTGTTTTTGTCAGCCCTGTTGAAGATCAGATGGTTGTAGGTGTGTGGCTTTATTTCCCAATTTGCTATTCTGTTCCATTGGTCTATGTGTCTGCTTTTGTATCAGTACCACACTGTTTTGGTTGCTGGGATTTTACAGTATAATTTGAAGTCATGTAGTGTGATGACTCTGGCTTTGTTCTTTTTGCTTAGGATTTCTTTGGTTATTTGGGCTCTTTTTTGGTTCCATGTGAATTTTAGAATAGTTTTGAAAAAATCTATAGAGTGCTCTTGGCTCCAGTGAAGGAGATAGTAGCGAATGCTAACTTCTAGTCGAAGGCCATTTTTTTTTTAGACAGAGTCTCACTCCATCATGCAGGCTGGAGTGCAGTGACATGATTATAGCTTGCTGCAGCCTCCAACCCCTGCGCTCAAGTAATCCTTCCACCTCAGCCTCCTGAGTAGCTGGGATTACAGGTGTGTGCCACCATGCTTGGCTAATTTTCTTTTCTTTTTCTTTTTTTTTTTTTTTTTGTAGAGATGGGGTCCCACTATGTTGCCTAGGCTGGTCTTGAACTCTTGGGTTCAAGCAATCCTCCCACCTCAGCCTCCCAAAATGCTGGGATTACAGGTATGAGCCACTGAGCTGGCCTATAACATGTTTTTATCATGCTATGTTTTACATTTACTTTCTGTTTTATAAAGATTTTAAAACAAAGAATGAATGTTGAATTTTATTAAATGCCTTCTTAGCATTTATTAATAAAATTATATGGCTTTACTTGTTTGATCTATTAATATAATTGTTTTGGTACATTTCCTAATATTGAATCATTCTGACATTTCTGGAATCAAACCATTTGGGTCACAGTGTGCTATTTTTTTTTTTTAACACTTCTAAAATTTTAATTAGGATTAAAAAAAATCTTTAGCTTTAGTCAGTTTGGCTTGTAATTTTTCCTTTTTTGCCCACGAGATGCTTTTAATGATAGACATGACAGAACTTGCTGGTGGATTAGATGTTGGGATTCAGGATAAAGAAGGAATCAACTCAGCTTTATGACCAGCTGGGGGATGTTGGTACCTTTTAGTGAGCCAGCAGAGATGGAAAGTGGGTGGATCAGACTGTATTCAAGTCAACAGGGAGTCTCCAAGGGAGTGCGAGGGATGGAGGTTATTGGAACCACCTCCTGAAAGCTTTGAAAATGTGCATTTCAAACTGAACATGCTGAAGTTAAAATATGTGGCAAACTTCCAACTCAGAAGAGTGGACTGAGCACATCTGTTTATTTCCTATCCCTCCTGAGGCCCCATTAAAATGATAATAAAGGAGCAGGGAACAAAAGTATAAGCCAGTAACTAAGAAGAGATCATAGGCAGTCGGGAGGCTGTGGTGGTGGTGGTGGTGATGGTGGGAATATCTGTGCATGAGGGATTTCACAAATTCTGGGGAGAGGAAAACCAGAAGAAGGCTGATGACTAATACGGTGGGGAAGAGGGCCCAGTGGCCTGGAATATGTGCATCATGGCCTATAGCCAAGGACACAGCTGAGCGACACCAGGGTCAGTGGAGGTGAAAATAGGGGCATTACCAAGTTGCTGTGGGGAGGAAGTGTTACTTCCTCATCCTTCTTTCATACTTTCATACAAGATTTATTTTTATTTTTTGACACAGAGTCTCATTCTGTAGCCCAAGCTGAAGCACAGTGGTGTGACCTTGGCTCACTACAACCTCCACCTCCAAAGCTCAAGCAATCCTTACGCTTCAGCCTCCGGAGTAGCTGGAACTACAGGTGTGCGCCACCACATCCGACTAATTTTTTGGATTTTAGTAGAGACAAGGTTTTGCTGTGTTGCCCAGGGTGGCCTCAAGCTCCTAAGCTCAGGTGATCGGCCTGCCACGGCCTCCCAAAGTGCTCGGATTACAGGAGTCAACCACTGCACCCGGCACCTTCATGCCAAATGTCTAACAGTCAGGCATCTAGCATCAAAGAAAGATGAACAACAATAGCAATAATAATACAATGAAAAATTAAAAATTGGTAGGTTGCTCTCTAAATAAATGTAGCAAATGGTCTAGGGAGAAGCAGGACAGTGGAGGGCAAAAGCAACATTAGCTCCTGGATGCAAAGATGATGACTTCTAGCATTTAGGGGTTCCCAGGATTATAGCCTATTCACCCTAAAGTGGATGAGATTTGGTAAGTCAGCAAGACCTACCCAAGTACCCACAGTTCATAACTAATTTTTCTAGTGCCTCATTCTTAAATATGATAATAAAGGATCACCAGCCATTTAGGGGAAAGATTACATCCATCTTTACCTCCTTCCTTCCTTCCTTCCTTCCTTTCCTTCTTTCCGTCCTTCCTTTTGAAAGAGTCTTGCTCTGTTGCCCAGGCTGGAGTATAATGGTGCACTGCAACTTTCGCTTCCCGGAGCTCAAGCAATTCTCCTGCCTCAGCCTTCTGAGTAGCTGGGATTACAAGCATGCACCACTGCGTCCAGCTAATTTTTGTATTTTTAGTAGAGACAGGGTTTCACCACATTGGCCAGGCTGGTATTGAACTCCTGACCTCAGGTGATCCGCCCACCTCAGCCTCTCAAAGTGCTGAGATTACAGATGTGAGCCATGGTGCCCAGCTGGAAAGCTTACAACTTTCAAAGTAAAGGAATACACAGAAAAATCAGTGAAAGAACTAAAAATATGCTCTAACCGTATTTGGAGAAGAAGAAGTGATGGGGGAGGGGTTGTGTAATTGAGCTAAATTCTCATCTGTCATGCCAGTAAGTGGATAGATAATATGTAAAAATGGGCTAGGAGCTGTCTCTCGCGCCTGTAATCCCAGCACTCTGGGAGGCTAATGCGGGTGGATAGCCTGAGTTCAGGAGTTCGAAATCAGCCTGACCAACATGGTGAAACCTCATCTCTACTAAAAATACAAAAAATTAACCAGGTGTGGTGGCAGGATCCTGTAATCCCAGCTACTCGGGAGGCTGAGACAGGCGAATCGCTTGAACATGGGAGGCAGAGGCTGCAGTGAGCTGAGATTGTGCCATTGCACTCCAGTCTGGGTGACAAGAGTGAAACTCCGTTTCAAAAATAAATAAAATAAAATGCAGGATAAGCAGATTATTTAGAGATACAGAGATAAAGCTCTGAAAAGTCAAAGAGTTCAAGGAGGAACAGATAAAGGTAGAACTCCAGGAGAAAGGGGAGAGAAGCTATTCTATAGTATTTGATATTTTAACCATGTGCAAATTCTACTTTAACAAAAGACAAAAATAAAACCAGAAAACAAAATACACATAGCCAGGCTCTACATAGAATGTGTATGAGGAGTGAAGGGGAGAGAAGAGGGTATGAATGTGTTGGGGGGAGGCTCCCCAGGTGATTCTGATGAGTCTCCCTCTACCCACAGCGATATAGACCAAGAGAGATGCTGGAGTCTTCCCTCAGATAATTATGAAATAAATTCCTGATTGATACTAACCTCCTTAAAGTCAAGTTTATATCAACCACCATGTCTTCCTGCAAATAAGTATTTTGAGAAAGATGAGTAGTAAATACTGGAAGGGCATCAACTTAGGTCTGATAAGGCTGCATCAGTATAAACACAAAATTCACGAATTATACATTGGTCTGGATGGAGGTGTGTGATACTGGCTAAACTTGTAAAAATTAAGTGATCTTAGAATGGGGGTGGGAAGAAATAGGAAACAAACAAATGTTGTAAGTAGAATTTTCGATGCTGCAAAAGAAGTAGCACTCAAATATAAATTTCCTCAGCAAGGCAATTTACTTCTACAGAAGGGTGCATTCTCAGATGGAACAATGGCAAGCACACACCCGGACAAGGAGGGGAAGGGGTACTAATGCCTGATGGGGGTCACCCCTACTGCTGTGTCATTCCCCTATTGGCTAGGGTTAGACTGCACAAGCTAGACTAATCCCAATTGGCTATTTTAAAGAGAGCAGGGGTCCGAGCTGGAGTGGCAGGTGGGTGGTTTTGTGGGAAGGACATTTACGGGCAGGTCAGAGCAGGTAGCCAGGGGTGATCTAGATCAAAGAAGGTGACGGGAGCAGGTGACTGGAGCAGGCGACCGGGATGAGTCAGGATGGAGCGGGGGGACTGGTGGAACAGATGTGAACTACTGATTAGAACTGGTGGAGAAGGTTGTTTACTGGAACTACAAGGAAGTTAAACTTTAAAATAGAGAATTAAAGAATAAGAGAGCTGAACATACTGACATACTGATTCTTTGAAGAGAAACATGGGGTTCACTATATCTAACACATACAACAAACAAACACAAACACAACGCTTCAAAACTTTTAACTGTCCCAAAGACTAAATTACATTGGTGAAGAAGTGGAACAGAAAAAGAAAGGAAAGAGCTCTTTGTGGAATTCCATTTACTGTTCCCAACACTGAAAATGTTCTTCCATAATAAGATCTTTGTCTGGCTGGCTAGATCCTTGCCATTCAGATCTTAAGTGTCATTTCATTCATTCATCCAGCCAATAGTTATTGAGCAGTTTCTAGTGTGACTCACTGGTCTAGCAGCTGGAGAGTCGGAAGGGGACTCTACGAAACCTCTACTTGCAGGAAACAGTGAGAGGGACACAGACCATAAGCATATAAGTAGATATATTATTGCCTTTTGGGTTTACTGGGAAGCCAACTCTGAGATATGTCAAAGACAAAACTAAGTCTGAGACAAAATTAACAAAAGCTCTTTATTCATAAACTTGCCTCAAGGGAACCCATCTGCCATCACTTGTGCTTCAGCTGGGATTCAAGGGTCTTAAAGAGTATGTTTTATAGAGTAAAAAGAGGAAATACTGAGATGGTCTCTGATTGGCAAGTGTTCTCTTATGGTTGGGAATTTTGGAAGTGGGAAGACTTCCTAACTGATCTTCAGGTATATCTGGCAGTCCTTGGTTGGAGCAGTTTGGGGACGTTTCAAAAGAGGAAGGATTGTTCACTCTTAAGGGCAGGGGATTTTCTGGAGTGGAAGTTCTCCTGGTACAAGTGGATAGCGATGGCCTGCTTTTTGCAATTAAATTGTCATAATGGGGCCGGGCGCAGTGGCTCATGCCTGTAATTCCAGCACTTTGGGAGGCAGATCACTTGAGCTCAGGAGCTCAAGACCAGCATGGCTAACATGACGAATCCCCATCTCTACTGAAACTCCAAAAATTAGCTGGGCATAGTGGTGCATGCCTGTAATCCCAGCTACTTGGGAGGCTGAAGCAAGAGAATCACTTGAACCCAGGAGGTGGACGTTGCAGTGAGGCAAGATCACTCCAGCCTGGGCGACAGAGTGAAATTGTG
>NW_016107604.1:1244377-1251553 GCF_001604975.1 Cebus imitator
TTTATCCTGGAGGGGCTGGGGAAGGGAATGTGGCTACCACATCAGGCAGTTTCTCAGATGGAGCTTAGCATGTGGGGTGTTAGTTAGGGAGTGCCCTTAGTATCAATAGTGGGAGGTTGCCAGGCCTGGGCAGAGGGAGAAGCTGAGCTGCCATGTGGGCACAATAAATACCTCATACAACCCTCGGGGGTTCTCTATTGCTAGAGTGGCCCTTTGGAGTTGTCCTGAATCGGAAAGGGATGACCAGGTCCCTGTACGCCTCTAATAATCAGTCAGTGGATGTGGCCAAGTCAACCTGGGCCTTTGTTTTTCCTTTCAGTTTTCATTCTTCTGGTTACCTCTTTATTTACATATGTGGCGGACTTTGCCTTTTACTCAATTTCACTCAGGCTGGAGTGCAGTGGCAATGACCTCTGAGCCTCAAGTGATCTTGCAGTCTTGGCCTCCCAAAGTGCTGAGATTACAGGCATGAGCCCCTATGTCTGGTCTAATTGGAGAGTTTTGAGCAAGTTGTGCTGTAATCTTACAGAAACATGACCTTACACGCATTAAGTCAATCACAGGAGCATGGACCACTGTGAGAACAGAGGAAATAATGAGGAGAGGACTGATTTTGTATATACTTAAAAGGAAGAGTCAATATTTGCTATAAATTAGATGTGGGGTGTGGGAGGAAGAAAGGAGTCAAGGAACACTTTAATGATTTTTGGTGTAAACAAGTAGCCTTGCTCATTCTATTGAGAAAGAAAATACTGACGGGAGCAGATTTAGGACAGGAAGAGTATCAAGATTTTAGTTTGGGACACATTGAGTTAGACATTGCCATTAGATATTCAATTGGAGTTTTTTTTTTTTTTTCTTTTTTTAAGACGGAGTTTTGCTCTGTTGCCCAGGCTGGAGTGCAATGGTACCATCTTGGCTCACTGCAACCTCTGCCTCCTGGGTTCAAGCGATTCTCCTGCCTCAGCTTCCCAAGTAGCTGGGATTACAGGCTCCTGCCACCACACCTGGCTAATTTTTGTATTTTTAGTAGAGACGGGGTTTCACCATGCTGGCCAGGCTGGTCTTGAACTCCTGACCTCAGGCGATCTGCCAGCCTTGGGCTCACAACGTGCTGGGATTATAGGTGTGGATCACCGCACCCAGCTGGAGATCTTGAATAGGTAGGTGGATATGTAAGTGTGGAATTCATGGAAGAGGTTAAGTTTAGAGATGAATATTTAGGAATCTTCAGCATGCAAATGGCATTGGTAGGGTGATCAGTCTTGATTCTCTCTGTTTACTGACCAATTTGCAAAATAATGAGTTCTCTAGCATTATGTTCAGATGACCAATGAGTAGTTTTTAAAAAATATATCTTACCATGAACTCATGAATTTAAATATACCAACATGTTTTCGTTCTATGCAATTGTAATTCCTACTGATGCTCAAATCTTTGGCCAGTGGGAGTTCCTGTAAATTGGCATGTTAATTCTTCTGACACTTTCCCAGCAGTCTTTGATAGCTTCCTTACTTTCTAGTATGACAAGTTATTTCAAGCCTGTCTTGTATATTTCCTACCCTAGACCCAGAATCAGCTATTTCTTCAATGAGCTCTGGTCTTTTCTAGTGTGAAATAGTATTTGGATACCACAATCTGGGCATTCTTTGCTACAGGACTCGTCATTGCTTTTATGCTTTTTCAGTTTTAGAGCTTGGAAATAGATTTTTTTTTAATAAAGATAAAAAGCATCATGAGTTCATATATAATACTTTATAAAATTTGAAACTAGAGAGTTTTTACTAATAGACAAACATATAGCAGCTTAGGAAAGAAGAAAAAAATAATAAATAAATAAATTAGAGAGTTTTGCTTAACCTCTTTGATATTAAATCTGTATCTCTATTTATTCTCTCACACCAAAAATTTCAGCTTCCAATTTCATCAACATGTTACATGAAACAGTCTGAGAATACTGAGGACACTACCACTAACATAATTGCTGAAAAGCGTTTAAGACTTTTGGGTTTCCTATTGCATTTAGAGTATATCCTACTAAGAATGTTGAGAGAGATCACTGTATTTTGGGTTTTTTTTAGACAGATCTCTGTCACCCAGGCTGGAGTGTAGTGGCACAATCACGGCTCACTGCAGCCTTGACCTCCCAGCTCAAGTGATCTTCCCACCTTAGCTTCCTGAGTAGCTGGGACTGACACCTAGCTGATTTTTTTTTTTTTTTTTTGAGATGGAGTTTCTCTCTTGTTGCCCAGGCTGGAGTGCAATGGCGTGATCTCAGCTCACTGCAACCTCCGCCTCCTGGGTTCAAGCGATTCTCCAGCCTCAGCCTTCCGAGTAGCTGGGATTACAGGCATGTGCCACCACACCCGACTAATTTTGTATTTTTAGTAGAGATGGGGTTTCTCCATGTTGATCAGGCTAGTTTCGAACTCCTGACCTCAGGTCATCCACCCACCTCAGCCTCCCAAAGTGCTGAGATTACATGCATAAGCCACCTCGTCCAGTCCACCTGGCTAATTTTTGTTTTGTTTTGTTTTTTGGTAGAAACGAGGTTTCATCATCTTGCCCAGGCTGGTCTCAAATTCCTGGGCTCAAGCAATCCTCCTGCCTTGGCCTCCCAAAGTGCTGAGATTACAGGCATGAGCCATTGTGCCTGGCCAAATCACCATATTTAAAAATAAATTGAAATAACTGTTCTCTGTGCAGTTATTCTACTACTTTGATAACTAATTGGTTTCATTTGTTTCACGCGGTTTTCAGTTTTTAGGGATTGCTTTTAAAAAATTTAATTTCGTTTTCTAATTAGGTAAAATAGATGGTTTCAAAATCAAATATACAAACAAAGTATATTTGGAGAAGTCTAGCTTCCAACCTTGTCCCCCCTACCCTGTTCCCTCTCTATAAATAGGTAACTTAAAAATGTTTTTGCTTATCCTTCCATTTAAAAAATGTAAGCAAATACATGTTGAGAGACAATTATCTGTGGTCCTCTCACATTTCTACATATCTTTTGAATGGAGTCACTGACTGCTTTTGTTCTGGACTATCATTTTAAGGATGTTTGTATAAGCTAGCAAACCTGGTAGATACAGATAGTGTCTTCCTTTGGAATGTAAGGCAGACATGCTTACTGTTCATTATAAAAGACTCAGATTTTCCTCTTTTTTTCCTTAGGTTATTGGGGTACAGATAGATTCAGACTTTCTAAGCTCAGCGTTTCTTTCCTGTAATGCAACCCACTGCATATGCAGGCTTCACCTGATTCTCTTCATGTCAGCCTTTAGGAATTGGGGCTTGGAGAGCTGGCTCAAACACTGATACTCTGATTATTGCTATTGCTGTAAATAATAAATGCCTTTGTCTCTGACCCGAAGAGCTTGTGTCTCCTGCCAGAATCCCACAGAACTATGGCAGGCTAACTTGTTAGACTGCAAGTAGGGTAAAATCTCAGGCTATTCACTGTTTTTGATTATATATATTAGTATTCTACCATATCCATTTCTTAGACAAATGTTACTGTTCTATATACATTGCCCATTTAAGGATAAAGTACAGAAGTTACTATAAATCATCTAGGGAGTGAGTGAAGATCAAAAAGAAGTCCAGGGATGAGTTCTGGGGCATTCTGATATCTGGATGTTGAAAAGATAAAGAAAAATCATCATAGAAGATTGAGAAGAAGCACTTAGTAACATAGAAAGAGAATAAAAAAGAGTGATGGTCCAGATTCTGAAATCTTCTTAGCCAACTTTCCTGAAAAACTCTATTTAAGGTAACACCTCACCCCCAAAGATTATCACTGCATCCGCAGCAAGTAAAACAGGGCCTGACATGTAGTAGGCATGCAACAAATATGTGTGAAATGAATGAATGCAGACATGTATACATGAATGAAAGAATGACTATCTTCTGGACTAAATGTACTTGGACAGACTCTTAGATAAGTTCACTTTTACTTATCTAAAATACTACTGTGTCACCCAGGCTGGAATGCAGTGGCACAATCTCAGCTCACTGCAACCTCTGCCTCCCGGGTTCAAGCAATTCTCTGCCTCAGCCTCCTTAGTAGTTGGGATTACAGGCACCCACCACCATGCCTGGCTAATTTTTGTATTTTTAGTAGAGACAGGGTTTCACTATCTTGGCTAGGCTGGTCTTGAACCCCTGACCTCGTGATACAGCCACCTCGGCCTCCCAAAGTGCTGAGATTACAGGTGTGAGCCACCGCGCCTGGCCTTCTTTACAGAAATAATCTGATTTATGGTGAGGATTCAGCACAAAACAAAATTAGAGCAAGGTTTCATTATATACATCTCAAGGAACTTAAGGTTTGGTGAATTTCTTTTTTTTCTTTTATTTTGAGACAGAGTCTTGCTCTTTTGCCCAGGCTGGAGTTCAGTGGTGTGATCTCGGCTCACTGCAACCTCTGTCTCCTGGGTTCAAGCAATTTTTCTGTCTCAGCCTCCTGAGTAGCTCACCAACACGTCTGGCTAATTTTTTTGTATTTTTAGTAGAGACAGGGTTTCACCATAGTAGCCAGGCTGGTCTTGCACTCCTAACCTCTGGTGATCCACCCGCTTCCACTTCCCAGAGTGCTGGGATTACAGACGTGAGCCACAGCGCCTGGTGGTTTTGGGGAATTTCACTAGAGACTTCAGAGATCTTATTTTTCAGAGCCCAGGAGGAACCCTACAGCTTGGGAAATGGCATATTGCTTGCATGTGCCCATATGTGTCTGTGTGTGCATATTAAAATATATATATAAATTCAAGTAATTATAGACATCTAGATACTTGGGAAAACACCAGAATAAACTATGAACCAATACATTTCCCAGCACTTAATAAAGCAAAAATTAGTGTGTGGTTAGCATTTTGATCCCGTGGTGAGCCGGTGTGCCAGGCTTATTCTGTTTTCTATTATGAGTGCCATGTCCTGCTGATCCTGGAGAAGCAATAGGTGTAATCTATTTAGACTTCATTAAGGTTTACATGTCCTCCAGCATGCTTTTCTAATCAACAACCTAGACAGATAAGGTCTACATCCGCTGTATCCAAGAAGACTTTCCTGCTTGCCAAAAGTGTAGCAGGAACACGCTCCTGTTTATTACTACTATTTAGAGCTAGTAGCAGCCTCGGGAGAGAGTGGTGGAGAAAATGACAGGACCCCAGGGAAAAGGTAAACACAACTAAGTAAAGGAAAATGGAAAATATAATACCTTGGCTCAGGTATTGTTTATTATTTATGTATAGGAAAATATACTGTTCATCCCATGTGGTACATGTCAGATTTGACCTTGGCCTAGCTGTCCATAGCAGAGCTTATCAGGTTGAATAAGTAAACTCATTTTATATACAAGGGATATATTTTCCAACTTACAGTACTTTTAAAAGTTTTTTTTCTGATGATAGATAAAATTAACATTTTCTAAAAGAAAAAAATACAGAAAAAATCAGAGTATAGTAAGAGACAATATAGCTTAGTGTTTAAATAACCATAAATTTTAGTGCCAGACAGTACTGGATTCTGTTATAAGTAAAATTTCGATGTCACAAAAGAAATAGCACTAGAAGATAAATCCTCTCAGCAAGGCCGTTTACTTCTATAGAAGGGTGTGGCTCATGGATGGAGCAACAGTCACCATACATTTGGACAAGGGAGGAAAAGGGATACTTAAGCCTGACGGGAGTTGCCCCTACTGCTGTGTTGCCCCCTATTGGTTAGGGTTAGACCACACACAATAGACTAATCCCAATTGACTATTTTAAGGAGAGCAGGAGTCCAAGCTAGAGTGGCAGGGTGGGTGGTTTGGTGGGAAGGACGGTTACTGGTGGGTCAGAGCAGGTAGCCAGGGGTGACCTAGGTCAAAGAAGGTGACCAAGGCAGGTGACTGGAGCAGGTGACTGGAACAGGTGACCGGGATGAGTCAGGACGGAGCCAGGGCCTGGGGGAACAGATGTGAACTACTGATTAGAACCGGTGAAGGTTGTTTACTGGAACTACAAGGAAGTTAAACTTTAAAATGAAGGATAAATAACCGAACATAATGACACACTGATTCTTTGTCATTTAGAACTCATTGTCTCCAGTAGTCCACATTCAGGCTCTACTACTTGATAGAACCAAGTGACCTTTATCTTGCCAGAGCCTCGATTTCTGCAGTAAGAAAATGGGAATAATAGCACTTAATTTGTAGAGTTGTTGTAAAGATGAGAGGAGCTTGGGTTTTCTACTTCAAATAATATGAAAGATTGAACAGTGCAATAAACCTTTCCATAACAAGGCACCTAGAAATCATGGATAAAATATGTTGGAAACAGATGCTCGGTGCCACAAAGAAAAATTAGTACTGAGACTAAAAATTTTTTAGCAAAGCAATTTTTACTTCCTGGACTGCAGGAAGGGTACTCTCACTAGCCATTTTGCCACGAGAGTACAATGAACAAAGGAAAAGCTAACATATTTATCCTTTATGTATTTGCGGTCGTCCTTACCACTGTGTCTGATTTCCTTTGGTTGGAGCCAGATCTTACAATGTAAAAGAAAACCTGAGTGGCTAATAACTTAAAGCTTTACTAAACAGGTAAAAGCAATGGCAAGCTGGGACATGCCTGTGAGCACGTCCGGCACGATAAATTGGTTAACATACAAGGAAATAGAATGTACTACGTGCCTGTAAGCATGGCATGCTTAACAGCTACATAAGATAGGGCTTAACAAAGAGTTATTAGCACACTTATGATTTATTCTTTAACAGGAAAGGAAACTTTAAAGAGGAACTTTTCTACTTCCCACAAAATACAAGCCCAAGAAAGCAAATCTCCAGGAACCAAAACGGAACATAAAATAGAAACCAAAGTGAAAGGTAAGCCCCCAAACCAGTTGTAGTTGCTGCTGTAAGAACAGTGCAGAACTCTGTTTCTCAGTGTCTGCACAGGGACCCAGCACAGCACACAGGGCTCTGGGCCCACACAAGGGGGTGGGGGATGCTGGAACTGCAGCTTCACATGAAATCAGGACTGTCTAAGAACTACAGCCTAGTGAAATCGTAGGCCAGAAAAACAGTCTGCTGGCGGGACATGGTGGCTTACGCCTGTAATCCCAGCGCTTTGGGAGGCCAAAGTGGGCAGATCACGAGGTCAAGAGTTCGAGACCAGCCTGACCAATATATAGAAA
>NW_016107604.1:1253533-1255456 GCF_001604975.1 Cebus imitator
CCAGTCTGGGAGACAGAGCAAGACTCCGTCTCAAAAAATAAAAATAAAAAATTAGCCAGTCATGTGGTCATGGGGGGATACTTGGGGGGATAAGGCAGGGGGATCACTTGAGTCTGGGAGGCCAAGGCTGCAGTGAGCCAAGGTTGTGCCTCTGCACTCCAGCCTGGGTGACAAGGTGAGACCCTGTCTCAAAAGAAACAAACAAAACCATTTATATAATAAAAACACACAGTGTTATCTATCAGTTCTATAAAACATTTTTTAAAAGAAAAATCATTCAACCATAGTCCATAGTCATCCAGTGGTCTCCTCAAAAAAGTTAAACTGTTGAAAGAAATGCAAGACACGATTACAAATATGAGCAAATAACATAAAAGTACATTAAAATGTACATAAAAATAATCAAACAGATTTGCAAAATGGTCCAAGTAACACTTTTAGAAATGAAAAATTCGGCCGGGTGCAGAAGCTCACACCTGTAATCCTAGCACTTTGGGAGGTTGAGGAAAATTAGCCGGGCATGGTAGTGGGTGCCTGTAGTCCCAGCTACTCAGGAGGCTGAGGCAGGAGAATAGCTTGAACCCAGGAGGTGGAGGTTGCAGTGAGCTGAGATTGTACCACTGCACTCCAGTCTGGGTAACAGAGTGAGACCCTGTCTCAAAAAAAAAAGTAAAGAAGAAAAAAAAGAAATGAAAAATTGTTGAAATTACTCACTTAATGAATGGGTTAAAAAGATTGGATAGATCTGAAGACAGAACTAGTGAACTGGACGAAAACATTGGAAAAAAATTGCATAGGATTCAGCACTCAGATATAGAGCCAGAAAATATGAGAGGATAAGAGACATTGAGGATGCAATGAGACAATTTAATATACATTTAAGTAAATACCCAGAAAGAGGAAACATAAAGAATGGGGGAAATTAATATGCAAATATGTAATGGTAGAAATGTTTTTTTTTTAGACAGAGTCTCATTCTGTCACCTAGGCTGGAGTGCAGTGGCCCTATCTCAGCTCACTGCAACCTCCAACTCCTGGGTTCAAGCGATCCTCCTGCCTCAGCCTCCATGTCCAGCTAATTTTTGTATTTTTAGTAGAGACGGGGTTTCACCATATTGGCCAGGCTGGTCTCAAACCCCTGACCTTGTGATCCATCCATCTTGGCCTCCCAAAGTGCTGGGATTACAGGCGTGAGCCATTGAATCCGGCTGAGAATTTTCTAGAATTATTTAAAGACGTGAATCTTCATGTTGAAGAACTACAATGAGCTTAGAGAACATTAATAAAAACGTATACCCCTAGACTCGTAATGAAACTGTATAACAACAGTCAGGGCCAGGCGCGATGGCTCACGCCTGTAATGTCAGCACTTTGGGAGGCCAAGATGGGTGGATCACGAGGTCAGGAGTTAGAGACCAGCCTGGCCAACACAGTGAAACCCTGTCTCTACTAAAAATACAACAAAATTGGCCGGCGTGGTGGTGGGTGCCTGTAATCCCAGCTACTTGGGAGGCTGAGGCAGGAGAATCGCTTGAATCTGGGAGGTGGAGGTTGCAGTGAGCCAAGATCTCGCCATTGCACTCCAGCCTGGGCGACAGTGCAAGACTCTGTCTCAGAAAACAAACAAACAAACAAAGTCAGGCACGTGGCTCACTCCTATAATTCCAGCACTTTGGGAGGCTGAGGGAGGTGGATCACTTGAGGTCAGGAGTTCAAAATCAGTCTGGCCGACATGGTGAAACCCTGTCTTTACTAAAAATACAAAAAAATACAAAAATTAGCCAGGCGTGGTGGCGCATGCCTATAATCTCAACTACTTGGGAGGCTGAGGCAGGAGAATCTCTTGAACCTGGGAAGCAGAGGTTGCAATGAACCAAGATCACACCACTGCACTCCAGCCTGAGCAACAGAGAGAGACTCTGT
>NW_016107604.1:1258081-1265661 GCF_001604975.1 Cebus imitator
GGAGTGTAGTGGTTTGATCTCAGCTCACTGCAACCTCCGCCTGTCAGGTTCAAGTGATTCTCCTGCCTCAGCCTGGCTAATTTTTTGTATTTTTAGTAGGGGCAGGGTTTTACCATATTGGCTAGGCTGGTCTCGAACTCCTCACCTCAGGTGATCCGCCTTAGCCTCCTAAAGTGCTGGGATTACAGGCATGAGCCATCTGCTCTGCTCAAGGCATGATTTTCAAGCTTGCCGTAACACTCTGTAACTCAGCACAATGCTGGACACAGGGTAGCCTTTAAGTGTTAACAATGAGTATTGAGGGCAAGGAGCCCAAGGCTGATAAGGGAGGAGATGGAAGATGTAGCACAGTTCACCCAACTACTACCCTGACCCTCATGGTAATGACCATCACTGCCTAAACATCTTTGTCTATATTTCTGATCTTTGTTTTTTTTTGAGACAGGGTCTAGCTCTGTTGCCCAGGCTGGAGTGCAGTGGCGTGATTTTGGCTAACTGCAACCTCTGCCTACTGGGTTCAAGCAATTTCTGGCTAATTCTTGTATTTTTGGTAGAGACAGGGTTTCATGATGTTGGCCAGGCTGGTCTCGAACCCCTGACCTCAGATGATCTGCCCACTTCAGCCTCCCAAAGTGCTAGGATTACAGGTATGAGCTACCACACCTGGCCAGTATCTCTGATCATTTTGTAAGGATAAATTGCTAGAAGCTGAATTACTGGATCCATGAATAAAAGCCTGTTTAAGACTCTTGATACAGGTGATAAAGTTAGTTTCTGGAGAGATTGCACCAATTTATAATCCTTGTAACTGCCTTGTAAAATAGGAATTATTATTCCCATTTAACAAATCAGACAACTGAGTCTCGGAGAAGATTAAGAAACTTGTTCCAGGTCACAGCTAAAGCTGGGCTTTGAATACAACTAAAAAGTTCCCAATCCATTCCATTTTAAATTTACTTTGGGGCTTAGTTTTTCCCCCAAAAAATGTATGCCAAAGCTGCCAAACAACCGGCCTAGAGTCTTTCAAAAACATCAGTGTGGCCGGGCACAGTGGCTCACGCCTGTAATCCCAGCATTTTGGGAGGCCGAGGCTGGTGGATTACCCGAGGTCAGGTGTTCGAGACCAGCCTGGCCAACATGATGAAGCTCTGTCTCTACTAAAAATACAAAAACTAGCCGGGCATGGTGGCACATGCCTGTGATCCTAGCTACTCAGGAGGCTGAGGCAGGAGAATCGCTTGAACCTGGGAGGGGGAGGTTGCAGTGAGCTGAGATCGTGCCACTGCACTCCAGCCTGGGTGAAAGAACAAGACTCTGTCTGTTAAAAAAAAAATGTTTGCAAATGTGATAACAATATTGTGGTTACGTAGAATAATGTCTTTATTCTTAAAAGGTACATATTGAAATATTAGGACTGAAGTGTCATGATATCTACAATGAGTTCTCAGATGGTTCAGGAAAAGAAAGGAAGAAAAGGAGAAATGATGAAACATATGGGAGAATAATATAGGGTAATGTCTTTATTCTTAAAAGGTACATATTGAGATATTAGAATTGAATTCTCATAATATCTACAATGAATTCTCAGATGGTTCAGAAAAAGCAAGAAAGAAGGGGAGTAAGGAGAAACAAGAAAAAAAGAGAAATAAAGAAAAGAAATATATATGAGGTAAGGGGAGAGAGTAAACGTGCTGCCTTTGGCGAATCTTGGTAAAGAATATATGGGTATTCATTGCACTATTCTGAAGGTTTGAAATTTTACAAAATAATATGCTGCTGAATAAAAAATTGATACAAAACATAACATTGGTGCTGAATTTTTAAAACGATTCTTAAGCAGTAAAGACTTTGCAAAGGAGTGCTTCCTTTCTTTTTAAAGTATTTGAAAAAATGCTTTAAAGAAAGCCCCATTTCCTTTAGGGTCATGAGACCCTAATGCATTTTCCCACACGAAGCTGACTTTTAGGCTGTTCAATAATTGCTGCTGACTCATTTGCTTATGGTCCCTGAATTTTGTAGTGTAGCCCTGTGATTATTGTTGTCTTGGTGATTAGCAATCTCTTACACAATCAGAGCCGGATTTCATGTCTCTTTTCTCTCCCTCCCAGGAGGCAATTATAACTCATCCCTGGGAGAATCATGAGTGTGAGGACTGGGCAGTGAGAAGGAATAGGATCCTTTTCTATATTTTTATTCCTTTTTCTTTTTGTTGGCTAGGTGTATCTGTCATAAATAGGTTGAGGGAAAATTAAAGTCTTAAGGTATAATATATTTCTCTGGCACATTCTATTTGCCAACTTAAAATATGCTATCTAGACTGTGCACATCCATTGACAATAATTGAGATATGAATTCTGTAATAGAAAATTCTATTCGCCATTGTATAAATGTACATATTGTATTTTCCTTTTTAAGGAAGAAGCTATTTTAAAACATACTATTAAAAGCAGAATTGCTTAAAATGAAATGGCATTACCTTTTGCCTTATCTAAATAAGCAGAATTTAATTTTATAGAGCTAACATTGTTATATTTCTGCAATAGCAATAACAGTAGTGGAAAAAGAGAGTTGAATTACCCGTTTCTTAACGAAAAGTTTGGTATACGGTCGTTTCTGGGGAGTCAGCTGGTAGAAGTCTCCATGAATACATCTTAGTTTCTAGGTCAGTTCTGCTTAAGAGTGGCACTGAAATTGGGGTGTAAACAGCTTGTCATCCTGTCTGCTTGCTTCGGCCCTGCTGTGTTGCTTTGAGGAAGTGCAAATCTCTCAGACGGTCAATAGTTCAGCTCAATATGGTCTTTCCTTCCAGCAATGTCCCCTGGCGTAATATTTGTTGGTGAGAAAGCAAGGAGGCCATTGATAAGGAATTGATATTAACTTGGCGTAAAATATTTTTGCACAAATTTAACCTGATACCGTTTAATTGAATTGAGCTAAGAGTTACCTGCTTTTGAGGAATGTGTAGAGTTGGCGTCTCGGAATTGTCATAATTGCCATGTTTCTTAGGTTTGTCTTTTGTTTCATCTCATTTTAACTTTTTACTTGGAAGTAATTTAAATTTACAGATGGATTTCATTTAGAAAAATTAATACAAAGATCTTGGGTACATGTTTCACCTAGATTTACCAATTGTTAATATTTTGCAACACATATTTGTTCTCTTTCTCTCTATATATACGCATATATATATCATTGTTTTGTTATTATTATTAGTTTTGTAAACCATTTGAGAGTGGTCACAGAGTCCATGCCCCTTTTTCTTCTCGAAACTTCAAAGTGTATTTTTTTTTAAGAACGGAGACATTCTCTTTCATAACCATAGCAAAATAATAAAATTCTGAAAATATAATATTGGTTGGGCATGGTGGCTCACACCTGTAATCCCAGCCCTTTGGGAGGCTAAGGCCGGCAGATCACCTGAGGTCGGGAGTTCGACCAACCTGACCAACATGAAGAAACCCCGTCTCTACTGAAAATACAAAATTACCCAGGCATGGTGGTGCATGCTTGTAGTCCCAGCCACTTGGGAGGCTGAGGCAGGAGAATCGCTTGAACCTGCGAGGCAGATATTGTGGTAAGCCGAGATCGCCCCATTGCACTTCACCCTGGGCAATAAGAGTAAAACTCCATCTAAAAAAAAAAAAGAGAGAGAGAGAGAGAAAATATAACGTTGCTACAATACTATGATCTAGTATACAGTACATACTCAAATTTTGCCAGTTGTCCCGATAATGCTCTTTTTTTTTTTTTTTTTTTTGAGACAGAGTTTCACTCTTGTAGCCCAGGCTGGAGTGTAATGGCAAGATCTCAGCTCACTGCAACCTCTGCCTCCCAGGTTCAAGTGATTCTCCTGCCTCAGCCTCCCAAGTACCTGGGATTACAGGTTCATGCCACCATGCCTGGCTAATTTTCAGTAGAGACGGGGTTTCTCCATGTTTGTCAGGCTGGCCTCAAACTCCCAGCCTCAGGTGATCTGCCCATCTCGGCCTCCCAAGGTGCTGGGATTACAGGTGTGAGCCACCGTGCCCAGCCCCCGATAATGTTCTTTATAGCAACTTTTTCCCCTTTGATATATAATCTAATCTAGGATCATATCTCACTTTAGGCAGCCAGATGCTCTCTAAACTTTTAAAATCTGGAACAATTTCTTCACTTTCTTTTTGTCTATCATGAGATTGACATTTAAAAGTAGTACTATAATAATAGTTGTTTAATAGAATATCCCTCAATTTAGGTTTGTATATTTCTTTTCTTTTAGAGATGGGGTCTTGCTATGTTGCCCAGAGTGGAGTGCAATGGCTTACTGCAGCCTCGATTTACTGGGCTTAAGCCACTCTTTCACCTCAGCCTCCTGAGTAGCTGGGACTATAGTCATGCTTATATTGTGCATATTTGGCAGAAAACACCAGAGAAGCAATGCTGTGTTCTTCTCAGTGCATATCAGGAGGTAGCTTGTCCTGTTATTGATGATGTTACCTTGAATTACTTGGTTAAGAAGGTAACCTCCATATGTCCCCGTAGTAAAATTATCATTTTTCCTTCTTAATGCAATATGTTTTTTGAAGCTGCTACTTACTAATATTACAATGGCTAAAGGCAATAGTAGAGATTGAAAGTAGTGCAAAGTTATAAATGTGATACAAAAACAATAATGGCAATTCTATTTCAAATAAATTTCAGAAATCTGATTATTTCAGGTTTGGCTGTTGCATGTATAATCTTAATAGGATTGTATTTGTCTCACATGGAATTGTATTATATGATCATCCATCCTAACACTTTAAATAATCTATTTAATATGTTCCAACTTTGTGTCTAGTCTTACCCTCACCAGGAATACTTGGAATTGTAGACTATAGAAATATACTTCTGTATCAATTTTAATTATATTTCGTAGGATTTCTCCAATGTGGCTTCTGGGACAGGGCATATTAGGGTATTTGTATTTTTCAATAAACATTTCAAACAATTGAATGCATCTTTCTTAATGCCTACCTGAGAAATCTCAAAAACTAAAGCAAACAGGAGTTTGGTTACAATGTGCATACAAGTAACATCACAAAAACAACACAGATCAGAAAAATTTGCTTCTATGTCAGTGTTCAAAACATTTTTATTCCCCAAATGATCTCAGACGCATCAAGCAGCCATCCAATGATGCTAAGCAATTATTAGTAATAACGAGGAAGCATCTCTGTGGGTTTGGGCCACCCACAGCCCACATTACACATCATTAGGGCGCCCCGATGTATTTCTTTGTGGCTTCTTTTCTCTGACCACATCAAAGCCTGAAGCAGAATATGATGATCTAAAAATCATATTCTGCAGTCAATGTATTGACCTCTGAAATTGGCTGCCTGCAAACTGGCTGCTTTGTTTTTCTGGGAACCCTTCTTAACTCTGCCTCTTAATTTCTGTCTGGCTTGGATTACATTTCAATAGGCTGTGATTTTGTTGGAATGGGGAAGAGGAAAACTGCCACCTTGCATAATGAGATTGGAATCTTAAGCTTCTTTGTGTTTCAGAATGACCTATCAATATCATTTTAAAGTCGCCTTACATATTCTCATCCCCTTTCACACACAAAGATGACAATAGACAGTATATAGAGTCCTTAAATTGGAATATATTTTAACTTTTACAAGACTATTGCCAGGCATAGTGGCTCAGGCCTGTAACCCCAGCACTTTGGGAGGCCGAGGCGGGTGGATCACAAGGTCAGGAGATGGAGACCATCGTAGCTAACACAGTGAAACCCCATCTCTACTAAAAATACAAAAAATTAGCTGGGCATGGTGGTGCATGCCTGTAATCCCAACTACTTGGGAGGCTAAGGCAGGTGAATCGCTTGAACCTGGGAGGTGGAGGTTGCAGTGAGCCGAGATCGTGCCACTGCACTCCAGCCTGGGCAACGGAGTGAGACTCCACCTTAAAAAACAAGCAAATAAACAAAAAACAACATCCATTTATTATAGCTCTGTAGGTCAAAAGTCTGGGAATAGCATGGTTCAACCGGGTCATTAGCTTAGGGTCTCACAATGCCAAAAGCAAGGTTTTGGCAAAGCCTTTCTGGAGGTTCTGGAAAATAATCCACTTTTAATCTCATTTGGACTTTGGCTGAATTTATTTTCTTGTGATTTAAGGACTAAGACCCCCATTTCCTTGGTGGCTGTCAGTCTTTGCTGCTAGAGGCTGCCTGCATTCCTTTTCATACTTTCCATGTGGCTCTCTCTAGCAATGGTAGGTCGAGTCCCTCTTATGCTTCAAATCTCTCTGACTTCTGCCCATATCTTTCTTCTGCTTCCAGCCAGAGAAAGCTCTCTGCTTTTAAGAGCTCATGTGATTACATTGGGCCCATTCAGATAATTCAGGATAAATTCCCTATCTTAAAGTCCATAACCTTAATTGCACCTGAAAAGTCCATTTTTACCATGGAACGTGACATATTTATAGGCGCCAGGGGTTAGGGTGGGATGTCTTTAGGAGGCTAGTATTCAGCCTACCACAGACCAGAAAGAAAAAAAAAAAAAAAAACACCAACAGATTAAATACTCAAGGTTTATCATGAACCTGAAGATTTCCAAACACAGACATCAGCCTCTTTCTTGAATTTGTGCATAGCACCTACTATAAAACATGGTACCTGATATATTCTTCCTGTTTAGCAGGTGAATACAGGACTTAGGAGTCTTGGAGACGACCAGCAGACAAGCCCATGTATCTTCTCACATGGATTGGTTAATCAAGGGCTTGAAGGTTAAGATAGGGATAAACTTGTGGAGCTCTAATCCCAGAGCTTGACTCAGATGTCCACAGAGTGTCGAACTTTCTGGAAAGGATGGGCATGTCTTCTTGAGTCCCTCAGTGATCTTTTCAAGAATAAAAGAGCAATAGCAAATCCCCTGTCAATGTAGGTAGATGTGAGGAGGTGGGGTTTTTTTTATACATACATAAAGGAGTTTTTATTTTATTTTTATTTTAAAAATTAGAGATGGGCTGAGCAACATTGTGTGTCATAAGAAAGAAAAGATTTTTAAAACCCGGCTAGGGGCAGTGGCTCACGCCTGTAATCCCAGCACTTTGGGAGGCTGAGACGGGCTGATGACTTGAAGTCAGGCTGTGACTTCAAGTCACAGTCTGCCAACATGGTAAAACTCTGTCTTAAAAAAAAAAAAATTAGCCAGGGTGGGGTAGAATACACCTATGGTCTCAGCTACTCTGGAGGATGAGGTAGGAGAATTGCTTGAGCCCAGGAGGTGAAGGTTGCAGTGACCCAGATTGCACCATTGCACTCCAGCGTGGATAACAGGAGTGAAACCATTCCTCAAAAACAAAAAGATTAAGTTGGGCACAGTGGCTCACACCTGTAATCTGAGCACTTTGGGAGGCCGAGGTGGGCAGATCACCTGAGATTAGGAGTTCGAGACAAGCCTGGCCAACATGGTGAAACCCTGTCTCTACTAAAACTATAAAAATTAGTCAGGCATGGTGGCAGGTGCCTGTAATCCCAGCTACTTGGGAGGCTGAGGCAGGAGAATTGCTTGAACCTGGGAGGCAGAGGTTGTAGTGAGCCGAGATCA
>NW_016107604.1:1265744-1268727 GCF_001604975.1 Cebus imitator
TCACACAAATCAGAATGGCTACTATTAAAAAGTCAAAAAATAACAGATTCTGGCAAAGTCTTGGAGAAAAGGGAACGTTTATACATTGTTGGTGGGGTGTAAATTAGTTCAACCATTGTGGAAAGCAGTGTGGGATTTCTTGAAGAACTGGAAACAGAACTACCATTTGGCCCAGCAATCTCATTATTGGGTATATACCCAGAGGAATATAAATCATTCTGTCATGAAGACACATGCATGCGTATGTTCGTTGGAGCAGCGTTCACAGTGAGAAAGACATGGAATTAACCTAAATGCCCATCAATAACAGGCTGGATAAAGAAAATTTGATACATATATACCATGGAATACTATGCAGTCATAAAAAGAACAAGATCATATCTTTTGCAGAAATGTGGTTGGAGCTGGAGGCTATTATCCTTAGCAAACTAATGTAGGAACAGAAAACCAAATACCACACGTTCTCACTTATTAGTGGGAGCTAAATGATGAGAGCACATGGAGACAAAGTGGGGAACAACACACACTGGGGTCTACTTGAGGGTAGGAGGAGGGAGAAGATCAGAAAAAATAATTAAATAATTATTGGGTACAAGGTTTAATACCTGGGTAATGAAATAGTCTGTATGGCACACCCCAGTGACATGAGTTTAGAAAATAAAAGTTAAAAAAAAAGACAAGAGTGAAACTCTGTCTCAAAAAAAAAAAGGGAGGGGGGAATATGGTTCAACAAATTTGGAGGGATATTTGGATCTGAAAATAAGGGCAGATCCTGAAAACAAAACCAGATTTGCATCATTTCGTTAAAGGAGGTCTGCCATGATCTACTCTGGCATGGTCTGCCACTTATTAATTTCTTGCATTTGGGTTTTTTTTTTTTTTTTTTTTTTTTGGGTTTTTTTTTTTTTTTTTTTGAGATGGAGTTTTGCTCTTGTTGCCCAGACTGGAGCGCAACATAGCCATCTCAGCTCACCATAACCTCCGCCTCAAGGGTTCAAGTGATTCTCCCGCCTCAGCCTCCCAAGTGGCTGGGATTACAGGCATGCACCACCACACCTGGCTAATTTTGTATTTTTAATTGAGACAGGGTTTCTCCATGTTGGTCAAGGTAGTCTCGAACTCCTGACCTCAGGTGATCTGCCCACCTCAGCCTCCCAAAGTGCTGGGATTACAGGTGTGAGTCATTGTGCCCAGCCAACTTCTTGCATTTGAAAAAATGAATCTCAAGTCTCAGAAATCCATAATTCAGAGTGTTTAGTGAGATTGTATTATGATTTATTGAGTTTAAAACTTCTCCAATGACTCTGCCTCCAGCCTTCCCAAGCTTTTTGCTGAAGCAGCCTACACTTGTCAAAAAGTTACTCTAAATAGCTTGCAAACCACTTGAATCTGCCCCTTTTATATAGTAAAATTGGTCAGTTTCCCAACAGTAAAGAAGAGGGAAAATATGGATTGGCATCAACCAATGCTGCCCTGAGAACCACATTCGCTTTCTAAATCTAGGGCTTTTTAGTAGAAGACATAAGTATTTCCAGCTTAATATAACTGTCAGCTAAGGTTTTCAAATACTAGGAAAAGACAGAATTCTTTTGTTGGCTTTTGTTTCTGCTTTGGGCTCAGGACTGTAATTCCTGTCATGCTGGGCTAATCAGGGACATTGGTAACTTTTCACTAACAAAATCTAGATTTGCAGCCCTAAATGAACACTTCAATTTTTTTTCTTCCAACTGTTATTTTAAGTTCAGCGGTACATGTGCAGGATGTGCAGGTTTGCTACAAAGGTAAATATGTGCCATAGTGGTTTGCTGCACAGATCAGTTCATCACCTAGGTATTAAGCCCAGCATCCTTTACCTATTCTTCCTGATGCTCTCCCTCCCCCCATGACCCCACCCTCCGACAGGCCCCAATGTGTGTTGTTCCGCACTATGTGTCCATGTGTTCTCATCATTCAGCTGCCATTTATTTATTTATTTATTAGTAGAGATGGGATTTCACTATGTTGGCCAGGATGGTCTTGACCTCTTGACCTCACGATCCACCACCTCAGCCTCCCAGAGCGCTGGGATTATAGGTGTGAGCCACCATGCCTGGCCAGTATTTTAAAAATTTTATTTATTTATTTTTAGACAGAGTCTCACTCTGTCACCCAGGCAGGCTGTAGTGCAGTGGTGAGATCTCGGCTCACTGCAACCTCTACCTCCTGGGTCCAAGTGATTCTCCTGCCTCGGCCTCCTGAGTAGCTGGGATTACAGGCACCCGCCACCATGCCTGGCTAATTTTTGTACTTTTAGTACAGATGGGGTTTCACCATGTTGGCCAGGATGGTCTCAAACTCCTGACCTCAGGTGATCCACCTGCCTCGGCCTCCCAAAGTGCTGGGATTACAGGCATGAGCCACTGGGCCTGGCCTTAAGCTCCCATTTATAAGTGAGAACATGTGGTATTTGGCTTTCTGTTTTTGTGTTAGTTTGCCGAACACTTTAAATCGCAATGTAAAGTAAACTGGAAACCCTTGTCTTCCATTAAGGCTAGATGCGAGATACTTTGTGAGATAGTTATAACCTTTTGCATCTGAGCTTGAACTTGGCCCACACTTCTGTGGTCGCTCCCTGGTGAGAGCCTTTTTGGCCATTTTGATTTCCACTTCAGGCAAAGCAAAGGAATTGTTGCTCGCAGGTGCACGCCTGCGCGCGTGTGTGTTTTAACTGGAATGAAATATACATAACTCTATAAAAGTTAAAAGTGGCTGGGTGCGCTGGCTCATGCCTGTAATCTCAGCGTATTGGGAGACCAAGATGGATGAATCCCTTGAGGTTATGAGATCGAGACCAGACTGGCCAAAATGGTGAAACTGTCTTCACTAAAAATAATGGAAAAATTAGCTGGGCATAGTGGTGGGCACCTGTAATCCCAGCTACTTGGGAGGCTGAGGCACGAGATTCGCTTGAGCCTGGGAGGTGGAGGTTGCAGTGAGCTGAGAT
>NW_016107604.1:1269022-1270939 GCF_001604975.1 Cebus imitator
TGAAACTCGGTCTGTACTAAAAATACAAAAATTAGCCAGGCGTGGTTGCGAGTGTCTGTAGTCCCAGCTACTTGGGAGGCTGAGGCAGGAGAATTGCTTAAACCCGGGAGGCGGAGGTGCAGTGAGTCGAGATTGAGTCATTGCCCTCCAGACTGGGCGACAGAGTGAGACTCCATCTTGGAAAAAAAAAAGTTATTTTAAGCAGTTTTTAAGTGTATAGTTTTATGGGATCGAGCACATTTACATTACTGTCACCACCATGGTCACCACCATGTGTCCCTGAGCTCTTTTGTGTTCCCCAAATGATACTCCACATCCATTAAACACGAACTCCCTATTCTGCCCTGCTTCCAGCCCCTGGCAACCACCATTCTACTTTTCATCTCTACGAATTTAGGCAAATTCAGTCAAACTCTGGGTACTTCATATAAGTGGAATCATACATTATTTGTCCTTTTGTATCTGGCTTGTTTCAACAGCATAATATCTTCGAGGTTCATCCACATTGTATCATGTGTCAGAATTTCCTTCCTTTTTTATTTCGGATGAAGTCTCACTCTATCACCCAGGCTAGAGTGCAGTGGCACAATCTTAGCTCACTGCAACCTCCACCTCCTGGGTTCAAGTGATTCTCCTGCCTCAGCCTTCCGAGTAGCTGGGACTACAGGCTCGTGCCACCACACCTGGTTAATTTTGTAGTTTCAGTAGAGATGGGGTTTCACCATGTTTGCCAAGCTGGTCTCAAACTCCTGACGTCAGATGATCTGCCCGCCTCGGTCTCCCAAGTGCTAGGATTATAATCATGAGTCACTGTGCTTGGCTAGAATTTTCTTCCTTTTTAAGGCTGAATAATATTTCAATGCAAATGCATACCACTTTTTTTTTTTTTTTTCTTTTGAGATGGAGCCTTGCTCTGTCACCAGGCTGGAGTGCAGTGGTGTGAACTCGGCTCACTGCAACCTCTGCCTTCTGGGCTCAAGTGATTCTCCTGCCTCAGCCTCCTGTGTAGCAGGGATTACAGGTGCACGCCACCACGTCCAGCTAATTTTCGTATTTTTAGTAGTGACGGTGTTTCACCATGTTGGCCAGGATGGTCTCAGTCTCTTGACCTTGTGATCCACCTGCCTCGGCCTCCCAAAGTGCTGGGATTACAGGCGTGAGCCACTGCGTCCCGCCTGCATACCACGTTTCCTGTTTATTCATTCCTCTGTTGATGGATACTTGGCTTGATTTCAACTTTTGGCTATTGTGAATAATGCTGCTAACAACATCGGTGTACAAATATCTCTTTGTGTCCCTGCTTTCAATTCTTTTGGCTATATACCCAGAAGTGGGATTGTTAGCTCACACAGTAATTTTATATGTAATTTTGTGAGTTATATCCATATCATTTCCACAGCCACTTCATCATTTTACATTCCCACTGGTAATGCACAAGGGTTCTAATTCCTTCAGATATGTTTTAAAGTACCCATATTTCACATCACCAAACCATCATTTTCACCACTCCTAAAAGCTTTTGTCAAAGTGGCTCCCAAATGATAGTGTGCATAAGAATCACCAAAGAAGTACAATAAATTGCAGGTTATTTGTCCCACCCTCAGAGAGTTTCATTCAGTAGGTCATCAGTTTCATTCAGTAGGTCATTATAATCCATTAGATTACATTTTTCGTGAAATGACAGTGGTTGCATTTAATATAAACTTCAGAAAGGCTGGTGAGTCTTTCTGATGGGTGATAGAATTTGCTTTGGAGGCCAGGACACTGGAGTTCAGCATTGGACACAGAGGCAATTAAATTCGGGAGACTACTAGCTTACTACAGGCCAAAATGCCTAGGGGTCCAGGAATCCAAATTTTCAAACAAGTTTTCCCCAGGCGATTGTTGTTTTTTCTTTACTTTTTTTTTTTTTTTTTG
>NW_016107604.1:1271239-1277254 GCF_001604975.1 Cebus imitator
ACTCTTGTTGCCCAGGCTGGAGTGCAATGGCGTGATCTCAGCTCACTGTAACCTCCCCCTCCTGGGTTCAAGCAATACTTCTGCCTCAGCTTTCCAAGTAGCTGGGATTACAGGTGTGTGCCACCATGCCTGGCTAATTTTGTATTTTAGTAGAGATAGGGTTTCACCATATTGGTTACGCTGGTCTTGAACTCCTGACCTCAAGTGATCTACCCGCCTCGGCTTCCCAACATGCTGGGATTATAGACGTGAGCCACTGCGCCCAGCCTCCCAGGTGGTTCAGATGCCAGTGGGTCTATGGGCTATTATTCGAAGAAAAATGAGATAACAGGTTTGAACTCAGAAATCGATCCACATAAAGCCAAAGCTTTAATTTTTGCCTTTATTGGAATTCAGCCCACTCTGATATGTCAGTGAGTTTTTGGTCTGGGCTTGAGTGATTGAGGGCAGACTATGTCAGAAAAATTGATTGCAAGTCATCAGAAAAGAATGCCTTCACTTCTTTAGCTGTCTAAATTTTAATCATCTTTTAATTTTTTTCTATATATGCTTTTCTATGTTACCCACATTTTGAAACATTAAACATGTATTACTTTTATAATTAGAAAAACGATTCTCAAATCATTAAGCCAAATGAAAACCCTTTAAGAGCTCAAATATTTACTCTGTGAAGTTTCTTCATTTCCCACTTCTTTCTTTCCAAGATATATAAATCACTCTGAGTCCATGCCTTCCTGGCATTTAGTTTATAACCCACTAGACTGCATTCCTCATGACATGACAGTGGTTGCATTTAATAGAAACTTCAGAAAGGCTGATGAGTCTTTCTGATGGGTGATAGAATTCGCTTTGGAGGTCAGGACACTGGAGTTCAGCATTGAACACAGAGCCAATTAAATTCAGGAGACTACTAGCTTACTAGAAGCCAAAATGCCAATTTATTAAATTATAGTAAGAAACAGAACATCAAGTAATCAGGACCATTCATGGTTGGTCAGCACATTCTTTTCCTTGTAGAAATGTGTACCTGGTGACCGGGCATGGTGGCTCACGCCTGTAATCCCAGCACTTTGGGAGGCCGAGGCGGGCAGAACACGAGGTCAGAGTTTGAGACCATCCTGGCCAACATGGTGAAACCCTGTCTCTACTGAAAATACAAAAATTAGCTGGGCGTGGTGGTGCGTACGTGTAATCCCAGCTACTTGGGAGGCTGAGGCAGGAAAATCTCCAGGGAGGCGGAGGTTACAGTGAGCCGAGATTGCACTACTGCACTCCAGCCTGGTGACAGAGTGAGACTCTGTCTCAAAAAAAAAAAAAAAAAAAAAAAAAAAAAAAAAAAGGAAATGGGTACCTGGGAGGCCAATACCACCAGATGATTATTGGGTGAGCATGGGAATCAGACTACAAGAAATCACATGATGATTAAAATGGCTACTGTCATAAAGGTACTATCACCTAACAGAACCATTCCCTCTCTAGAGCCATCTTTGCCAAAAGTTCCAGAACACCTGGGCCAAACAGTCAGGAGAGGAGCTCATCTCCGGATCATCCTGAATTTCCACAAATCTTTGGCTCTTGGCTGTTTTTTTGTTTGTTTTTTGTACACTCCATGCAGAATATCCTCATTCTATTGATTCATCATTCACTTTAAACAAAACTGTTGTACGGATTATTCACATTCCAGGAAGGCTGTCCTTAGGATGCTTCCTCATTGCTCCATATGCATCAAGTATCGGAGCCAGACAAGGATGGGCTATTAGTGTTAAGACCAGATCTGGGCTGAGGGTGGGATGCTGCAAAAATCTGCCTCAGATGTCAAGCTCACTTCAAGAGGCAAAAGGGATGTTAGAGGTGTGACCCAAATTGGGTACAGGAGCTGAAAGATAGGAAATGACAAGCCAAAAGATGATAAGAGAAAGTCCCTGGGTAGATCAGAGGCCTAACCCAGGAGTGCAGAGAGTGTACTGACTAATTCATACAAATGTGGCCTTCTGATGAGAAATAGAAAGACTTGCAGAGAACGCAGAGCCTGTCTCAGGGATGTGACCCCTCAGCCTTACTGACTTGGTCTTTGTTTACTGCATCTGACTCTGATGGTTTCCAAGTATCTCTACCAACAGCACATTTATAAACCATCTGTTAGGCCACTTATACACATGGCTAAGCTGATTTACTTTATGTTGATTTTTTACTCACAGGGTGACTTTTATTTGACCTTATTCACAAATTCTGAGATTATATTATTGGACCCTATAAAGGTTATTTATATCTGACTACCCTGTCAGACAGGAGTTTCAAGAGTCCTATCTGTTCCCACCACCAAAAGCAAGTGATTTATTGAAAATTAAAAGTTTAGCTGGGTGTGGTGCTTCATACTTATAACCTCAGCTACTCAGGAGGCTGAGGCAGGAGGATTGCTTGAGGCCAGGAGTTTGAGACCAGCCTGGGCAACATAGTGAGAATTTATCTCTAAAAGATAAAAGAATATCAAAAATCAGCCAGGCATGGTGGCACATACCTGAAGTTCCAGCTACTTGGGAGGCTGAGGTGGGAGGATTGCTGAATGCAGGTGTTCAAGGCTGCAGTGAGCTATGATCATGCCACTGCACTCCAATCAGGATGACAGAGCAAGACCCTATCTTAAAATAAAAGAAAACTAAAAGTTTAATAAAAGCTGGGCGTATAAACAAGTGATATGTTTTCTGGTGGCAGAAGAGGAGGAGGGAGATGAGTTCCCAGAGCACACTCAGGGCTATGGTTTGAATGTATGTGTGTCTCCAAAATTCATATGTTGGAACTTAAACTCCAAGGTAATGGTATTAAGAGGTGAGGACTTTTGGGAAGTGATTAAGTCAAAAGGGCTTGCAGCAACCAGGTGCCATCTTGGAAGCAAAGAACAGCCCTTACAGACACTGAATCTACTGGCACTTTGATCTTGAACTTCCTGGTGTCCAAATCTATAAGAAATATATTTCTGTTCTTTTTTTTTTTTTCCCATTTCTGTTCTTATCAATTACCCACTCTCAGGTATTTATTTATTTATTTTATTTGTTTATTTTTTGAGGCAGAGTTTCACTCTTGCTGCCCAGGCTGGAGTGCAATGGCAGGATCTTGGCTCATGGTAACCTCCGTCTCCCAGGTTCAAGTGATTCGTGATTCTCCTGACTCAGCCTCCTGAGTAGCTGGGATTACAGACATGCACCACCATGCCAGGCTAATTTTGTATTTTTAGTAGAGATGGAGTTTCTCCATGTTGGTCAGGCTGGACTTGAACTCCCAACCTCAGGCGATCTGCCTGCCTCGGCCTCCCAAAGTGCTGGGATTACAGGTGTGAGTCACCATGCCCGGCCTGTCTCAGGTATTTTTATAGCAGCGTGAATGAACTAAGACACTCTGACCAATTAGTTTCCGAATTTCTGTGTGTTGCTGCTCACTGTGACAAATCTATGAATTATTTAGATCACCAAATTCTCCTGAAGTACCATGACATTTGCTTTTGCTTTTTTTTTTCAGATGGAGTCTCTGTCACCCAGGCTGGAGTGCAGTCAGTGACTCGATCTCAGTTCACTGCAACCTCCACCTCCTAGGTTCAACCAATTCTCCTGCTTCAGCCTCCTGAGTAGCTGGGGCTACAAGCATACGTCACCATGCCCAGTTAATTTTTGTACTTTTAGCAGAGACGGGGTTTCACTATATTGGCCAGGCCGGTCTCAAACTCCTGACCTTGTGATCTGCCCGCCTCGGTCTTTCAAAGTGCTGGGATTACAGGTATGAGCCACTGCGCCTGGCCTGCGTTTGCTTTTTTTAAGACAAAGTCTTGCTCTGTTGCCTAAGCTGGAGTGCAGTGGTACAATATTAGCCCAATGCAACCTCTACCTACCAGGTTCAAGTGATTCTCCTGCCTCAGCCTTTCGAGTAGCTGGAATTACAGGCGTGCACCACTATGCTCAGTTAATTTTTATATTTTTAGTAGAGACGGGGTTTCATCATGCTGGCCAGGCTGTTCTTGAACTCCTGACCTCAGGTGATCCACTCGCCTCCACCTCTCAAAGTGCTGGGATTACAGGCGTGAGCCACTGCGCCTGGCTGTTTGCCATTGATTTTTACCAGCCTCATTGAAATATAAATAACATACCATACAACTCACCCATTTAAATTACACAATTTTTAGATTTTTAGTATATTCACAGATGTATGAAACCATTACCACAGTCAATTTTAGAACATTTTTATAACTTCAAAAAGAAACCCTGTGCCTTTTAGCTATTGCTCTCCTATCTAATATCCCCTACCCCAGCCCTAAATAACCTCTAGTCTGACTGGGCGTGGTGGCTCATTCCTGTAATCCCAGCACTTTGGGAGGCCGAGGTCAGGAGCCCTACCAACATGGTGAAACTCCATCTCTACCAAAATACAAAAAATTAGCTGAGCATGGAGGCATGCACTTGTAGTACCAGGTACTCAAGAGGTTGAGGCAGGCCTGGCCACAGAGCAAGAATCCATCTAAAATAAATAAATAAATAAATACCTCGAATCTACATTCTGTGTTTATAGATTTGCCTATTTTGGAAATTTCATCTAAATGAAATAATACCATATGAAGTTTTTGTGACTGTTTTCTTTTATTTAGTATAATCTTTCAGGTAGATCCATGTTGTTACATGTATTAGTACTCCATTCCTTTACATGACCAATTAATATTCCATCATATGGATCTATCACGTTTTGTTCATTCATTCATCAGCTGATGAACATTTGGGTTGCTTGCACTCCTTGGCTGTTATGAAAAATACTGCTACAAACATTCATGTACAAGTTCTTGTATGGATGTACATTTTCATTTCATTTGGGTAAATAACTAGGATTAAATTGCTGGGCCCTATGATAATTGTATGGTTAACATTTTGAGAAACTGCCAAATTCTTTAACAAGGCAGCTGCTAAATGGTATAATCCAACCAGTAACATACAACGGCTCCATTTTCTCTACATCCTTGCCAGTACTTGTTATTAGCTGACTTTTTGCCTATAGCCATCCAAGTGGATGTGGTTTTGATTTATATTTCCCTAATGACTAATGATAGCATATCTTCATGTGTTTATTGGCCACTTGTATATTTTCCTTGGAGAAATGTCTGTTCAGATCCTTTGCCCATTTTTAAGTTGGGTTGTCTCTTTATTATTGAGTTGTAAGAGTGCTTTACATATTCTAGATGTAAGTTTCCTGTCAGATACATGATCTGAAGAGATTTGCTCCCATTCTGTGTGTTGTCTTTTTACCTTCTGATGGTGTTTTTTAGGAATACAAAAGTTTTTAGTTTTGACGAAGCCCAATTTGGCTATTTTTTTCTTTTGTTGCTCATGATTTTGGTGCCATAAGAATTTATTGCTAAATATAAGGTCATGAAGGTTTATTCCTATATTTTCTTCTAAGAGTCTATAATATTAACTCATATTTAGGTATTTGATCTTTTTTGAGAGAGATATATATACATTTTTCTGAGACAGGAGTCTTGCTCTTTTGCCCAGGCTGGAGTGCAGTAGTGAGATCTTGGCTCACTGCAACCTCCACCTCCCAGGTTCAAGCAATTCTCCTGCCTCAGCCTCCCAAGTAGCTGGGACTACAGACATGTGCCACCATGCCTGGCTAATTTTTTGTATTTTTAGTAGAGACAGGGTTTCACAGTGTAAACCAGGATGGTCTTAATCTCCTGACCTCGTGATCCTCCCACCTCAGCCTCTCAAAGTGTTGGGATTACAGGCATGAGCCACTGCACCCGACCAAGATAATTTTTATACACGATGTGAGCTAGGGATCTAACTTTATTCTTTTGCCTGTGTATATCCAGCTGTTTCAGCACAATTTATTGGAAAATCAGCATGAACATAAGATGTTTTCCAATTTATTTGTATCTTAAATTTCTTCCAACATTGTTTTATAGATTTCACAGTAAAAATTTTGCACTTTTAAAATTTATTTCCAAGCATTTTATTCTTTTTTTTTTTTTTTTTCCCT
>NW_016107604.1:1277634-1280790 GCF_001604975.1 Cebus imitator
AAGTCTTTTATTAGCGATAAGTTTTTAAAATGAATTCCTTGGGATTTTTTGGACTCAAACATGTTGTCTCTGAAAAGAGATCATTTTACTTCTTTGTTTCTGTTTTGGATGCCGTTTATTTATTTATTTATCTTATTTTTCTTTTATAATTGCCTTGGCTAGAACATCCAGTACAATATTGAATAGAAATGGCTAGAGCAGACATCCTTGTCTTGTTCCTGATGGAAGAAAGCAACCAGTCTTTCATCAAAAAATATGATGTTAGCTGTGGTTTTTTTCTGAAATGATCATGTGTGTTTGTTTTTTATTGCGTTGATATGGCATGTTATTATATTAACTGATTTTAAGATGTTAAACCTTACATTCTTGGGATAAATCTCATTTAGTCATGATATAGAATTCTTTTTATATGTTGCTGAATTTAGTTTGCTACTATTTTGTTTCGATTTTTGGCTTTGATATTCTAAGGGATATTGATCTGTGGCCTTCTTCCTCTTTTTTTTGAGACAGAGTTTCACTCTTGTTGTCCAGGCTGGGGTGCAATGGTGCAATCTTGGCTCACCACAACCTCTGTCTCTTGATTTCAAGCGATTCTCTTGCCTTACCTTCCCAAGTAGCTGGGATTACAGGCACATGCCACCATGTCCAGCTAATTTTGTGTTTTTAGTAGAGATAGGGTTCCTCCATGTTGGTCAGGCTGGTCTCACACTCCCAACCTCAGGTGATCTCGACCTTCCAAAATGCTGGGATTACAGGCATGAGCCACCACACCTGGCCTGGCCGCCTTCTTTTGTAGTTATCTTTGTTTGGCTTAGGGTAATTGCTTTAGTCCATTCTGACACTGCTACAAAGACATATCAGAGACTGAGTAAGTTATGGAGGGAAAGAGGTTTAATTGACTTACAGTTCTGCAGACTAAAGAAGAGGCATGGCTGTGGGGGCCTCATGAAACTTACAATCATGGCAGAAAGCAGGCACAATCTCCACGTGACAGTGAAATAAAGGCATTTCTAAATAAACAAAACCAAAGAGTATGTGTTGCCATTGGACCCACCTTACAAGAAATACTAGAGGGAATTTTTTCAGGTGGAAAGCAAGTGACCCCAGATAGTAATCCAAATCCACAAACGTGAAAACCAAAGAGGACTGGGAAAGGTAATCATATAACTATAAAAGATCATATGAATGCATATTTCTCCTTCTAACTGATTTTAAAAGCAATTGAATAAAATGATATGTATATAATGGTATTATTGGACCTTGATATGGTTTGGCTGTGTGTCCCCAAATCTCAGGTCTAATTGCAATCCCCTGTGTTGGAGGTGGGGCCTGGCTGGAGATGTTATATGTAAAATTTTCTGTGCCACAAAAGAAGTAGTACTCGAATATAAATTCTCTCAGCAAGACAATTTACTCCTATAGAAAGGTGCATCACACAGACAGAGCAATGGTGAGTGTACACTTGGACAAGGGAGGAGAAGGGGTTCTTATTCCTGACACAAGTAGTTGCTACTGCTGTGTCGTTCCTCTATTGGCTAGGGTTAGACTGCACAGTCTTAGCTAATTCTGATTGGCTATTTTAAAGAGAGCAGGGGTATGAGCTGAAGTGGTGGAGTGGGTAGTTTGGCGAGAAGGATGGTTACAGAACAAGTCAGAGCAGGTAACCAGAGCAGATGATTGGAGCAGGTGACTGGGACAGGTGACCAGGATGAGTCAGGACAGAGCAGGGAACCAGGGCAACAGATGTGAACTACTGATTAGAACTGGTGGAAAAGATTGTTTACCGAAACGACAGGGAACTTAAACTTTAAAATGGAGAATTAAAGAATAAGAGAGCTGAACCTAGTGACATACCGATTCTTTGAAGAGAAACTTGGAATTCACTATATCTAACAGTGGTGATTGGATCATGGGGGTGATTTCTGCAGATTAGCCTATATCTCCAATGATTAATGATTTTACCAATCTCCTTCCAACTGCCTTTCACCACAATCTCCACTAGTTTTGAGAATACCCTTAGGCCTAAACTTCTCTTCACTCTGTTGCAAACAGATGTCAGTATCTTTGGAAGGAGATTCAGAGCTCTCAGTTGTATATCTTGTCTCTACCCTCAGGCAAAATTTGAGTCTTGGCTCTGGAACTGTAGGTGGAAATAGTGTGTTTCTCTCTGAATGACACCCCAGCTTTAGGACCTGAGTACTTGGTGTGGGAGGGCAGTGGATTGAGGTCTTCTTGGTTTGCCTCTCCCCACCGGGAACCTTTACCTTATAAGCTGGGGCAAGGGCAACTGAGGCCTCAGTATTTTCAGCCATGTTTCACTGACGGTAGAATTTCCATTGCACAAAGCGGGGCTAGTGGAAGAAGAAAACCCATACATATTGGCTGCATTTATTCAGAATAGCCTCAGCTGCAGGTAGCTGAGGACAAGATAAAAATTCCCACATCTCACCCCTCCCAGCTATCCCTCTGACCAGGAGCTGGGGAGTGGGGAAACTGGGAACCCTGTATTCTTGGCTATAGAAGTCTGGAATGGAGTTTCTATCTTGCTGAGCTGGGATGGTGGAGGGAAGCAGATCTTGGTCTAAATACCGCAGAATCTTACTGAGTTTTCTTGAATAAATTTATTCAAGATTTTCTTGAATAAATGTGTCTTTATTTGCTGTATGCCCTTAAGATCATTTCCAGAGTCTTTGAAAGATTGTTTTAAAAAATAATGTTTCATCACTTCTCAGCCTTTTGGCTAAGATCAAGCCTGTAAAAAATAATGCTTCACTTATTATTCTGTGCAAAAGGGGCTGCAGAGCACTTTACATTGTCCTGCTGGACGTGGCAATCCTTGCCTTTGATTTTTACATTGATCCATGACTACTCGTTTTCTGTGTTTTTTTCCTTTAGGCAAAAGTCAAGGTAATGAAGTGAAATAATGCCATAGGCTCAATTGCCTTGATAAATGGGTAGATGAGTTGGAAGAATTTCCATGAAAAAGGAACTGTAGCTATGGAGTTAACATGAAAAGAGAACTATGCTCAAATACGGTATCTGGGAGATTGACTCACTGTGTCACCAAGGGCTACATTTACCTTTTTTCTTTTCTTTTTTTTTTTTTTGAGACAGAGTCTCACTGTGTCACCCAGCCTGGAGTGCAACGGCGCAATC
>NW_016107604.1:1281052-1286327 GCF_001604975.1 Cebus imitator
TTGGGATTACAGGTGTGAGCATGCCCGGCCTATTTCCCTTCTTTTGAGATAAAACTTCAGTAACCAATTTATATAATGGCTTGACTTATTCCATGGATTTGTTGTGTGGCCAACTTTGCAAATATGTTTTTCAGGAAGAACGGTTATTTTAATAATATTGATTCTTTCCAGCAGTGATGATGGTGGGTCACTCTTCCTGGACAATGAGTTTTGAATAGTTCATAATAGGGACTGCGATTAAACTTGAAGGGTTTACCTAGCTTGAGGGTTTATAAAACCTATGCTGTGTTTACTCCCTATCAAAGATGATCAAAATGGCTTTTGGTTTTAGTTCTTTCTCCTAACAAACCTGTTCCTGAGGCCTCTAACTCATCTGCTACTTTTTTTTTATTTTTTGAGACAGAGTCTCACTCTGTCTCCCAGGCTGGAGTGCACTGGTATGATCTCGGCTCACTGCAACCTCCACCTCCCGGGTTCAAGTGATTCTTCTGCCTCAACCTCCCAAGTAGCTGGGGCCACGGGCACATGCCACCACGCCTGGCTAATTTTTGTGTTTTTAGTAGAGACAACGTTTCACCATATTGGTCAGGCTGGTCTGGAACTCCTGACCTTGTGATCCGCCTGCCTTGCCCTCTCAAAGTGCTGGGATTACAGGTGTGAGACACCACGCCCGGACATCTGCTACTTTTAAAATCAGAAACTAGAAATGAAAGAGGATTGTCACTTCTCTAGTTCTTCGGGAACATTGTCTCATGGCATGAGGTCACGAACTAATTTATCACAATGATTACTTTTCAGTCCAAGATATTATTGACTATATGTTTGAAATAAATACCAACCAAAACATACACATGTGTTGCAGCTATACTAGTAAGTACAACAGAATTCAAAAAAATTCTCTGAAGACAGTCTCTTCTGAGACATATCTTGGCAAAAATAAGGGAGTATATGGCTTCCTAACAGTGTGCACCAGAAATAATATAAGCATCAATGTCACTCTTTTTCCTGGGTAACAAGAATGCGTGTGCTGATGGGTAGAGCAGTTAGAAGGTCTTAATGCTAGTTACCTGGTTATTGATTCTGAAATTTCACTTTGACTCATTGAGCTGTCCGGAAAATTTCTTTCAGAAGCATAGCCACAAATAAGTAAGTAAATAAATAAATAAACAACAACAAAAGACAAATAAACCTCATTGCAGTTAAAAAAGAAATCAATTCTCCATTGGAATAAATTCCCTGGTGAAGTGGTTGGTAGACAACAAAAGCCTCCAGAGAATTGCTGTTTCCTTCCAAAGATTTTTTTTTGTGTGTGAAAGCTACAAAAATCATCCTCTTAAAATGTGTTTTTGAAAAAATAAAGTGGTAACAAATTTCGATGCTTTAAAATTCCATTAAAATGCCAACTGATTTCTTTCAGGCATGGCTTAGTTTGTTCAGCCTCCAGAGCAGTACTAATTTTTATTATTTGCAGTGCAAGCACTCACATTTACAGAGAATTATAGGCATGCAGTTATATTTAAAGTGAATTTTATTTAAGTATTGAAGGGTATGGAATTATATTCATTGAAACATAATTAAAGTACAGAGACATATAATAATAAGTGGGTGGAAGTATGTGCAATAATAATTCAAGGTAATCACTGCGTTATGATTGTGTTGTAGATTAGAGGATATAATGAGGTCTCCATTTAATGAGAGCACTTTAATTCTGAACCAGATTAGAGGCAAAGGGTACTTCAGAGAAGTGCCAATTCCTATTCTTACTATAGAAGCAGACGAAATAGGATTGTGAAAAGATTCTAATTGGCATTTAGGAGTAGCCAGTGAAATCAGACATAGAATTCCACACTCTCACTCTTTCACTTTGTTGTATGTACACAAGATAGAGTCCCTAGGCTAAGATCGTGCAAATAATTCCTTAACGGAGCATGTGAGTCTTTCCCAGTGACTCCCCATTTATCTCTCCTACTTGGGTTCATCTTATTCCTCCACAAAGAAGTGCTGCTCTTGCCAAACAGCCTTGGCCTTGGCACTGGAAATACCATGAACACATTCTTCAGAGCATGTATGGCAGGGCTACTTGGTGCTGTTAAAACTTGGTGAAATAAGAGCCCAGGAGTTAGGGAGTTAATCAGCCAGATTTTTCTGAGCTACTCTGGGTCCAGGCCACTCTACCCGCTATCTCATCACACTCTGACTCCCAAGGGGCTTTGAATTCAGACTTCTGGCTTTCTTTTTTTTTTTAAAGATGGGGTTTCTCCATGTTGGTCAAGCTGGTCTTGAACTCGCGACCTCAGGTGATCTGCCCTCCTCAGCCTCCCAAAATTCTGAGATTACAGGCGTGAGCCACTGCGCCTGGCCTGGCTTTCTTTTGGTCACCCTATCCATGCTGCCAGCTACCCCCAAAAATGGCTGCCAGGGTCTTCTTGTATGAGACAATGGTACTCTGTTCTGACCCTCCTAAGTCAGTGCCCTGGCTGTTTCTGTCTCTTCTCACCTATGGCTCTGCACAGTTCTGAGTGCTCAGAAGTCAAACCCATCTTCCCTTCTAATTCCCTAACAAGAGCAGTTTCCCAACCACTGCTCCGCTGGGAGCCCTGAGGCCTCAAAAGTCACTTCTATCCTTGAATTCCTCCTAATTGTCTGTGGGACTCACAGGACAATTTGTGGATGGATGCTGAAGTAATATATCACATACTTGTCTTTCTAATAATATTGTAAGCTCTCTGTCAAGAGAATGCCTTCAAGGCTCTTTGTGTCTTCAATGACTAGCACAGTGCTGATTGCCTAAAGGTAGTTCTCTTTATTTTATTTTATTATTTTTATTTTTTTGTGAGATGGAGTCTTGCTCTGTCACCCAGGCTGGAGTGCAGTGGTACGATCTCGGCTCACTGCAACCTCCGCCTCCCGGGTTCATGTGATTCTCCTGTCTCAGACTCCCGAGTAGCTGGGACTACATACAGGCCACCATGCCTGGCTAATTTTTTGTATTTTTAGTAGAGACGGGGTTTCACCGTGTTTGCCAGGCTGGTCTCGATCTCCTGACCTCGTGATTCGCCCACCTCGGTCTTCCAAAGTGCTGGGATTACAGGGGTGAGCCAGAGGTAGTTCTATAGAGTAGTGGTTAAGGGCATGGGCTCTGTCTGCACCAGACTCATTGCAAAGGGGAATACATACTGGCAGATGCCACTTTACTCAAGTGATCAGAGTTAATATGGCCAGTAATGGGATAAACTGATACGTGCCTCCTGATATGCTGCACAGAGGACACAACATCACATTTGTGGCATTCCTGCCAAAAATGGATAATCTGAATCTAAACAGGAGGAAACATCAGACAAACCAAATTGAAGGGATATTCTGTAAAATAACTTGACAATCACTTGTCAAGATCACCAAGGGCAAAGAATGACTGAGGAAATACTCGAAGTTGAAAGAGACTAAAGTAATGTGACAATTGAATGCAATGTGGGGTCACAGATTTGATCCTGAGCCAGAAGGTCTTTTTCTGTAACAGACCTAATTGGAAGAATGGGCAGAATCTAAATAAGGTCGAAAGATCTTACAATGGTATTATTTCAATATTCATTGACAGCACAGTGACAATCATACTGTGTTCATGTAAAAGAATGTCTTCGGGTTTTTTTTTGTTTGTTTTTTTAATGATTAAGATTTTTCCATTCATGTAACTTTCTCCATTATTGTTGAAGTCTTTTGGTTATCACTCTCGTTTAATGAGTTATTATTTTACAGTGACCCATGCTTCTGTTTTAATCAAGCGGCTTTTAAATTTATACATAATATTTATATACATTTATGAGATACATGTGATATTTTGGTAGATGAATAGAATATATAGGGATTAAGTTAGGGTACTTAGGGTATCCATCCTCTTCAATGTTTATTATTCCTATGTGTTGAGAATATTTCAAATCCTCTCTTTAGATATATTAAAATATACAGTACATTATTGGTTTTTGTTTGTTTGTTTCTTTGTGTTTTTCTAAAAAAAAAAAAAAGAAGAAAGAAAGAAAGAAAAAAAAAAGAAAGAGAGGAAGAAAGAGAAAGAGGAAGAGGGAGAGAGAACGGGGGTGTTGCTTTATTGCCCGGGCTAGAATGCAGTCTAAAAATGGGTATGCCTGTAATTGTGCTTAGTAATAGAGACATGAAAAAAAAAATGAAAAAAGTGAGGGAAGAAAATAACAAACAAGCAGCCAACCAATATTTCATTAAAACCTGTAAATAGATGTGATGTGGAACTGATAAGAGTGTATATTTTGTGTATTTAAAGTGGAGAGTTCTATAAATGTTAATTAAGTTTACTTGTTCCGGATCTGAGTTCAAATCCTGGATATCGTTGTTAATTTTCTGTCTCATTGATCTGTCTAATATTTTTTTTTGATAACAGTTTTTTATGGTATAGACAGCCTTAAATATAGGCACTCATTTGTGCATAGACAGTAGACCACTTTTATCTTTTCTCTATAAACATCAGTGCTTTCTATACTATCATAAAATGAAAAACAAGTTTCATTCTTTTTTTTTTCCTAAAAAAAAGAAAGAAAGAAAGAAAAAAGAATGAAGGAGAGGGAGAAAGAGAAAGAGGAAGAGGGAGAGAGAACGGGGGTGTTGCTTTATTGCCCGGGGTAGAGTGCAGTCTAAAAATGGGTATGCCTGTAATTGTGCTTAATAATAGAGACATGAAAAAAAAAATGAGGGTAGAAAAAAACAAACAAGCAGCCAACCAATATTTCATTTAAACCTGTAAATAGATGTGATGTGGAACTGATAAGAGTGTATATTTTGTGTATTTAAAGTGGAGAGTCCTATAAATGTTAATTAAGTTTACTTGTTCCGGATCTGAGTTCAAATCCTGGATATTGTTCATTTTCTGTCTCATTGATCTGTCTAATATTGATGTTGAAGTCTCCCGCTATTATTGTGTGGGAGTCTAAGTCTCTTTATAAGTCTTATATTCCTGTATTGGGTGCGTATATATTTAGGATCTTTAGCTCTTCTTGTTGCATTGATCCTTTTATCATTATGTAATATCCTTCTTTGCTTCTTTTGATCTTTGCTGCTTTAAAGCAACTCCTGCTTTTCATTTATTTAATTATTTTTGCTCTCCATTTGGTTGGTAAATCTTTTTCCATCCCTTTGTTTTGAGTCTTTGTGTATCCTTGCATGTGAGATGGGTCTGGATGCAGCATACCGATGGGTTTTGGCTTTTTTTGCCTGTTTGTGTCTTTGGATTGGGGGATTTAGTCGATTTAAA
>NW_016107604.1:1287395-1289205 GCF_001604975.1 Cebus imitator
CTTCGTTTTTAAGAAATACACATGGAATTATTTAGGAGTAAAGAAGCTTCATGTCTGCAACCTACTCTCAAATGGTTAAAAAAAGATGATACACGTTATGTATGTATGTAATATATTACACATATAAATATACATGCATGTATATATGTATTACATAAGTATATAATATATATACACAAAGAGAAGGGTAAAGCAAATTATGCTAAAATGCTAACATTTGGAGAATCTGGGTACAGGATATATAGTTTTTTTTTTTTTTTTGACACAGAGTCTCGCTCTGTCGCCCAGGCTAGAGTACACAGGTGCCATCTTAGCTCACTGCAACCTCCACCTCCCGGGTTCAAGCAATTTTCCTGCCTCAGCCTTTCAAGTAGCTGGGACTACAGGCATATGCCACCATGCTCAGCTAATTTTTGTATTTTTTGGTAGAGATGGGGTTTCACCATGTTGGCCAGGCTGGTCTTGAACTCCTGACCTCAAGTGATCCACCTGCCTTGGCCTCCCAAAGTGCTGGGATTACAGGCGTGAACCACCAGGCCCAGCCTGGAATTCTTGATACTGTTCTTGCAATTTGAAACTAAGTTAAAAATAAAAGGTTTTTCGGTTTGTTTTTGTTATTTTTTGTAATATTGGCTTTGGTATCAGGGTCCCTGATTGAAATCTTAGCATTGCCACTTACCAGTTGTATGAGCTGAGGGTAGTTACAGAAGCCCTGCTATGTTCAGTTTCCTCATCTGTAGTATGAGGATAATGATAGTACTGACTTGAAGAGGCTGCTGTGAGAATTAAGCCTCATAACGTACTCAGCATGTGGCCAGCTTATAAGCTCTTGGTGAATTATAGCTTCTATTACTAAACCGCACAGTTCACGTTTCCTGCTGCTTATGATAAGGATGATACTGGAGAGTCTTAACTTACTAGTATCAGGAGGGAACACCATAGGACATAAGTCTCTTGCCTACTTTCAAGGAGCCTAGATAGCTTCTATGGCCACTGGAAGCACATGGGGGGCTCTTGTCCCTAACTTTTAAGATCATTAGGATGCATTAAAGAGGGCTTTGTTAGCTTTGGGCCCCAACCCAGGGCTCCAACACAATAGGCTGGTCACTCTACAGGTAAGTGACATATCAGGCCCATCAAGACTCCATCAGACCAATGCCCAGAATGAGCTTGAACACATTGCCAGGTGCAGCATGTGTGCTTTAGACTGGATGCAGAAATTCTTGTCTCTTACCCATGAGACCTTTAGTTCCAACAGAGAGCACTTCTGAATAGCTCAGAATCTCATTTGTTTCGTTGATCCTGAGTTCTAAATTCAGAGCGATGTCTGTATGGAAGAGAAGAGGAATAATTATAGAATCATCTAGACTAAATCCCTTATTTTAGTACAGAGGAAAGGCACTGTGTGCGACAAGTTAGAGATTACTCCGTGGGTTCTTAGCACAGGGAGGGCTGGAACAAGTTTCCTAACTCTCGGTCATTACCCTTTTCACTAGACCACGTTGCTTTACAGAATTGTAATTGTGAGTCAAAGAATACAGAGAGAGGAAGATATGGGCTGGGTGGGGTGGCTCATGCATGTAATCTCAGCACTTTGGGAGGCCCAGGTGGGCGGATCACAAGGTCAGTTGTTCGAGACCAGCCTGGCCAATATGGTGAAACCCCATCTCTACTAAAAATACAAAAATTACACGGGCGTGGTGGCGAATGCCTGTAATCCCAGCTACTCGGAACACTAAGGCAGGAGAATCACTTGAACCCAGGAGGTGGAGGTTGCAGTGAGCCGAGATTGCGCCACTGCACTCCAGCC
>NW_016107604.1:1290283-1293267 GCF_001604975.1 Cebus imitator
CTCTTTCGCCCAGGCTGGAATGCAGTGGCATGATCTCAGTTCACTGCAACCTCTGCCTCCCGAGTTGCAGCGATTCTCCTGCCTCAGTCCCCCAAGTAGCTGAGATTACAAGCATGCGCCACCATGCCTGGCTAATTTTTGTATTTTTAGTAGAGACAGGGTTTCACCATGTTGGCCAGGCTGGTCTTGAACTCCCGAGCTCAGGTTATCCAGCAGCCTTGGCCTCCCAAAGCACTGGGATTCCAGGTGTGAACCACTGTGCCCGCCCGGGATAATTGATTTTTATGAAATTCCCCCCCTGGAAGGAAGGCAGTACAATTAACAGAAAAATAAGCAACTGAGGGTCTGGAAGAATTGGTTTTCCCTTTCATTATAAGTCTATTGCTTTGAGGGAGGGTCTCAAGGCTGAAGAACTAAGAGAGAAACTGATGGCAACCAAACTCTAGAATGCTCAAAAAAAGCAATCTGTTTTGACTGAAGCATTCACCCGAAAGAGAGCAAAGCAGATTTCTGAATTTACTATGAGGCTTGTGTTATTTGCTTGGCAAGGTGTTAAGGCACATTTTAGAATCTTGCCTAGGCATCCAATGCAGGCAAGTGTCTTTACTTTGAGATAAATATATATATCTCCAAAATATCAGGAATCAGCACCTCTGAATATGAATTTAGAAACATTGGCATTAGAGAAAAATCAAGTAAACATATCCCCAGTCCACACTCCTGACTCTCAGATCTGAAGATATTCTCTTAAGGAAAACGGTTAGAGACCTCAGCTTTTAGGTTCTGTCTTGGTAAGAGTGATGCCCTTCTGTATGGAAAAAAAATCATAAAATTCTAAGACAATAATTTTTTTTTCTTCAATTTCATGTGAAAAATTCTGTGAGAAGCAGCAAACTTTCATTTCCAGCAGAAGAATGCCGCCTGCCGCATGTCCTCAGAGCAGACACCCAAGGGTAGAGGATCCCTAAAGGGTCAGCTGCCTTCAGATCTTCCTTCACTCCAGATAGTGCAATGAGCAGAACCATTGACAGCAAACACCCTTCAAGGGTCACTGTTTGCTTAGGGGGAAAATCGAGAAGAAACAATTACATGGAATCAGACTGCCCTGTTAAATTTCAAGAGGCAAGTTTTAAAGAATTAAGAATGAGGCCGGGCACGGTGGCTCATGCCTGTAATCCCAGCACTTTGGGAGGGGGGTGGATCACTTGAGGTCAGGAGTTCAAGACAGACCAGCCTGCCCAACATGGCGAAACCTCGTCTCTACTAAAAACACAAAAATAAGCGGGGCGTGGTGGTGCATGTCAGTAATCCCAACTACTCGGAGGCTGAGGCAGGAGAATCGTTGGAACCTGGGAGGCGGAAGTTGTAGTGAGCTGAGATCGAGCCACTGCACTCCTGCCTGGCCAACAGAGTGAGACTCTGTCTTAAAAAAAAAAAAAATTAAGAATGGCAAATAAGCATATGAAAAGATGCTCCACATTGTGTTACATCAGGGAAATGCAAATTAAAGCAACAACAAGATTCCACTAAGCACCTATTAGAATAGCCAAAATCTAGAACACTAATAACACCAAATGCTGGCAAGGATGTGGAACAACAGAAATTTTTGTTCATTACTTGTGGGAATGCAAAATGGTACAGCCACTTTGGAAGACAGTTTGTCAGTTTCTTGCAAAACTGAGCATACTTTTACCATATGATCCAGCAATTGTACTGCTTGATGTTTAACCGAAGGAGTAGAGAACTTATGGGCACACAAAAACCTGCACATGAATATTTATAACAGCTTATTTATAATTGCCAAAACTTGGAAGCGACCATGATGTCCTTCAGTAGGTGAGTGGATAAATAAACTATGGTACATCCATACAAGGAAATATCATTCAGCTCTAAAAAGAAATGAGCTATCAAGCCATGAAAAGACACGGAGGAAACTTAAATACATATTGTTAAGTGTAGGGAGCCAATGTGAAAAGGCTACGAAGTATATGATTCCAACTAGAATTGTATCATTCCATTCTGGAAAAGGCAAAAGTATGGAGACAGTAAAAAGATCGATGATTGCTAGGGGTTGGGGGCGGGGTGGTGGAGGATGAAAAGGCAGAGCAGAGGATTTTTCAATTGTCCTCTGTGGACAATTGAATTGGACAATTCTATTGTCCAAACCCATAGAATGTACAGCACCAAGAGCAAAACCCAGTGTAAACTATAGACTTTGGGAGATAATGATGTGATGTAGGTTCATCACTTGAAACAAATGTATACCACTCTGGTGTCGAATGTTAATAATGGGGGAGGCTCTATTTGTGTAGGGGCAGTGGGATGTGAGAAATCTCTGTACTTTTTTTTGTGTGTGTGTGTAAGGCAGAGTCTCGCCCTGTTGCCCAGGCTGGAGTGCAACAGCGTGATCTTGGCTTACCACAACCTCCGCCTCCCGGGTTCAAGCGATTCTCCTGCCTCAGCCTCCTGAGTAGCTGGGATTACAGGCACATGCCACCATGCCTGGCTAATTTTTGTACATATATATATATTTTTTAGTAGAGACGGGGTTTCACTATATTGGCGAGGCTGGTCTCAAACTCCGGACCTCATGATCTACCCGCCTCAGCCTCCCAAAGTGCTGGGATTACAGGCATGAGCCACCACGACTGGTCATCTCTGTCCCTTTTTTGCAATTTTGCTATAAATCCAAATCTGCTCTAAAAAGTTTAATTCATTAAAAAAAAATTAAGAACTTGGTTAGGTGACCATGACATAAAACTAAATTTGGAAAGTTATGGGTGTGGAGCAAAACCGACATCTGAATATTTCAAAGTGCCAAAATGTCTTTTTCTTGCAAATCTGACTTGGTCCATTCCATTTTATTCCTTTTGCCTCAATCTGGATTTAGGAGCTCATGACCTTATTCTAAGCCATTGCAATAGCCAGCTAAGTGGTCTTGAGTCTCTTGTCTGATCCAAATTCCACACTGCTGCCAGGATTTT
>NW_016107604.1:1293298-1295412 GCF_001604975.1 Cebus imitator
AAAAAAAAAAAAAAAAAAAAAACTTTGTGAATAATTCGAGGCCGTAAGGATGTCCAACAGCAGGAAAGCAGTTGGGGGCACTTTGTTTCAACCATAAGATGAAGTGTTTGTAGCTGTTGATAGGTGAGTTTTGGAAAAGTTTATTGGCCTGGCGGGGTGGCTCACAACTGTAATCCCAAGACTGGGAGGCCGAGGTGGGTGGATCACCTGAGGTCAGGAGTTTGAGACCAGCCTGGTCAACATGGTGAAACGCCATCTCTATTAAAAAAATACAAAAATTGGCTGTTTTTTTGTGCGTGGTGGCACGCACCTGTAATCCCACCTACTTGGGAGGCTGAAGCAGGAGAATCGCTGGAACCTGGGAGGCGGAGGTTGCAGTGACAAGACTATGCCATTGGACTCCAGCCTGGGTAACAAGAGTGAAACACCACCTCAAAAAAGAAAGAAAGAAAGAAAGAAAGAAAAGTTCATGATCCGGTGAATGGTCATGATATAGCACTGGGGAGTGGAAGTGGTGTGGCCTGTGTGGTCTCAATCACCTGGATTTATGTATAAACATAACTATGCCTGTCACATCTGGGAAGGTGAGAGGGCAGTGTTTATTACCAAAAAGAAAATTTTAGTATAGACCAGGCTTTCTCAGCTTGGGTCTTAAGAGATCAAACCCTAAGGTATCTGTAATGGTTAATTTTGTGTCAGCCTGAGGAATGCCCAGATACCTGGTAAAAACACGATTTTTGGGTATGTTTATGAGGGTGTTTCTAGAAGAGATTAGTGTTTGAATTGGTAGACTGATATAAAGAAGCTCTGCCGGGCTGGGGCGGTGGCTCACCCCTGTGATCCCAGCACTTTGGGAGGCCCAGTCTGGCTGACTGCTTGAGTTCAGGAGTTCGAGACCAGCCTAGGCAATATGATGAAACCCTGTCTCTACTAAAAATACAAAAATTAGCCAGGCATGGTGGTGCACGCCTGTAATCTCTGCTACTCAGGAGGCCGAGGCAGGAGAAGAGCTTGAACCGGAAAGGTGGCGGTTGTAGTGAGCCAAGATGGTGCCACTGCACTCCAGTCTGGATGACACAGCGAGACCTCAAAAGTAAAAAAAATAAAATTAAAAAGATCTGCCTTTACTAACGTGGGTGGGCAGCATCCCTTCTGTTGGGGGCCTAAATAGAACAAAAAGGTTTTCGGAGGAAGGGAAAATTCTCTTTCTTTCTCTTCGAGCTAGAATATCTATCTTCCTCTCTTGGACATTGGGGCTCCTGGTTCTTGGGCTTCAGACTCAGAAACTTACACCAGCACCACCCCTCTACCTTGGTTCTCAAAGCCTTTGTCCTCAGACTGGGGGTTTAGGCTTGGACCAAATTACACCACCGGCTTTCATGGTTTTCCAGCTTGCAGGCAGCAGATGGTGGGACTTCTTGGCCTCCATCATTACATGAGCAAATTTTCATAATAAATCTTTTCTTACATGTTTGTATATCTCTTATTGGCTCCGTTTCTTTGGAGAACCCCAACTAATACAGCATCTATTGCAGGTGTAAATGAAATTTAGAGGAGCCATTGTTTTGGACTGAGCTCCTACGCTAGGCCCAACAGATCAGATCAAACCAGATTGGAGTGACTTTTGCTAGATGCTACATAGTTGGACTTTAAAGTGAACCGGTTTTCAAAAACAAACAACGAAACAACCAAAAAACTCCCATAAAAAACCAGGACATTCGTGGCAACCAATCAAAAGGGGCCTAATTTACTTGAGCCAGCATGATAAGGAAGGCCCCTTTGCTATAGCCCTATAAGGAAAATAACTTTGAAAGAACCAATCTCCTTTTTGTCTTCTGTTTCTCCTTCTTCAGCTATTTTCTGCCTATAAAGTCAACTTCATCTGCTCAGCTCGGCAGTGCCTTCTCTAAATCATTTAGATGAGATGCTGCTCAATTCATGAATCACTAATAAAAGCCAATTAGGTCTTTAAACTAAATTTGTTACAATTTTATTTAACACGTGCAATAAATTTATTTCTCTCCAGTCTCTCTAGAATGGAGCTAGTTATATACCATCTCTGGGAGAATTGAATAAATCATCACTTGAGTCATTTTCCTTTTTTTTTCTTTTTT
>NW_016107604.1:1296047-1303243 GCF_001604975.1 Cebus imitator
AGTGATTCTCCTGCCTCAGCCTCCTGAGTAGCTGGGATTAGAGGCACCCGCCACCATGCTTGGCTAATTTTTGTACTTTTAGTAGAGATTGGGTTTCACCATGTTGGCCAGGCTGGTCTTGATCTCCTGACCTCAGGTGATCCCTGCGTCTTTATAACTCTCTGACTAACATCCTTTCCCACCCCAGTTCTTAGTTCCCAGGTGTAGGTTGACAGTGAACTCAGGTCTTAGAGTGATGTGGCAGAGGTTGGGAATAAACTATCAAAGGGAAAAAGGAATTCTGTAAGATGGATAGAAGCCATAGGGATGTTTAAGGGATTAGAAACGGTGAATAGAGGAGCATAATGAGATACAATATCATTTCTCCACTCATTCATGTGTTCATTCATTCATTCGTTCAACAATATTTACTAAGAAACTACTAAGTGGCAGGCAGGCGTTGTGCTGTGCACCAGAGATACAGTGAGATGAGTAAGACAGATGTTATTGTAAGCCTGTTGGCAAAGAACTTACAGTCTAGACAGGGTAAACAAAGGAAGAAATACACATTTCACAAGAAAATCTCAGTTACCCCAAACATTGCAGACAGGCAAGAGAATATAAATAATTTGGGACTAGATGGCCCAATCGACATTTGCTGATTCAGGCAACTCTCACTGACACAAAAGCCAAAAAGAATATATGGGGCACGGTTTTCTTGGAGAAGAGGTGAGAAATCCCTTTGTTGGCAAACTTTAGCTTCTAATAGGAACAGCAGAGTCAGAATGAGCATGTCAACTATATGCCATTGTGAGCTCATTTGGTCAATTCACTTCTGGGCTATGTGTGTTTGGTCTGCTAAGGCTGCTCTAGGGAGCTGTGGTAGATGCTTTTTGTATCTTGTGTCTTATCCCTTACCTCCAGCTGACATGGACAGGCCTTGAGCTCCAATGCTTCTTGGCTTCTCTAAATAAGGGCTTTGGCCAGGCACAGTGGCTCACGCCTATAATCCCAGCACTTTGGGAGGCCGAGGTGGGGCGGATCACCCAAGGTCAGAAGTTCAAGACCAGCCTGGCCAACGTGGTGAAACACCGTCTCTACAAAAATACAAAAATTAGCCAGGTGTGGTGGTGGGCCCCTGTAATCCCAGCTACTCAGGAGGTTGAGTCACAAGAATCGGTTGAACCCAGGAGTTTTATTCATTGCCATAATGAACGCTGGTTCTTCTTTGCTGTGGTGGGGGTGGAGGGGAGACATAGGCCAATGCAAGTTACATGCAGAACAAACACTCAAATTCAGGTTGATCTTCTCAGTTTCCCCTTACCATCGATTCACTGTCCATCTCACGAGGATGGAGAGGAATGACATCTGCTTGTCCCTCTTCTTTTCTCCCAGAGGTGCTTGACTCTTGAGCAAAAGTATTTGTCCCTTTTAGAAGGTAGGATTCTTCTATTTGCATAATAGTTCAGTGAGAATATTTCTTTTTCTTTTTTTTTTTTTGAGACAGAATCTCGCTCTGTCACCCAGTCTGAAGTGCAGTGGCACAATCTCGGCTCACTGCAACCTCCGCCTCCCAGGTTCAAGGGGTTCTTCTGCCTCAGCCTCCCGAGTAGCTGGGACTACAGGTGTGCGCCACCACACCTGGCTAAATTTTTTGTATTTTCAGTAGAGACAGGGTTTCACCATATTGGCCAGGCTGGTCTTGAACTTCTGACCTTGGGTGATCCGTCCCACCTTGGCCTCCCAAAGTGCTGAGATTACAGTGGTGAGCCACCGTGCCTGGCCTGAGGGAGAATATTTCTGTGAGTGGAAAATCAGAGAGCAAGCAGGCTGGCTCTTGGAGAGGGGGATGGGAGCAATGAGCAATGTGGTCCTACCTGCACTGAACTAGAACGGCCATCACCATGATCCAGGCACACAGAAGCCGGCTCTTATTCCCCCTGCTCAAGGTTACACCGCCATGCAGTTGGTGCCCCATTACCTTGAAAAAGCTAAACTATCCATCTTCTGCTCATGGAGTGAGTGGTGTTGTCCCTCTCATGGAACCCACGATTTGCTTTCTTACTTGGACAATCAGCCTCCTGCCCAGGAGGCAAAGGATTAGTCTTACTTCATTGGCCTTTGAGTCCTCTTCCCTGTAAAAGTTAATAGCTGGTCTATCTTTGGTTTGGATGATAATTCAAAGGAAAGATATTCATTAGCTTCCTATCTTACAAATCAAGCATTCCTGACTCTGAAATGATTTTTCTGGGTTCAGTGTCTCAGAACCATAATAATTGACTTGGCAATATGAAAAGTCATTTACAAGGAAAGTATGATGAGGCTCCTCTTCATATGATACTAGAAATGTCTTCCATAAATCTTGCTTATTAAAACAATGAGTCTCTCATAATATCTATGCAATTTTCAAATGAGATGGTCATAAAATTGCTATAAAATATTAAAAATCTATTGTCTCCTGATGATAATGATGCAAATATTGATGTACGCCCACTAAGATACACCAAGCACATGCTCATCAAAATAGATAGATGGTGATATTGAAAAGTTTTTCATACAGTAGATAAACAAGATTATGTGCTTTTATTGTATTTTTTCTTAGTCTTCTCTGTTTAGGAGAGACATTCTTCATGTTTATGGGGATGATGTTCATATGTCCTCCTATTTTTTATGTTGAGGTTTCTATATGTTTTCATATATTCGCTCCTCAACAAAAATATACATACAAGGCACCATGCTAGGTGCTTTAGGAACTAAAAAGTTCAACAAAATGGCTCTTAATGCTCCAGAGTGCACAATTGTGGAGCGAGGGTGGAGAATAGGGTAAGGATATGAAAAGACAGCAAAATGCAGAACAAACACTCAAATTCAGGATGAATGGCACCCAGGAGAGAACAAATGTGAAATAAAGGTGTGATCGTTGTGCTTTGAGAGTGAAGAAAAAGGAGCAATTACTTCTAGTTAGAGTATCAGGGACAACTCATGAAAAAACCAGTAATTCACCCCGAACAATGAAAATCGCCATCGCAAGCAGCTATGCCTCCCCTAACATAGAATGTCATCTTTTCCAAAACTGTCCCAATTTCTTTCTTAAAAACGAACTTGGCAATGACCTCTGTTGCCATTCAGTAGCAAAGTAATCAGAAGTTCTATCATAATAGAGCAGAAAATGAGGGAATTTATGTGGAATTTACACTTTACAAAGCCCAAAATGACTAATGACTTTAAAGCATTTATCATGATTGCTCTTATTTTTAGAGCAATCTTGTTTAAAACATTATTTTCTATGTCATTAATGTAATTGAATATGAAGGGCTACTCTGTGACCCTGGGGCACTTTCTGTGACCCAGAGTTTCTCAATTGCTCTCTCTCAGGCTGGGTTCTCTGAAGCCGTCGCCGCAGCAGCTTCTGCCTAGTCCTTGGCTCTGGGGATTTTGTTCTGATGAAACCCAAACTTGCTACAAGGCAATGCTGCTCTCAGTGGAGCTTCCTCACTGCTGGGCCTCTGGGAAAAGATAGTCACTAATTAAGCCCAGTCACCTCTTCTCTTCCTTTTCTTCCCCTGTCTCACATTCATCCAAAAATAAGCACCTAATCAGCACAGTCACACAACTTGATGCATTTGGGAAGATGCCAGAAAGGGTTAGTAGCTCATCATTAGAATAATTAGGAGGGAGTGAAACTAGGTCTGGAGTGGCCCTATTAAGAAGCTTGACCTAGGCTGAGTGCGGTGGCTCACACCTGTAATCCCAGCATTTTGGGAGGCCGAGGCGGGTGTATCACCTGAGGTCAGGAGTTCAAGACCAGCCTGGTCAACATGATGAAACCCTGTTTCTACTAAAAATATAAAAATTAGCTGGGCATAGTGGTGCGCGCGCCTGTAATTCCAGCTACTCAGGACGCTGAGACAGGAGAATCGCTTTAAATCAGGAGGCGGAGGTTGTAGTGAGCTGAGATCACATCACTGCACTCCAGCCTGGGCCACAGAGCAAAACTCTGTTTCAAAAAAAAAGAAGAAGCTTGACCTAGCAATATCTGTTGCTCATTGTGGTGTTTCAAAATATTTCCACAGCCAGACATGAGTGGTTCACACCTGTAATCCCAGCACTTTGGGATGCCAAGGTGGGAGAATCACCTGAAGTCGGGAGTTTGAGACCAGCCTGACCAACATGGAGAAATCCTGTCTCTATTAAAATTAAAAAATTAGCTGGGCGTGGTGGTGCATGCCTATAATCCCAGCTACTTGGGAAGCTGAGGCAGGAGAATCGCTTGAACCCAGGAGGCGGAGGTTGTGGTGAGCCGAGATCGTGCCACTGTATTCCAGTCTGGGCAACAAGAGAGAAACTCCATCTCAAAAAACAAGAAAAAAAATTTCCACAAATTCTTGGACACTACAGCCACTAAAGTGGAGTCTATTCCCTGCCCTTGAATGTGAGCTGGTCTTTGGTGACTTGTTTCTAATGAACAGAATGTACAGGAAATGACATTGACTCCTGGTGCTGGGTCATAAAAGGTGACACCTTCTGCCAGGCTTTTGCTCTCTTGAGACTCCTGCCTTGGGATCCCAGAGCCATCCTATAAGAAATCTGGCTACTCAGAGGCCACCATGCTGAAGAGGCCACATGGAGGGACCACGCAGAGATAGGGAGACATGCCCAGGGAGCTCCAGTTGTTCCAGCCACCAGTTGCTTGAGTCTTTCCAGCTTTAACTGCCAGACATGTGGGCTGGTCTTGGGTGATTCCAGATCCCAGCCTTGGAACTACCTTTGCCAATGCCAGGTAGAGCTAGCCTTGGAATCACCTGTTGACAGAGTGGCACAAAGATGAGCTGTCCCTGCTGAGCCCTGCCCAGATTGCAGATTTGTGAGCAAAATAAATGCTGCTTTTGTTTTTTAAGACAGTCACTCTGTTGCCCATGCTGGAGTGGAGTGGCATGATCTCAGCTCACTGCAACCTCCGCCTCTTAGGTTCAAGCGATTCTCTTGCCTCAACCTCCCGAGTAGCTGGGACTACAGATGCATGCCCTCACACCCAGCTAATTTTTGTATTTTTAGTAGAGACAAGGTTTTAACATGTTGGCCAGGCTAGTCTCGAACTCCTGACCTCAAGTGATTCAGCTGCCTTGGCCTCTCAAAGTCCTGGGATTACAGGCGAGAGCCACCGTGCCCAGTGCTTTTTTAAGCCATTAAGGTTTTGGAAGGCTTATTATGCAATCAAAGTAACTGGAATACCTACTTAATATTGCCATATAATCAGTTTTATTTTTCCCTGAATTGACCAATTGGATTGTTGTTTACTTATGCGGAAACAGAGCCAGACTTGCTCTTTTTGGAGGTTAAGTTTTCAGTGGAGAAGTGGGCTGGTTTTTTTTCTTTTTATTATCTGCGGTAAAAGCAAGATCTGGTGTGTTTGAATTCAGATCTTTTCTCAATTCCATGTCAGTTTTTGTTACATGCCTTCTTCCTCACAAGGAAGTACTTTCATCAGTTTTCAGGATCCAGCACTGCCCACTGTTCATTTTGAAATCACAGTCTTTAATAGTGATATATCTACTGAAAACATCTTCTGTAATTTTCTCTTTCTGTGTCAGGAAGCTGCTGGGTCAGTGTAAATGTTAATGCTATTTCCAACCCTCCTCCCTGGCATATTCATTTACTGATTTAAAGGGGGTCCAGGTTTTTGATTTGTTGGAAATGGCCTAAAATAGTTAGCTGAGGGAGAACTCACAAACAAATGAATGCTTAAAAATGAGAAGATTATAAACTAGTAAAGAGATCACATGAAGAAAAGAAGTAAAGAAATACCTCAGTTATTATAAAATTATGCTTTAGGTAACTCAACCATCTAGAATATATCAGTGAACTGAAGCATGAACATGGGAAAGAACGCAACAAGTGCCTAGAAATATCTGGGTAAGTGTTAAAGAGCTCTCCTCATTTATTGATAGACCAGTTCCCGGTCTTCACTCAGAGGCTATGACTTCATGGAGCAGTAAATTCTAGCTTCGGAAGTTGCAAATATTTTACACAATATTGTAATGTTTTTGGTCATCTGATTTCCCAATGTTTGGCGGATGAGAATTAGCAAATAAGCCAGGTGGGGAGGTGTTTAAGGGGCAGAGTTGTTAGAGATGGGCAGCGTCAGCAGTGGGAAACATATGAGAATATGAGGCCAAACACTTGAAACACATCAGAAATCAAGAGGTGGGCGGGGCGCGATGGCTCACGCTTGGAATCCCAGCACTTCCTGAGGCCGAGGCGGAACATCACTTGAGGTCAGGAGTTTGAGACCAGCCCGGCCAATATGCTGAAACCTTGTCCCTACTAAAAACACACAAAAAATTAGCCGGGCATGGTGGCGCACATCTGTAGTTCCAGCTACTCAGGAGGCTGAGGCAGAGATAATTGCTTGAACCTGGGATGTGGAGGTTGCAGTGAGCTGAGATCACACCATGGCACTCCAGCCTGGGCAACAGAGCAAAACTGTCACACACAAAAAAATTCAAAACATGTACAGCCTGGTGCCTTTGGCTTGGGTCAAATAGCTCTATATACCTCAGTAGTCCAGGAGAACTTCATTGATATCTAGTAGGGCAAGTAAAGGTTAAATTTGGTTCAGGACACTCTTTTTATAAAAGTAGGAAAAATGGTTTCTACCATATATTAGAGAGACTTTATAAAAAATGAACTAAGGAATACATGCTTTGGCACTTAAAGGGGATAAAGTTCAGTTTTCTAGAAGGATTACTTATGTGAAAACATTTTCTAATATTAGTTTCTAAAGTTACTTAAATCGGGACTGCTGTATTATGAATATTCATGTGAAATGACTGTGGAAGTCGCGTTGATCAGTATGTGGTCGCAAAGGTTAAATTTTGTCTTTAATGAGAGTGTAGGGTTATCCATTTGTTCCGTTTGCCTGACATCCTTCCTTCTTTCTGGATACAAGACTCTGCTTTGTTCTAGCAGATGTCCCTTTAACCACAGTTTTGAGAGGAATTGTCATCTTCTTACAGGTCCCATCTCCTTGGCCACAGTTATTGGTCAGAGGTGGCGCCTGCCAAGCTGGCTTGATCTGTGGCCAATAGCAATGGGACTTGAGCAGGGATGAGGGCAGGGATGAGCTTGTGACCTGAGATGGGCCTCCCTCTCCCAGGATAATTTTATTTTATTTATGTCTTGTCTTGTCTTGTCTTCTCTTCTCTTCTCTTCTTTCT
>NW_016107604.1:1303373-1305652 GCF_001604975.1 Cebus imitator
CCTCTGCTTCCCGGGTTCAAGTGATTCTCCTGCCTCAGCCTCCCAAATAGCTGGGATTACAGATGCCCACCATCATGCCCAGCTAATTTTGTATTTTTAGTAGAGACGGGGTTTAGCCATGTTGGTCAGGCTGGTCTTGACCTCCTGACCTCAGGTGATCTGCCCTCCTCGGCCTCCCAAAAGGCTGGGATTACAGGCGTGAGCCTCTGTGCCTGCCCCCTAGGATAATTTTAATTAAAACAAAGGAAAGAGGCCACTTTCCTATGGGGTGGTGAAATTGTAGATGTGAGGCCAGAGCTGCCAGGGCTGTCTCAGCCTCTGGGAAAAAGCTGATCTGAGAACATGTCACAGGCACACGAAGAGAAGCACAGAGGACAGAATACAGGATGAGCCTACTGCTTCTGAAGAACTTCATTTCAATCTGTGAGGTCCCTGGAGCTGTCCTGATCTTGCTTTTGTGACTTATGTTTATTTAGCAAATCTCCTAATTCTGGGTGCGGCCCACACTGTCCTTTCAATGAATCTTCTTTTGCACAAGTGACTCCAATTGGCTTTCTGTTATCTGCAGCTAAAAGACTCCAATTCACTGCAAGAAACTGTGGAAGTTGTGTGAGAACCCTCTGAGCTATTACTGCAATACTGAGGGCCTGATGTGAGAGGGGAAAACTGAGAAGCGGCCTTGTTCATGCATTTAATGGGGAGTTGGTATCTCTCAAGCCATGTGATTAAGCAAATGCTGCTGCCTAACCGAAGGAGGAAGAGGCTATAGCAGGAGTCCATGGAGCAATCTGCCTTATCAGACTTCCTTTTTCTAAGTAATCCAAGCCAAATGCTCAGCCTGACCCCCACCCCCAACCCTACCCCCAAGCCCTGAGAGTACACTGACCACACACCACCTTGAGTCAAGGAGGGTTATGCACCCTTTCAGCTCTGACTTTCAAAATCAGTGAGGCTTCTTAAATCTCTCCTTTTGTGCATTACTGGCATTTCCTCATGACCAGGAGAGAGGGAAATAGTCTTCATTAAAGGCCTGCCTATATGGTGTCAAGTTCACAAACAATATAGAGAATAAGAATGATAGCTAACACTTACGAGTGCCACACACTATTTTAAGCAATTGACATGTTTTATTATTTCATTTAATCCTCACAAGTCTAGGAGGTAGACACTAATATTACTTCCATTTTACTTTTATTTAATTAATTTATTTATTTAGAAGGAGTTTTGCTCTTGTCGCCCAGGTTGGAGTGACTGGTGTGACCTCGGCTCACTGCAACTTCCACCTCCTGGGTTCAACTGATTCTCCTGCCTCAGCCTCCCAAAGTGTTGGGATTACAGGCGTGAACCACCGTGCCCAGCCTCCCATGTTAGAGATGAGCAAATTGAGGCTTAGAGAGGTTAAGAAGCTTTGTATGCTTTGTATGAGATAGAGCCAATATTTAAACTCAGGCAGCCTGGCTCCAGAACCTTCTCTCATAACCATTTTCTTTTCTTTTCTTTTGAGATAGAGTTTCACTCTTGTTGCCCAGGCTGGAGTACAATGGTGCGATCTCAGCTCACTGCAACCTCCACCTCCCAGATTCAATCTATTCTCCTGCCTCAGCCTCCTGAGCAGCTGGGATTACAGGCATGCGCCACCACATGCCTGTGTTTTTAGTAGAGATGGGGTTTCACCATAGTGGTCAGACTGGTCTCAAACTCCTGACCTCGGGTGATCTGCCTGCCTTGGCCTCCCAAAGTGTTGGGATTACAGGCATGAGCCACGGTGCCCAGCCCTCTCCTAACCATTATACTACATTGCCTTCTGGACTCAGGGTATTGGCTGGCGCACTCAGCTGAAGGCTTCCACCTATTAGGCAGCCTGCTGTCATCTGGGCTGGCCTTCAAGTAGGTTGAGGCAGATTTCAAGAAGTAGGGTTTTAGCATTCTGCCTAATGGGAAGTTCCCATCATTTTTCTGTTATATATTTACATCAAGTCTGTTACATACCCTGGTGGGAATGTGGTTCAGGCCAGGCACGGTGGCTCATGCCTGTAATATTAACACTTAGGGAGGCTGAGACAGGTAGATCGCCTGAGGTCAGGAGTTCAATACCAGCCTGGCCAACTGGTAAAGTCCTGTCTCTACTAAAAATACAAAAATAATTAGCTGGGTGTCATGGTGCATGCCTGTCATCCCAGCTACTCAGGAGGCTGAGGCAGGAGAATCGCTTGAACCTGGGAGGCGGAGGTTGCAGTGAGTGGAGACTGTGCCACTGCACTCCATCCTGGGCAACAGAG
>NW_016107604.1:1306637-1308783 GCF_001604975.1 Cebus imitator
GGTGCGCTCCACCATGCCCAGCTAATTTTTGTATTTTTAATAGAGACGGGGTTTCACCATGTTGGCCAGCATGGCCTCTATCTCTTGACCTCGTGATCCGCCCACTCCACCTCCCAAAGTGCTGGAATTACAGGCATGAGCTACCGCGCCCAGCCGCCAACCAAGGGTGTTTTCACAAGGAGATAACTAAAAATGCAGACTAAACTTTTTGCACATAGGTGTTCCACTCAGGGCTCTTATAATTAAAAGTTTGAAACAATTTCAGTTTTTTAGTTTTCAGCGTTGACAGGAACAGACTTTGGTGTTTCCCCACAGAAACGCCAATTCATTATAAGTTAACAGTTATCTATTGCTATGTGACAAATTATTTCAATACCCACTAGCTTAAAACAACAGTTTGTTATGTCTCATGATTCTGTAGGTTGGCAGGGTGGTTCTTCTGCAGGTTTGGTGTGGGCTCCTTCATGTGATTGCAGTCAGCTGGAAGAATGACTGGGGGAAGATGGCTTCACTGAAACATTGAAGGTGTTGGTGCTGGCTGTTGAGTGGTGTAACTTGGTTCTCCTTTACAGGGCCTCTCTTATTCCAGGAGCTGACCCAGCTTCCTATCAGCACGGTGGTCTCAAGGTAGTGTTCTAAGGGAAGAGAGGTGAAACTGAATAGGCTCTCAGGGTTTAGTCTCTGAGGTTGCACAGTGTTACTTTCAACACCTTCTATTGGCCAAAACAAGTCACATGGCTAACTTAAACTCAAGGGGGTGGAGAAACAGATGTTACCTTTTGAAGGAAGGAGTGGCAACATCTCATTGCAAAGTGTAATGACTGGGTGGTAGGGAGATGTGATTTATAAGAGACCATTATCATGCCCATCTATCACAGGAGCTAAGGAATTGTGACAAAGGCTAAAAATGATTTGGGAGCCTGGTAGTGAAGAATTAACTTTACTCAAAGAGCAGTTTAGCCTTTGCCCTCATCTACTGGGAGGTGATTTCTAGGCCTCTAGAATATCCTGCCTGATGGGAATGTCTTTATTTGTCCCAGGGCTTTGGCTATGATCTAACCATGTGATTTATGATGGGGGCTTTGAGCCATGCCATACCAGTTCTGACCTCCAGAAGAACAGGAAACTAAACTCACCCTGACCTTTGGGAAGGGCTGGAGTCTAAATATAGGCCACATGGGCAGTGTGTGATAGAGTCTCAATGAAAACTTTGGACTGCACAGGCTCAGGTGAGCTTCCTGGTTGGCAACTGTCACATTTTGCTGCTGGGAGGATAACACGTCTCTGAAAATGACAGCAGCTTTGTGTTTGAGACTCTCCCAGATTTCACCCTGTACATCTCTTCCTTTGACTGGCTCTCATTTGTATCCTTTCACTACTGTAAGACAGTAATCCTATGCTGAGTACTTTCCTCTAGAGTTCTATGGGCCCTTCTAGTAAATTATTGAACCTAGGAGGTCCGTGGGGACCCCAGAATTTGTAGCCAGCTGCTCTGAAGTGAGAGTAGCTCTGGGGAACCCCAAAGTTGCAGCTGAGGACTGAAATGAGGGCAGTCTTATGGGACAATTTCCACTGACTTGGCAGAAAGGCAAACTCCCTGAAGTTGGTATCAGAAGTCTTGGGCAGTCTATGGCCACGCCACCCTGAACGCGCCCGATCTCATCTGATCTCAGAAGTCTTGGGCAGACTTGGCCATCTGGAGGACAGTACCCTTAACCCTGAGTTTGGTTAACTTTGCATGGGGACCATGAACCATGGCCACTCTATGGATAGGATGTTCTTCAATAATAAAAATAGCAAAAATAACAGCAGCCAACACTTCCATAACATTTACCATGTGAAGTATTTACATATATTAACTGATTGATGTCTCACAACAAAACTATAAGGTAGGTACTATTATTATGACTATTTTGCAGATGAGGAAACTAAGGCAAAGATAGATTAACAGACTTGCTCAAGTTGATACAGATTATAATTGGTGAACCTGAGATACAAAAGTAGGCATTTTGACTTCAGAGTCTATTGCCGCAACTTGCATCTCATACTGCCTCTTGATGTATCGGTCTATCTATTAAGCTATCAAATATCTGTCTATCTAACTATGCACATCCTACTAGATTTGGTTTGCTAATTTTCTTTTCTT
>NW_016107604.1:1310688-1312650 GCF_001604975.1 Cebus imitator
AAAAAAAAAAAAAAAGAAAAGAAAAGAAAAGAAAAGAAAACCCTGGAGGACTCTTAAATATATTACGCTAAATGAAGAAACCCAGACACAAAAATCTACATACTCTATGATTCTATTTATACGACAACCTGGAAACGGCAAAAATACAGGGCCAGTAAACAGATAAGTAGTTGTCAAAGGCTGGGAATAGGGGGTGTGGTTGACTAGAATGGGGTCTGAGAGTATCTTTGGGATCCTGAGACTCTTCTATATTTCAATTATAGTAGTAATTTCATGACGGTATGCGTTTATGAAAACTCACAGAACTGTACACTAAAGAGAGTGAATTTTACTGTATATAAATTTACCTTTAAAATGGAAAAAACAAGAATCTAAGTAATACTAAGAAAAGAAAGCATATATTTGGAACAGTGCTTCAGGTCTTCGCTTCTTCTTGTCTACCAGAGTGGTGTTTTTGCAAATCCATGTCATCTAGACACAGGACAGTGTGTGTCACATGGCAGATGGTATGACCTATCACATAGATGCTGGGGAAAGGGGAAGTTTTTAGAAAACTTCTGCTCATCTTAAAATGATCAGAGAAATATAGACCAGAAGAAAGAATGCCCAGTAGAAGGAAAACCATAAAAGATCAGACAAGAGCTGGTCGCGGTGACTCATGCCTATAATCCCAGCACTTTGGGAGGCTGAGGTGGGCAGATCACCTGAGGTCGGGAGTTCGGGACCAGCCTGACCAATGTGGAGAAACCTCGTCTCTACTAAAGATGTAAAATTAGCTGGGCGTGGTGGTGCATGCCTGTAGTCCTAGCTACTAGGAAGGCTGAGGCAGGAGAATCGCTTGAACCTGGGAGGCAGAGGTTTCGGTGAGCCAAGATCGTGCCATTGCACTCTAGTTTGGGCAACAAGAGCAAAGCTCCGTCTCAAAAAAAAAAAAAAAAAAAAAGTCAGAGAAGAGAGGCTTAGCAAATCAGTTATCTGGCAAGGCCCATACTCACCCACTTCGGCGAGTATATCAGATTCAGAAACAACAGGTAGTGGAGATGAGGGCAGACAGGTGATGGCCACAGGGCTGGAAATTGTTCCCCTGAAGATTGGCATGTTTCGCCCTCCATAATCCTCCTGCCAATCATTGGGCTAGGTCAGGAGAAAGAAGTCACTGACCTTAAGTAACAGCTTGTATCTTAGCCTTAACAAGGCAGCGGGTAGAGTAAGCAGTTGCTGGGCCAAAATTGTGTAGCTTCCTTCCCATGTCCTGTGGGTGCCCTTGCTGGAGAGTGTCCAAGAGCTGTATGGCTAACACTGCTCCCTAATTAGGGCCTCACCTGGATTTGGGAATGAAGGTAAGTGTTTCTTTTTTATTCCCAGTAACATTAGAGAGCATAACATTTTGACCGGCACAGTGGCTCACAAATGTAATCCCAGGGCTTTGGAAGGCCATGGCAAGTGGATCACCTGAGGTCAGGAGTTTGAGACCAGACTGACCAACATGGTGAAACCCTGTCTCTACTAAAAATACAAAAATCAGCCAGGCATGGTGGCACACGCCTGAGATCCCAGCTGCTCAGGAGACTGAGGCAGGAGAACTGCTGGAACCTGGAAGGTGGAGATTGCAGTGAGCCAAGATCATGCCACTGTACTCCAGCCTGGGCAACAGAGTGAGACGTCTCCAAAAAAAAAAAATAAATAAAGAGAGTATAACACTTTTAAAAATTTGCTGGCACGCCTGTAATCCCAGCACTTTCGGAGGCCGAGGCAGGTGGATCACAAGGTCAGGAGTTCAAGACCAGCCTGGCGGCCGGGCGTGGTGGCTCAAGCCTGTAATCTCAGCACTTTGGGAGGCCGAGGCGAGTGGATCATGAGGTCAAGAGATCGAGACCATCCTGGTCAACACGGTGAAACCCCGTCTCTACTAAAGCTACAAAAAATTAGCTGGGCATGGTGGTGCGTGCCTGTAATCCCAGC
>NW_016107604.1:1312795-1316159 GCF_001604975.1 Cebus imitator
AACATTTGCTGGGTGCAGTGGCTCACGCCTGTAATCCCTGCATTTTGAGAGGCCGAGGCTGGTGGATCACCTGAGGTCAGGAATTTGAGACCAGCCTGGCCAACATGATGAAAGCCCATCTCTACTAAAAATACAAAAAATTAGCTGGGCGTGGTGGCGCATATCTGTAATCCCAGCTACAAAGGAGGCTGAGGCAGGAGAATCGCTTGAACCAGGGAAGCGGAGGTTGCAGTGAGCTCAGATTGCACCACTACACTCCAGCCTGGGCAAGAAGAGCAAAAAACTCTGTCTTGGAAAAAAAAAAAGTATTGGAAGAAAATGAGTGAATTATTGGGTAAAAAGAAAAAAAGAGAAGTCTTGTTATATCCTTAGAACAGCCCACCTTACTTGTGCACAAAGAAAAGGATTTTATGATGCAGAACCTGTCTAAGCAGTATAGCAAGACCGGAGAATATATGAATAGCCTTTATTTGCAGAATAGACAAAAAATGGTCTTTAATGTGGAATCCTTTTTTTTAAAAAAAATCAAGAATCTTTAATCTTTTAAAATTCAGGAATCTGTTAAAATTACAGTTCAAAATTAGGTTTCACAAAGGAATGTATTTTCATTTGTTTTGTTTAACTTTAATTTTTCCACAAGGACCTCAAATTATACAGTCAATCTTTGTTGATTTTAGAGTATATTACAATATAGATAATTAATTAGAGTATATTACAATATAGATAATTAACATAACCTAGTAATGTTTCTATTTTTTAAAGATTTCAGCAATTGTTATATATTGAAATATACTATAGTAGGAAATTTAAACCAAAATAACAAGCATGCGTTGGTGGGTTTTCTTTGTTTGCATGAGCTATCTCATTTGGGATTTTCGAAGGATAATATAAGCCTCTTTTTAAATATTTCTTTCAATGATAAGGTCTCTGGACTCCCACGTCTGGAATGGTTGACTAGGTGATTTGGCCCAAGTGCAAGTAGAAAAGCTGGATGAAATAGACAAAGTCTGAGTGAAGGCATTAGAGAGCTAACTAGATCTTTCTGCTCAGGATATAGGAGAAGAAAGAAGCCCAGGAAGTTGCTTTTCCCTCGGGCATTTACCCTAATTCCAGCAGAGAAGCTGAGAAGTGCAAAGGCTGCCTAGTGCTTTTCACAGGCTGGCCACGCTAAGGAATCTGTGCAGGACATAGGGAAGGTTTGAGTCTTTATCCCAAAGAGCTACATCTTATAACCAGAAATAGATTCTCCCAAGGGGCTACAGCTCAGCCTGGAATCATCTCAATCACTGAACTTGGATTAAGCAAATCCCAGTATGTTAGTGCTGCTGTACTTTTCAAACTGCTGGCATGCCCAGACATCATACTGAAGCAAGCATAAATCTCTGGAGGAAGAGAACACCGATGCATCAAATTACTTCTACAATTTTGCAAATACAATATCCGGCATCCAATGAGAAATAATGAGACACAAAAGAAGGAAAGATGCCATAAATAAAAAATGGCAGAAGTTATAGAAAATAGAAAAAGACTCACACTGGCTACAAATATTAGAATTATGAGACATATTTTTTTTTTCTTGAGATGGAGTCTCGATCTGTTGCCCAGTAGGAGTACTGTGCTGAGATCTCAGCTCACTACAACCTCCTTTTTGTGGGTTCAAGCGATTCTCCTGCCTCAGCCTCCTGAGTAGTTGGGAGTACAGGCATGTGCCACCATGCCTGGCTAATTTTTGTACTTTTAGTAGAGACGAGGTTTCGCTACGTTGGCCAGGCTGGTCTCGAACTCTTAACCTCGTGATCTGCCTGCCTCGGCCTCCCAAAGTGCTAGGATTGCAGACATGAGCCACCACACCCAGCCGAGACACATATTTTAATTAGTCTTCCTATGTTCAAGGAGATAAAAGAAAGAATTAGGAATTTTGGGAGAAAACTGGCAATTACTAAAAAGAATCAAATAGGCCAGGCGTGGTAGCTCATGCCTGTAATCCTAGCACTTTAGGAGCCTGAGATGGGAGGATCACTTGAGCCCAGTAGTTCAAGACCAGCCTGGGCAACATAGCGAGACCTCGTCTCTACTAAAAATTTAAAAGATTAGCTGTGTGTGGTGGCATGTGCCCATAGTCCCAACTACTTGGGAGATTGAAGCAGAAGGATCACTTGAGCTGGAGAAGTCGATGCTGCAGTAAGCCAAGATTGCACCGCTGCACTCCCCTGGGCAATAGTGCGAAACTCTTTTTTTTTTTTTTTTTTTTAACAGAGTCTCACTCTGTACCCCAGGCTGGAGAGCAGTGGAGAATCTCAGCTCACTGCAACCTCTGCCTCCAGGGTTCAACAGATTCTCCTGCCTCAGTCTTCCAATTTGCTGGGATTACAGGCGCCCACCACCATTAGCACCCATCTAATTTTTGTATTTTTAGTAGAAACAGGGTTTTACCCTGTTGGCGAGGCTGGTCTCGAACTCCTGACCTCAAGTGATCTGCCCACTTCGGCCTCTGAAAGTGCTGGGATTATAGGCATGAGCTACCGTGCCCAGCCTTGACCCACATTTTTAAAGTGTTAAAAAAAATATGTGACAGAGACTATGTTTGGCCTACAAAGCCTAAAATATTGACTATCAGGCTCTTTGGAGAAAAAGTTTGCCAGCCCTGTGTTAGAAGACAGGTCAGCAGAATATGTAGACGTCGGTGAATAGAGGAGCCAAGAAGCCCGAGAAGCCAGCCCCAGCTAGGACGGTGCCCAGCTTGTGAGATTCTGCTACTCTGGTCCTCCAGCAGAGCCCTCTCAGGGGGGTTTTGACCATTCATTTATTCATTCACCCAGGTATGCAATACATATCTAGTCAATTTCTGTCTCAGTGCTTAAGAGCACAGACTTTATGGTCAGACCTGGGTTTAAACCCCAACTTAGCCTCCTCATATAGAGAAAGGGGAGATAACAACAGGGCTTGGCTGACTAGTAGTCATGAGGACCCAAAGAGATCATGCATATCAGGCACTCAACAGTGTCTGTATATAGCAAAGAACAGTACATGCCAGGTGATATTGTTAGCAAAGGGTGTGCTCAGCATGGTCACAGAGTGTGGAATAATAGCCACTGGAGACTTGAAAGGGTGAGAGTATGGAAGGGGAATGAAGTACAGGTATTGATCGACTTACGACCTATGCAACTTACGACCATTCGACTTTACGACCACAATCGCTAGCCACGACTGCTCCGCTGTAGATTTTTGGAAACACTACAACATTTTGATGTGTATCAAGAATATCGCTACCGCCTGGGAGGCTGTGACGACAAAGTGCATGAATGGCATCTGGAAAAATTGTGTTAAGTGCTATGTTAATGATTTTGATGGATTTGACAGTGAA
>NW_016107604.1:1316629-1319862 GCF_001604975.1 Cebus imitator
ATAAAATGTTTCGTACATGTTTATATATTTTGATATGTTTTGCAATTGGGAAAATGTTTCCTATGGTATTTTTTACACCTGTATTTTGTTTTTTTGTATGCACCTGTATTTTGTAATTTTGTATGTTTTGCAAATATTAAACCAGTTGTACTGGTAATGCAGTGTTTTACTTAAACCTGACGAATATAAAAATAAGAAACTAAATGGTGTAGAGATGATGCAAATGGCATAAAATGAACAAAGAAAATTATGATATATAACAATAATGAAATAAAATTATGATAAAATATGACTTAAAGATTTTTATAGCATCATTTCACAATACTGTACATATAGCCTACTCAACTTATGACCAAATCGTGTTACGACCGGTCTGTTGGAACCAATCGTGGTCGTAAGTCGAGCACTAGCTGTATGAGCAATTACTTAATGGGTACAATATTTAGGTGTTGGTTATACTAAAAGCCCAGATTCCACCACTATGCAGTGTATCCATGTAACAAAACTGCACTTGTACCCCTTAAATTTGTTTTTTTGGAAAAGAGTACGCTCAGACTTTGGGAGGCTGAGGCGGGTGGATTGCTTGAGGTCAGGAGTTCAAGATCAGCCTGGCCAACATGGTGAAACGCCGGTCTCTACTAAAAATACAACAAATTAGCCAGGCGTGGTGGTGTGCACCTGTAATCCCAGATACTTAGGAGGCTGAGGCAGGAGAATCGCTTGAACCTGGGAGGTGGAGGTTGTAGTGAACCGAGATCATGCCGCTGCACTCCAGCCTGGGCTACAGAATGAGACTCCGTCTCAAAAACAAAAATCAACGAAAAAGAGTATGCTCAGGCTTGATGACTGTGCCTCAAGCTGGCTGTAAGTTCCAGAAGGACATCTTGGTGGCTGCGGTGGGGGTGCAGTGGAATAGATGAAGGGAGGACAGGAAAGGAAGGGAGGGCAGGACCATCCTGAGCATAGGAGATGAAGGCCCAGGGCAAACTTATACTGTCTCCTTCCCATAGACATTTGCCTGTATGGGAAAATCCAGTTAAAAGTGAATATGACCAGCGAAGCTTGTTTATAATAGTTAAAGACTGGAAACCACCTAAATCCCCAATATTTGGGGAATGGTTGAGTGGGATTCGTTGCTGATATGGTATAAAACATACAACGTAAAACTGTGTGAAGTATGTTAAAACAAAATTTTCAGAAAAAACTCATCTAAGCATGGAATAAACATATAAAAGAGTTCTTCAATGTATTAGTGAAGGCATCAGTGAGATGATAAAGCTGGTTCAAAGAGCATTTAATGAACTGGCTATTTATAGGCATTAATAGAAAAGAGTGTTTGAATAAGGGGTTAGGTAAATTGCAGAACTGATTAATGAGTCATAGAGCAATAAAACCATAACCTTTGGGGTTATCTTTTCTGCCAGAGAGAAATTATCTTCGAGTTAACATATAACTTCACAGTGTTTGGGCTCTAATCAAAAAGTAAATAGCAAAGTCAAACACGGATACAGTCTTTTAGAGAGTTAAATAATTCTGTTATCTAATGCTCCCAGCATGACATTGAAAGGACATGCCTCCTTCCCTTGCCTTATTTGCAATGTTTGGGATATATTTATTTTTAACACATAGTTGCCAACTTTATAAAATCTGTTGTATGTCAAAGTATTAGTCAGGGTGCTCCCAGGAATCGATGTCATATCAAAGGACTTTGCTGAAGGGCATTTAATAAACAGACTGCTTTGAAGATGTGAATAGGGTTAAGAAGAAGGAAAAAGAGACGTTGGCATCTTCAGAGCCTAGTAACAGTGGGAAACCCTTACTACCTCTGAAAGGATGCAAATAAATACCAAATTTCTCTCTCCTTCTGACCTCTGATCTTCTGCTAGTGCTTCCTAGAGGCTCAACACAACTGGATGCCAGAGGGATCCATTAATTTCATCTGTAGTGATTAGCCTCTTTGGGCATAGAACAAGACCAAGAGGTGAGATATGAGAGGCTGAGGCTGGGTCCAGTGGCTCACACGCAACACTTTGGGAGGCCAAGGTGGGTAGATCACCTGAGGTCAGGAGTTGGAGACCAGCCTGGCCAACATGATAAAACTCCATCTCTACTAAAAATACAAAAATTATCTGGGCGTGTGGTATGTGCCTGTAATCTTAGCTACTCCGGAGATTGAGGCAGGAGAATTACTTGAACTGAGGAGGCAGAGGTTGCAGTGAGCCAAGATCGCAGCACTGCACTCCAAGATCATGCCACTGCACTCCAGCCCGGGCGACAGAGCGAGATTCTGTTTCAGAAAAAAAAAAAAAGAAATGAAAGGCAGACAGTGAACAATTGGCTCAGTGAATGCGACAGATATTGTTATGAGTTGAATTATGCCCCCTAACAAAAGATATATTGGAGTCCTAACCTCCAGTACCTCAGAACATGGTCTTATTTCCAGACAGAGTCTTTACAGAGGCAATCAAGTTAAAACAAGCTCACTGGGGCAGGCCCTATACCAATATGACTGGTGTCCTTATTAAAAGGGAAATTTTGCCAGGCACAGTGGCTCACACCTGTAATCCCAGCACTTTGGGAGGCCGAGGTGGGTGGATTACTTCAGGCCAGGAGTTCTAGACAAGCCAGGCCAACATGGCAAAACCTCATCTCTACTAAAAACACAAGAATTAGCTGGCATGGTGGTGGGCACCTGTAATCCCAGCTACTTGGGAGGCTGAGACAGGAGAATTGCTTGAACCTGGGAGGTGGAGGTTGCAGTGAGCTGAGATCACACCACTGCACTCTATCCTGGGCAACAGAGTGAGACTCCGTCTTGAAAGAAAAAAAAAAAGAGTGTGTTATTGCCCCTCACTAATTAGAAGAATTAAAAATAACACAATTTGGCCTCCTCAGAAAATGCTTGCTAAATGAACAAATGGTATAAGGCTTAAGAAATCTTAGGCCAGGCGCGGTGGCTCATGCCTGTAATCCCAACACTTTGGGAGACCGAGGTGGGTGGATCACCTGAGGTCAGGAGTTCGAGACCAGCCTGGCCAACATGGTGAAACCCCGTCTCTAGTAAAAATATAAAAAAAATTATCTGGATATGGTGGTGTGTGCTTGTAGTCCTAGCTACTTGGGGAGGCTGAGGCAGGAGAATCGCTTGAACTCAGGAGGTAGAGGTTGCAGTGAGCCAAGATTGCGCCACTGCACTCCAAACTGGGTGACAGAGGGAGACTCCATCTCAAAAA
>NW_016107604.1:1320502-1322406 GCF_001604975.1 Cebus imitator
GGCTTAGGCCTGTAATCCCAGCACTTTGAGAGGCCGAGGAGGGTGTATCTACCTGAGGTCAGGAGTTTGAGACCAGCCTGGCCAACATGGTGAAAACTTGTCTCTACTAAAAATATAAAAATTAGCTGGGCGTGATGGAGGGCGCCTGTAATCTCAGCTACTCGGGAAGGTGAGGCAGGAGAATCACTTGAACCCAGGAGGCAGACGTTGCAATGAGCCGAAATCACAGCATTGCACTCCAGCCTGGGCAACACAAGCAAAACTCTCTTTCAAAAAAAAAAAAAAGTAAATTACCCAGTCTTCGATATTCTGTTATTGCAGCAGAAAATGGACTAAGACTACCTAATCCATAGACTCATTTCTTAGAAACTAACTGAAAACCCAACTGGACCTCAGCCGATTGTGTTTATTCCTCAGGTTGAAATTTGCCATTCCCTTGCCCTCTTTTCTCATGTTAGACTTAGATATTCTCAGTCTCAGACAAATCCCAGTAGAGCTTTCTGGTTGTCCCTCTGTTCTCCACTGATCCATGCCCACTCTGCTTCTTTTTTCTCCCTGTCTGAGACTGTGATTTCCTGGAAGCGGGGAGACACAGCTTGTCCCCACTCGTTTCGATATTAGCAGGTAATAACTAGATGTTTGTTCAGGCCTGAAATATTACGTGGGTGACCTTTGGAAATGGAGATGAGCAAGGATATAAGAGTTGGATCTCGGATCTCAGGAAATTAAGTGATGACTAAGCTTTTTTTTTTTTTTTTTTTGTACAGGTTTTTTTTTTTTTTTCTCTTTTTTGTTTTTATTTGACACATTCTTGTTCACTGCAACCTCCGCCTCCTGGGTTCAGGCAATTCTCCAGCCTCAGCCTCCTGAGTAGCTGGGACTACAGGCATGCACCACCACGCCCAGCTAATTTTTGTATTTTTAGTAGAGACAGAGTTTCACCATGTTGGCCAGGCTGGTCTTGAGCTCCTGGTCTCATGTGATCTGCCCGCCTCAGCCTCCAAAGTGCTGAGATTACAGGCATGAGCCACCGTGCCTGGCTTGACTTAGCATTTTTTTAATGAGCAAAAGGAAATGAAGTGCCCTCAGTCTGTCAGCTAAGGGATCCCACGGGTTTCAGTGAGAGAAAAAATCTGCAATCCAATCTGAACATCAAATACCTCTTCTTCACAAACAATGCCTCCCCTTATTCTTTCCCATTTCTTGAACCCAGTGCCTTTCCTTTTCCCAATAACAGGAACAGAATAAGGACCAAATAAAGGTCATTTTTACCACCATAGAAACGTTGGTTTCTATGGTGATTGATTTATTTTTTTTCTCTTCAAAGATTGAAGGTACGTTTTTCTTGACTTCAGTGATTTTTCATTTTGTTTTTCATTTTGAAGTTCTCTCTGTTCTGCTTTCTTTCCCATGGGGTAGTCCATAATACTTGCCTGCTGGAGGGGGTATGAGGTGTTCAGTGGTACTAAGGTGTAATTTCCAAAAAAGGTAAAATCATGACGCTTATGCATATGTAAAATGGACATATGCCAAAGATTTTATTCCACTCATTAATTTATTCAGGAACCAGTAGAATATTAAGACTGGTTTGAAGTACTTGTGAGGATCTCGGCACACACAGGCAATTTAATAAAGGAATATGAGGGTAAAATGATTGAGTTAGATACAAAACTTTTCTACAGGGAAAAAACATATAACCTTTGGAATTCTCTTTTTCTTTTCTTTTCTGTTTTTTTTTGTGACGGAGTCACGCTCTGTTGCCAGGCTGGGGTGCAGTGGCACAATCTCTGCTCACTGCAACCTCCGCCTCCTCGGTTCAAGCAATTATCCTGCCTCAGCCTACCGAGTAGCTGGGACTACAGGCATGTGCCACTATGCTCAGCTAATTTTTGCATTTTTGGTAG
>NW_016107604.1:1323891-1327999 GCF_001604975.1 Cebus imitator
AAAAAAAAAAAAAAAGAAAAAAAAGAAAAAGTCCTTTAAGCTCTTTTAGAAGAGCTACAATAATGAAGAACCTGTAATAAGCTCACAAAAAGCCCTTCTAATGAATTAGTCAATTTTAATACTCTTCAGAATTCCCCATAAGAATGTCGTTCTATCTTTTTTTCCTGCAAAGCTTAGCTCTCTCCTCTCTTGACAACCTCTCCAAGATATTTTAGATTTCTTTTAAGAGAAAATTTCATTTATTAAAGACACAGTTGTGCTAAATTAAAACCAATCATCATAATAATTTTCTCTGCTTTAATATATACTGGCTGCTTCAACCAGGATCATGCGACCTAGCTTCCATTTTTATAATGAAAAATAGCCTGTGTTATAAATGATTTGGTTTCAGAGGTTTATCTTTATCCTGCAGTTTAGATGCTGTGACGGTGCACCCTACCTTAAATCTTCTAAGAATAAAATAGTAACTGAATGATATATATTTCTAATTCAAACTTCTATTATCGTCTTTCTCTTCCACCAAACCCTTACTATCATAATCAGTGAGATTTTAATAGATCTTATCTAGAAATTGATTTATTTGACTAGTAAGACATACATGAGCAGGAGACTTTATCTGCCTGACTGCTATATCCATATATATCCTACAGTAGTTTAATATATTTGTCCAAATGGCAATACAAATATTTATCAGGCCCTTAATTTGTGGCAGTCACAGTTCTAGGGACGGAATGGTGAACAAGACAAAGTCCCTTACCAAGGAAGAATATGTTTCAGTAGAAAAAAAGGATCATAAATAAGAAAACAATTTAATATAAAGCAGTGCCTATAAATAAGTGGATAGGGCATACATTTTTTTCTTCTGCAGTTACATCTAATATATTAGTAGTGCGAATTGAAGAATGAGAGGCAGGAATTTTGCTGTATTGCAGGGAAAGACACAGCTGGGCTGGATAACCAAATGCAGAATCAAGGCAAGAAACAACTTGAAGTTTCCTCCTCCGTTAGCCTGGATCCTGGTTCAAACTCATCTTTTCCCGTCAAACAACCCTCAGAAAGCTGTCAGGCAAGCCTGACAGTTCTATTGAGGTACCAGTGGCTAGAAACACCGCATTTGCGTGCAAGTTTTCATTGCACAGAAGACAGAGCTTATCTCTGTGGAAACCCAGGCTGCTAAGTGACCACTCAGGCTCTCCTCGCCGTGCAGTCTAATCCAGATCAATTATGTCACGATCTCCGCCCAATCTCAACCAATACTCTGCCTTGTGAGAGTCTTCTCCAAATCACCCACCCGTGCCTTAAAACCCTTTGCTCATTTCCCCATTTTGAGACACTGTGAAGACACTATGGAGGATAATTAGAGACATAGAGAAGAAGGTGATATCAAGATACAAGAGGGCTGGGCACGGTGGCTCACGCCTGTAACCCCAGTACTTTGGGAGGTCGAGGCGGGCGGATCACTTTAGGTCAGGAGTTTGAGACCAGCCTGGCCAACATCATGATACCCTGGTGCTGCGTGAATACAGTCCCAGCTACTTGGGAGGCTGAAGCAGGAGAATCGCTTAAACCCGGGAGGCAGAGGTTGCAGTGAGCTGAGATTGTACCAGTGGACTCTAGCTGTTAAGACAACAGCAAGATGAACTCCAGACTACTGCTTCTCAGATTTTTCTGTGCAAAAGACTCCCTTGGGGAGCTTGTTAAAATGCAGATTCAGTCAGTAGGTCTTGGTGAGGTCCGAGATTCTACCTTTCCAACAAACTCCCAGGTGATAGCGATGCTGCCGGCCTGAGGACCACAATTTGAGTAACAAGGATCCACATCAGGGTTTGGTAAAATTTATCTGGAAAGGGCCAGATAGCATATAATTTAGGCTTTGAGGGTGCATTCATTTCTTATTGCTACTGTAACAAATTATTACAAATAGAGGTTTAAAACAACACCCATTTATAATCTCACACTTCTTTGGTTGGAAGTCTAGCACTGTGGGCTCAGCTGGTTAGTGTCTCAAAAGACCAAAGTCAAGATGTTGATAGAGCCTCAGTTTCTGGAGGCTCTGGGGAGGGCATCAGCTTCCAAAATCAGCCGGGTTGCTGGCAGAATCCGGTTCAATGTGGCTGGAGGCCCTCATTTCCTTGCTGGCTGTCAGCTTCTCTCAGCTCCTTCAGGCAGCCTGTGCTCCTTGTCACATTGCCCCCGCTTCATCTTCAAACCAGCAACAGCACTTCAAATCCTTCTCATGCTTTGGATCTGTCTAACTCCCGCTGGAGAAAGGTCTTTGCTTTTAAGAGCTCGTAGGATCAGATAGGGCCTACCTGGATAATCCGGGACACTCTCCCTATCTCAAGGTCTGCAACCTTAACTATATCTGCAAAGTCCCTTTTGCCATGGAAGGTAATATATTCACAGGTTCCAGGGACAAGGCTGAGGAGGGCCATTATGCTGCCTACCACAGAGTGCCATATTGTCTCTGTTGCAACTACTCGGTGAGGCTTTGCAGTGTGACGGCAGCCCTAGAAAATATGGAAACAATTGAGTCAGGCTGTGAGCCGATAAAACTTTACTTATGGACACTGAAATTTGAATTTCACATAAGTTTTCCATATCACAAAATAATATTCTTTTAATCTTTTTCTAACAACTTAATAATATAAAAATTAGGGCTGGGCATGGTGGCTCACGCCTGTAATCCCAGCACTTTGGGAGACCGAGGCGGGCGGATCATCTGAGGTCAGGAGTTCAAGACCAGCCTGGCCGGCATAGTGAAAACCCGTCTCTACTCAAAATACAAAAATTAGCTGGGTGTGGTGGTGCATGCCTGAAATCCCAGCTACTCGGGAGGCTGAGGCAGGAGAATCGCTTGAACCTGGGAGGTGGAGGCTGCAGTGAGCTGAGATCGCACCACTGCACTCCAGCCTGGACGACAAGAGTGAAACTCTGTCTAAAAAATAAATAAATAAATAAATAAACAGGCCGAGCATGGTGGCTCACCCCTGTAATCACAGCACTTTGGGAGGCCAAGTTGGGCAGATCACCTGAGGTCAGGAGTTCCAGACCAGACTGGCCAACATGGCGAAAGTCTGTCTCTACTAAAAATGCAAAAATTAGCTGAGTGTGGTGGTGGTCACCTGTAATCCCAGCTACTCGAGAGAGGCTGAGGCAAGAGAATCACTTGAACCCGGGGGATGGAGGTTACAGTGAGCCGAGATCGCGCCATTGCACTCCAGACTGGGCGACAGAGAGAGACTCTGTCTCAAAATAAATAAATAAATAAAAATAAAATAAATAATAATAATGTAAAAATTATTCTCAGCTCATGGGGCAGTACAAAAACAGGTAGATTTGGCCCATAGGCTGTAGGTTGCAGATGCCTAATAAAATTTTTTTTTTGAGACAGAGTCTTGCTCTGTTGCCCAGGCTGGAGCGCAGTGACGTGATCACAGCTCAGTGCAGTCTCAACCTCCTGGGCCCCCAATCTTCCCACCTCAGCCTCCTGAGTAGCTGGGACTACAGGTACCCACCATCACACCTGGCTAATGTTTTCATTTTTTGTAGAGACAAGGTCTCCTTATGTTGCACAGGCTAGTCTCGAAGTCTTGGGCTCAAGCAATCCTCCCACCTTAGCCTCCCAAAATGTTGGGATTATAGGCGTGAGCCATCGCACTCAGCCCCTAATCTAAATCTTAATCCCTTTTGCCTCATACTGGAAGCCTGAAAAGGGCAAGAATATTCTGACTTTTGGCGCCTTGTGGATGCTTCTTAAATGAGTAAACATTTGACCAAAGCACTTACCTGTAGAAAGAGTCTAGATGTCTAATTGCGGTTCTTTTTTTTTTTTAATGTGCAGAAAAAGAAAAAGAAAAAGAAAGATTCTAGATGTCAAGATGATGTTTATGAGGAAGGGGGAAATAGAAATATTTGCTCAGGAAACGAGTCCTTTTGTAAGCTCAGAGATGGGTTATATTTGAGAAAATGAGCTTTTGTAAGGGAAAATGCAAACCCGCAGCTGTTAAATCAGCCGCATTCTACTTTGAGCTTTGATAGCATCTTCAGGTAGGCAGGTAAAAATAATGATAAGAGTAATCTGATCTCATGCTTCAGGAGGTTTACA
>NW_016107604.1:1328087-1333430 GCF_001604975.1 Cebus imitator
TTTTTTTGTTACTCCAGCTTGGTCTACCTGAAACATTGTAGATTCCATTTACAGTCTTTTAAAATACTAGTCCCTAGGCACAAGACTTTTACATTAACTAAATTGATAATATGGTTAGGTGTGTGGGAAAGCCCATTTGCTCCTAGAAGCAAGGTATTAAAATTATTACGCATCATAAAGTAATTGTGTAATGAGGTGTAATCTGGGGTATTAGCAATGTATGAAAGGTGGGGTTGGAACTGACGATAATGATACCTTAATTTCTCAAATCTATCTTTTAGGAAAAATCAAATTTTGATGTCATGTGACAGCCATTCCAAGTCCAATAAATCATGTCTTTGGTCATGTTCTCCAGACCGGGATCCTGAGACCTGGATTCAAATACAAATGATTTAGTAAGGAAGTACTCCCAGGAGAAACCAATAAAGGATAACGGAGTGGAAGAGGGAAGACATGGAAAAGGCGAAGAAGCAAGTAAGACTGCTCTCTCAAGCCAAGTCCCAGCCTCAGCTTGATCCCGGGGAAAGCTCTGAGACAAATTATACCTCCAAGCTGCAGAGGCAAGGAGTTGGAATTTCCTAGCTGCACCGGTCTGGTCAGTCATTGGTTAAGGCTGCCTGAGGCGAAGTAAACTCTCAGGCATTCCTTGCTCTCTACACAAGTAGGCAAAGTGGCTCCAGCAGCCAAAGGGCAGGCCTCCAAAGAGTGTCACAGGTGCAGGCCACACACAGAAGCTGGGGGTGGGGGCTCATAGACAATGTAAAAGGGATCCAAAAGCATTTGTTTAAAGCACCACCATGCTTCTATAAATGCATGGGGATTTGGTATCTTGGGAAAAAAATTGCATCTGTCTCTCTCTCTCTCTCTAACACTGCTGAGAATGAGAATGTCTTTTGATACTTGTCAGTCACAATTTTTTTTTTTTTGAGACGGAGTCTCTGTCGCCCAGGCTGGAGTGCAGTGGCACGATCTTCGTTCACTGCAAGCTCCGCCTCCCAGGTTCAAACAATTCTCCTGCCTCCGTCTTCCGAGTAGCTGGGACTATAGGCACGTGCCACTGCACCTGGCTAATGGCTAATGTTTGTATTTTTTTTTTGAGACGGAGTTTCGCTCTTGTTACCCAGGCTGGAGTGCAATGGCGCGATCTCGGCTCACCGCAACCTCCGCCTCCTGGGTTCAGGCAATTCTCCTGCCTCAGCCTCCTGAGTAGCTGGGATTACAGGCACGCACCACCATGCCCAGCTAATTTTTTGTATTTTTTTTTTGAGACGGAGTTTCGCTCTTGTTACCCAGGCTGGAGTGCAATGGCGCGATCTCGGCTCACCGCAACCTCCGCCTCCTGGGTTCAGGCAATTCTCCTGCCTCAGCCTCCTGAGTAGCTGGGATTACAGGCACGCACCACCATGCCCAGCTAATTTTTTGTAGTTTTAGTAGAGATGAGGTTTCACCGTGTTGACCAGGATGGTCTCGATCTCTTGACCTTGTGATCCACCCACCTCGGCCTCCCAAAGTGCTGGGATCTCAGGCGTGAGCCACCGCGCCCGGCCATGTTTGTATTTTTAGTAGAGACTGGTTTCACCATGTTGGCCAGGCTGGTCTTGAACTCCTGACCTCAGGAAATCCGCCTGCCTTGGCCTCCCAAAGTGCTGAGATTACAGGTGTGAGCCACCGCACCCGGCCGCTGTGAGTCACATTTAATAAAGAAAAATACATAAATGCTAGGAAATTGCTTCTGGAGTTCATAACTCCCAGTAGACAGGAAGGGAAAAAAATTCTTTCTCATTTGGTTTGTTTTACCATTTTCTGTTCATTCTGTTTATGTATTTATTTTTCTTTTTTGTAGAGATATGGTCTTGCTATGTTGCCCAGGCTGGTCTCTAACTCCTGGCCTCAAACAATCATCTTGCTTCAGCCTCCCAAAGTGCTGGAATTATAGGTGCAAGCCACTGCACCTGGCTTGTTTATTTATTTTTAATTTAGTTTTTGAATAGGCAATGCAGTCTTATGATTCAAAAACTTGAAAGTGGCCGAGCGCAATGGCTCATGCCTGTAATCCCAACACTTTGGGAGGCTGAGGAGGGTGGATCCCCTGAGGTCAGGAGTTCGAGACCAGCCTGGCCAACATGGTGCAACCTGGTGTGTGACACAGGCGTGTGACACCTGTAGAGACCTGTAATCCCGGATATTTGAGAGGCCGAGGCAGGAGAATCATTTGAACCTGGGAGGCAGAGGTTGCAGTGAGCCAAGATCGTGCCATTGCACTCCAGCCTGGGCAACAGAGTGAGAGTCTGTCTTAAAAACAAAGAAACTTGAAAGTACAATAGGATGTACAGTAAAAAGCTTCTTGCTCATCCTTGTCCCTCATCTGCCAAGACATCTGCTTTACTACTTTTCTTAGTTTATGTGTGGACATGAAAGCAAATGTGAGTATAAACTTTTAGCCCAAAGACAGAATACTGTAAAAACTTTATACCAAAGACAGAATACTGTAAAAACTGCTCTACATATTGTCCCCTAGGCTGGAGTGCAATGGTGTGATCTCAGGTCACTGCAACCTCCACCTCCTGGGTTCAAGCGATTCTCCTGCCTCAGCCTCCCAAGTAGCTGGGATTACAGGCATTCACCACCACGCCTGGCTAATTTTTTTTATTTTTAGTACAGACGTGGTTTCACCATGTTGACCAGGCTGGTCTTGAACTCCTGACCTCAGGTGATCCACCTGCCTTGGCCTCCCAAAGTGTTGCGATTAAAGGTGTCAGCCACCACACCTGGCCTACACTTACTGTATTTCAGAGTTTTTGTTTGTTGTTTGTATTTTGACATGGAGTCTCGATCCTGTAGCGCAGGTTAGCATGCAGTGGCGTGATCTTGGCTCACTACAATCTCTACCTCCTGGGTTCAAGCGATTCTCCTTCCTCAGCCTCCGGAGTAACTGGGATTACAAGTGTGTGTTGCCACGCCTGGCTAAATTTTGAATTTTTAATAGAGATGCGGTTTCACCATGTTGGCCAGGCTGGTCTCAAACTCCTGACCTCAAGTGATCCACTCGCCTTGGCCTCCCAAAGTGCTAGGATCACAGGTGTGAGTCACTGCGCCCAGCCTCAGAGTTCTTTTTAAATCAGTACAAAGAGAACTGTCTCTCCCTCTTGTTGTTAACATCTGCATGGAGTTTCGTTGGATGAATATGTAAACATTTACTGAGCCAGTTCCTATTGATGGTCATTTGCATTGTTCTTAATCTTTTGCAGTCACAAACAGTGCTGCATTGAGTAACCTTGTACTTATGTCATTTTCCATGAATGCAAGTATATCTGTGGAATGAATTCCCTAAACTTTAATTGCTCACTTAGGGGTAAATGAATTTATCATTTTGATAGCTATTGCTGAATTACCTTCCAAAGAGTTTTTATATCAGCTTACATTCCCATCAGTAATACATGAAAATGTCTGCTTCCCAACATCCTTACCAACAGAATGTGTTATTCAACTTTTAGATTTGTGCCAATCTTGTAGGTAAAAGATGCTATCTTAGCATAGTTTTAATTTACATTTCTTTAATTTTGAGTGAAATTGAGCATCTTTTCACATGACATGTAGACTCTTAATGTACAAAATTTCCTGTTCATTCAAAGAGTGACATCCTTGCCAGCACTTAGAAAGCTGGAGTGAGCCCAGACTTCACGCTTTCTGGAACCCAGACCAGAATTACGAAGTACCTTAGAAGTCATTTAGTTCAGTCCTTGTCTAATGCCTAAATGATGTCTCTGCCTTCCCCGGTAGAATTATTCAGAGTTAAGTAGTTCATAAAATTGAAGCCATCTTTATGTGGGTCTAAAAGTTAGAAAGTTTTCATATTGAGCCAAAATCTTCTTGTAATTTCTGCATGACAGTAATTACAGTATGCTCTTGTTAAAGTATACTATTCTCTTATATTACAATAAGTATACCACAGAGAAATAATATTGGCTTCAAATATCAGTAGCACACTGAACTTCTTCCTTGTTTATATTACATCTGACTTATATGTAGTCAGAGGGAAAAATATATTAAATATTGTTTTCATCACACATAGAAATCAAATTTAAAATGTAATTGCCACCGATGTAGTATTTTGGCTAAAAATGTATAACCTGAATCTCACTGTGGGGAAATCTCAATATTAAATTGGAAGACATTCTACAAAAGAACTGGCTTGTACTATGACAAATATTAATATCGGCCGGGTGCAGTGGCTCATGCCTGTAATCCAGCACTTTGGGGGGCAGAGGCTGGTGGATCACCTGAGGTCAGGAGTTCGAGACCAGCCTGGCCAACATGGTGAAACCCCGTATTACTAAAAATACAAAAATTAGCCAGGCATGGTCATGTGTGCCTGTAATCCCAGCTAACCAGGAGGCTGAGAAAGGAGAATTACTTGAACCCTGGAGGCAGAGGATGCAGTGAGCTGAGATTGGGCGACAGAGCAAGACTTTGTCTGAAAAAAAAGAAAGAAAAATGTAATGTCACGGAAGACAAAGAAAGCCTAAGGAGCTGGTCTAGATTAAACGAGACTAAAGAGATGTTCTCTGAGGTGGGAGGATCTGTTGAGCCCAGGACTTTCAGACCAGGCTGGGCAACATACTGAGACCGTGTCTCTACAAATAAAAATAGAAATAGATGGGCATAGTGGTGTAGGCTTATAGTCCCAGCTACTTGGGAGGCTGAGTCAGGAGGATTGCTTGAGCCCAGGAGTTTGAAGCTGCAGTGAGCTGGAATTACGCCAATGCACTTCAGCCTGGGAGCAAGACCCTGCCTCTAAAAGAAAGAAAGAGAGAGAGAGAGATGCCAGTTAATTGCAATCTGTGATCCTGAATTGGATTCTAGATCAAGGAAGAGGGAAAAATGCCATAAAGAATATTACTGGGACAATTGGCAAAATATGAATACAGATTATATTTCAGATAATATCGTTACATCATCAATACATTTTCTGATTATTGAGCTGTGATCATGTAAGAGGCTGTGTTTGCTCCTAGGAAATACACGCTGAAGAATTTAGGGGGAAAGGAACATGGTGTCTGCAGTTTACTCCCCAAATGGTTAAAAAAAATAAAAAAGGCCGCGTGCAGTGACTTACATCTGTAATCGCAGAACTTTGGGAGAATGAGGTGGGAGGGATTGCTTAAGCCCAGGAGTTCGAGACCAGCCTGGACAACATGGCAAAACCGTGTCTAGGCCAGATGTGGTGGCTCATGCCTGCAAACCCAGCACTTTGGGAGGCTGAGGCAGGTGGATCACCTGAGGTCAGGAGTTCGAGACCAGCCTGGCCAACATGGTGAAACCCCATCTCTACTAAAAATACAA
>NW_016107604.1:1334520-1335653 GCF_001604975.1 Cebus imitator
ATCTCTTCCCAAGTTCACTTGAGTAAACTGTTGCAAAAAAAAAAAAAAAAAAGAAAGAAAGAAATGCATTAGTCATGTGAATGACCCCGTGGAGAGCTACGGCTGTGGTTGTCAGGGAGCAGCCACTGCTCGGGGGCTCCTGACCTTCGTGAAAGGTGGCTATGAAAAGGTCAGAAACTGGATGGTGGTCATGACCCTCAGCACGTTTTTTAAGAACCAAATGTTGGAGCTCTCTGCCAGCTCAGTTTCTTGGGGCCTCTCAGGTAAGGGTGATGATGTTGCTTGAGGACCCTTATGCCCATATGAGGGGTGGAGAGGAGAAGCCAGCCGCACTGGGGTGAGCCTTGGCATATGCCCTTCTTACCTTTCCCCTATCTTCAGTAAGGCAAAGAGAGGATGTGGGTTGGGGAAGACCAGAATGGCCTCTTGTTTCTTGTTTCCGGGCAGTGGGCTGCCTCCCAAGCAGGACTGAAGGGTTCAGAATCGTTTTTTCTCAGGCTGAGAGGTTATGAGCCGCTCCTTGTCCCTGAAGTCCCACCAGGCCGTCATGTTGCACGCCATGTCAGTTAGGACAACAGTGTATTCCAGGATGGCAAAGATGGTGTACACTCCAGCCTCACAATACATGTTGTGCCAGAAGTAGACAGCCAGCGCCGAGAAGAAGGAGACGAAGTTGATGACGAAGAGCCGCTGTTCCCAGCTGTAGGACTTGAGATCCTCCTGACTTACTGTGTGCTTCTTGGTCAGCTGCCAGAGAATGCAGGTGAGGAGCATGTGCCCGAGGGATGAGGTGATGAACACAACGAAGGCGTTTTCGTGGAAGTCCTCAGAGGAGAAGACGTAAGTGAGCATTAGCCACTCGAGGTTCTCCACGACATTGAGTCCGAAGTTGATGGGGCAGAGTGGGCGGTAGCAGGAATGTGGGGAGGCGCAGCTGAGGTAGTGGTTCCTGTAGGCAAAGGCCACCAAGAAGCGAGGCGCCGAGTGCAGGCCGATGCAGAAACGCCACACGTAGCGCTGGGGCACTTCCCCGCCGATGGCCGAGCTCACCGAGGGCACCCCACAGTGAGTGGCCGTTGTCTCCTTGAAGTGGAAGAGTAGGGACAAAAGGATGCAGAAGAGTAAAGTGGCGA
>NW_016107604.1:1337451-1341720 GCF_001604975.1 Cebus imitator
TTATGAAGAAAAAAAATGAGTGTGGTAGTAAAAGCCACAATAATGAGAAAGGTGATGGAGGAGGGAAAGATGGCTGTGGGAATTTACTATAATTAAATATAAGTGAATGTGCCTGGGTGTGTTTACGGGTGGGCGGAATTGGTATGTAAAGCAGAAAAGCAATGGAGTAGATTATTCCTCAGTGACTGCCACATTCTTACTGAAAAACAAACCACCTCAAAACCTAGTGGCTTAAAACAACATTCATTAATTTTCACTCCCACATCTGCAGGTTGGCTGTGGGGTCAGCTGGTATGGGTTGGGCTCAGCTGGGGTTGGCTGGAAGCCCGGGCTGGGAGCTGCTCTGCTCCACACACATTGCTCATCCTCCTTCAACCAGCAGGCTTGCCAGAACATGCAATTCCCACGGCGATGGCAAGCGAGGGGAAAAGCAACCCAGCTGCGCAAGCACATTTCAAGCTCCTGTTCGCATCACTTTAGCTTAATATCCCTTTAGTCAAAGTAAGTTACATGGCTGAGCCTGAAGCTTAGGAGTGGAGAAACAGACTGCACCTCTGACGGAAGAACTGCGAAGTTACCAGCAAAGGATATGAATCTAGCAAGGGAGAAAGAGATGGGAACAGTAATGTGATGCACCCCAAAGGCTGTTTTTTCCCCCTCATTAGAAGGCAAATTGTTCCAATTATCTGTGTTTGAAGATTTACACTTTCCTTTTTTTTTTTTTTTCTCTGATGAGCTTATGAATACCCTGCCAGGCAACATCTTTCTGGCCCACGAAAAAGAGACTGTCCTTCATTGCTAGCCCTGTCCTTTCTGCCAAGCCACTTCACATTAGAGGCAGCATAGCATAAAGACAGGCAGTACAGTGTAATGATTTAGAACCGTTTAAATTCTAGTTTCTTTACTTACTGTGTGACCCTGAGCAAATCACTTAACTGTGCCTTGATCTCTTCACCTGTAAAATGGGGAGGATAATAATGGCACCCATGGCACAACTGTGAAGATTGAGTAAACTTATAACAGTACTTGGCACATATGTAGTTCTTATGGTTTGTCTGTGTCCGCATCCAAATCTCATCTTGAATTGTAGCTCCCATAATCCCCACGAGTTGTAGGAGGGACCAGGTGGGAGATATTGAATCATGGGGGCGGTTCCCCCCATACTGTTCTCATGGTTAGTGTATTAGTCTCACAAGAGCTGATGGTTTTTTAAAGGGAAACCTCTTTTGCTTGATTCTCATTTCTCTCTTGCCTGCCGCCCTGTAAAACATTCTTCCTTTGTCTTCTGAGGTGATTGTGAGGCCTCCCCAGCCATATGGAACTGTGAATCCTTTAAACCTCTTTCCTTTATAAGTTACCCAGTCTCAGCCAGGCGCGGTGGCTCACACCTGTAATCCCAGCACTTTGGGAAGCCGAGGCAGGTGGATCACCTGAGGTCAGGAGTTCAAGACCAGCCTGACCAACATGGAGAAACCCCGTCTCTACTAAAAATACAAAAATACCAGGTGTGGTGGTGTATGCTTGTAATCCCAGCTACTCGGGAGGCTGAGGCAGGAGAGTCACTTGAACGCAGGAGGCGGAGGTTGCAGTGAGCTGATATTGTGCCTTTGTACTCCAGATGGGTAACAAGAGTGAAACTCCATCTCAAAAAAAAAAAAAAAAAAATTACCCATTCTTGGATATGTCTTTATTAGCAGCGTGAGAAGAGACTAATACAGTAGTACTATGTAAGTGGTCATCATTATTATTACTCTTACTAATTCTAGGAACCCACATCTCTAAAGCCAAGTGGCCTCAGCATGGCCCTGCTGAAAGTTTTAAGCATTGGCTTATTTTTAGTCTTGCTTTCCAAAGGTTCTAGTGGTGTTCACTCAGGCAGTCCATGGGCCAATAAAAAGAAGATGCGATTTGAATTTTACCAGATTACAGGAATCAACTCAATTAATAGAGCTCATTGATTTCTAATTCTTGATTCATTTACACTAATATGTTCATTTCATGGATGGACAGTTCCCCTAGTTATATTCATGGTTTTAATGTTACAGGTGTTAACATTATCCTCCTGATACTTTTCTGTGGCCTTGCTCCCTCAAGCTATGTTTTCAGATTTTATAAGCGAAAAAGCTCAGTGTTGGATGATGTATGGCACGAGGGACTGGGGGAGCTCAGAAAGGAAACATTGCAAGTCCTCGTTAATTTGGACTCCACTGACTTTGAATCTGTGATAATTTAGACACAGGGTAAATCAGAAGTTCTTGGTGTTATTATAAGAGAAAGGCGCTGTGCTCAAACTTTGCGAAGTTAAACTCAATACGTAGTTCTAGATCTGAAATGAGGGGATAAAAGAGGAGACCGGGGGCTGGGCGTCGTGGCACATACCTGTAATCCCAGCACTTTGGGATGCCAAGGTGGGAGTTCAAGACCAGCTTGGCCAACATGGCAAAACCCCTATCTACTAAAAACACAAAAATTAGTTGGGTGTGGTGGCTTGCACCTGTAATCCAAGCTACTCTGGAGGCTGGGGTAGGAGGATCACTTGAGCCCCAGGGGTTGAGGCTGCAGTGAGCCGAGATCATGTCACTGCATTCCAGCCTGGGTGACAGAGTGAAAAAAAAAAAGGCGGAAAAGCCCCAGATCTTTGAGGAAGACTTGGCCCAATTTCAAGCTTGGACATGCACACAGCAGGTAGAAATAGAAAATAAAAAGTATAAACCACTCTGAGAATGAAGCAAATTTACTTCAGATTTTTTAAAATTTTATTTTATTTAAAGTTCCAGGGCCGGGCTCAGTGGCGCCCTCCTGTAATCCCAGCATTTTGGGAGGCTGAGGTGGGCAAGTCACTTGCGTTCAGGAGTTTGAGACCAGCTTGGCCAACAGGGTGAAACCACATCTCTACTAAAAATGCAAAAATTAGCTGGGCATGGTGGTGGGCACCTGTAGTCCCAGCTACGTGGGAGGCTGAGGCAGGAGAATCACTTGAACCAGTGAGGCGGAGGTTGCACTGATATTTCGCCACTACACTCCAACCTGGGTGACAGAGCGAGACTCTGTCTCAAAATAAGTAAATAAATAAGGAAAGAAAGAAGAAGGGAAGGGGAGAGTAGGGGAGGGGAGGGGAGGGGAGGGGAGGGAAAGAAAGGAAGGAAGGAAGGAAGAAAGAAAGAGAAAGAAAAAGAAAAAAGAACAGAAAAGAAAGTTCTGGGGTACATGTGCAGGAGGTAAATGTGTGCCATGGCAACCCATCACCTAGGTATTAAGCCCCGCATGCATTAGGTGTTTATCCCAATGCTCTCCCTCCCCTTTGCACCTCCTCCCCCCAGGTCCCAGTGTGTGATGTTCCCCTCCCTGTGTCCATGTGTTCTCATTGTTCAGCTCCCACTTATAAGTGAGAATATGCCATGTTTGGTTTTCCATCCCCATCAAGAGTCAGCAGGTTGCAGATCTGAGGACCGGTTCTACCTCAAGACAGCTGGGTTTACTCAGGCCTGTTGCTGAGCTTCTCCAACCTTATTTCCTTATCAGTAAAATGGGGATAATTTTTACCCTGCAGAACTATTGGAAGGATTTATTGGAATAATCTGTGTAAAATCCCTGGCATTGTGTCTGGTGAGAAGCCAGAGGCTTATTCCAATAATATTACCACTAAAATTATTTTTTGAAACTCATATTTTTTAAGTGCCTTCAAATTTAGTTGGAGTTATCCTGAAAAATTTCATTACTCTAGAGTCATATTTCATTTTAGACATAAAGAAATGCTCTCCAGATTGATCCTTTGGCCTATTTATCAAACATGGGTGACTTTTGACTACTTCCAAAAATTAAATCGCCATTAAAGGACAGAAATGTATTGCCATTCAGTGTATTTTAAAAATCACATATCGTGGATTTGGAAGAAAATATAACAATATAAGAGTTTCAATGTGCAATAATTTTCTCAATCTTGGCATTAATGAAAAGCCTCATAGACTACCTGGAAAGTGCTAGAACTTCTTGGAAATGTACATTCTAGTGAGTTCGTTTTAGGAAACACACACATAGTTTTATGGCCTTATCTCATTTAAAGAATAAACTCTCAGCTCTTATCAGAAACATTGGCTTTTCAGTTTAAAAAATGATGTCAGCAGGGCGCGGTGGCTCACGCCTGTAATCCCAGCACTTTGGGAGGCCGAGGCGGGTAGATCACGAGGTCAAGAGATCGAGACCATCCTGGTCAACATGGTGAAACCCCGTCTCTACTAAAAATACAAAACATTAGCTGGGCATGGTGGT
>NW_016107604.1:1342955-1350004 GCF_001604975.1 Cebus imitator
TTTTCATCACCTCCAAAAAAGCCCTTTAGCAGTCATTCCCCATTGTCCAACTCCCCGTGTTCCCCAGGCCTTGGCAACCACTAGATTACTTTCCATCTCTATAGATTTGCCTAGTCTGTATATTCCATAGAAACGGAGTCATAAACTATGTGGTCTTTTGTGACTGGCTTTTTTTCACTTAACATGGTTTCAAGGTTTATCTATGTTGTAGCCCGTATCAATACTTCTTGCTTTTTGTACCTGTTCATTCATCAGTTGATGGACTCTTCAGTTGTTCTGCTTTTTGGCTACTATTAATAATGCCACTCTGAACATTCATGTACAAGTTTTTGTGTGAACATGTTTTCATTTCTCTTGGGTTTATCCTTAGGAATTTCTGGGTCATGTAGTATTTAATAACTCTGTATTTACTATTTTGAGGAACTGCCAAACTGTTTTCGACAGTGGCTGCACCATTACATTCTCACCAGCAATGTATGAGGGTTTCAATTTTTCCACATCTGTTTGATTTTGCTTTAAATCAAACTTTCAAGACTGCTGACAGCCGATCCAGGATGTTAGGATGGAAAGAAATAGAAAGAGATATAGCAACCATATCAAGTGTTTCAGGGCTGCTGACAGCGATGTGAGCCTATGGGATGAAGAAGAGTTAGGATAAAAACTTGCAAAATAAAATATTTTAAATGTTATCCTCATCAACCAAGATGCATGTCATTGCCTGTTCTTTTGTATTTATTCGAAAAGCAAGACCAACTGTGTGTCTCCATCCTGGGCAGCAGGCATATTCATATTTGCAGATTTAAATCAAGGACAAAACAATTGTAGATAATTATAATTGAGAGAGAAAATGGAGAGCTATTTAGGATATTATTTCAATTTGTTGCATTATCAAGCTAAATATCCAACCTCGCCTCCCTCATTGTCTCCCTGAAAATTCTATTCCAGCAGCCAGTCCCTCTGATGACACTGCTGTCACATTTACCTCTGATTTTTTGGCTGCCTCTCCTGCCTCTGAATACAGTCTTTACTCCTCAGATGACTCATTTTGCATGTTTTGACATATACTACTATCTTTTGTAGTTTTTAAACTTTTGAGGCACATATACTTTGCCTCCCTTCATCACCTCCTGAATGTAGTCAAGATATTAAATGTTTATTAAACATCCTAATTCATCAAACACAGCTTAGGATTATGATGTGAGAATTTCATAAGTGCATTCAATTTATCTTTGTGGAGTGATTGAATTCTGGAGCATGACATATAAATTTCAGTGCTGTCACAAGATGACAAAGCACAAATTTTTCTTTTCACTTTCTGGACCTTGAAAATAAGTTCCTCTCAAGTTGCCTACTTTTAAAATATTGTACCAATTTCAGAAATGCAACACACACTAGCATCAAAAATAAATATCGACATACACTGACACCTAATCAAATGTCTGCTTCATCCTTTGCATGATTTCTTTCCCATTTGAATGTACATGCCCACTGCATGCGTGCCCACACACATACACACACACACGCACATGCGCGCTGTCCACACAACTCGTACGAAACTTGACCTGTCAATATCTGCCTGTGAGCATACAAAACTTGTGCCGCAACAAAAAGCAGGAGTTGCTGCTTTCACAAAAGCCTGAAAATCTATTTCCAGGAGTAGGAAGATAATAATCATCTTCCCCAACCCAGTGGGAGATTTTATTTGCAGCTTTTTATGCTGCAGAGCTTATGAAATAAAATAATAATGCAACACAGTATACTTTGGTTTTATATAGCACCTTTCATCCAAGGAGCTTAGAGAAACTTACAAACATTACTTATTCACCTTCATAAATTTTTTTATTGAATTAACAAGATAGTCTACCATACAAAGTTAAAAGTAATAAACAAAACCATATTTTATATAACGGCTATTCCAAACATATCCAATTTCCATTTTCTTGACTTACATGAAATCATTCAGCCTCTCATCAGTTTCAACCTCCAGGAGATAAGGCAACAATGAACTGCTGAAGTGTATAAATAAAAAAGAATAATTCAGAGCTCATGTCGCATTTGTCTTCCTCCTGTCTGAGAGCTATAATTCTGAAGAAGAAGGAAAAATCCGTGATACATTTCATATCTTGCCGATCCTATGTGTATTTCACATTTTAGGGCAACCTCACTAAGCCTGCAATTGGGTTTGAGATCTTGGAAGGAAATCTCTGCTGGCATGAGTAGAGACATATTCCTGGGACTCTACATAATGCTTTTATGGCCTTACCACTTGTTCTTTGATCCTGATATTGCAAAGCCAAAATTTGCTTAGGTCAAGTGTTTATGCATGTAGAGGATGGAGGAAAGAATATTTTACCAGCTGGGGGAAACTGTAATAAAGATACCTGAGAATACTGATTTGTAAGGTATAATTGCACAAGAGGCCTTCTTCTCAGTGATTCCAATCTATGCCTAGGACTCTTAGGACCTGGTACTGGGGCTCCAGTAAGCTCCATGGGTGTTTTCTTCAAGTGGATCATAGCCATTCTAAAGAATTGTTTCTTACATTAACATAAAACACGACAATATTCAAAATTAATATTAAAATGACAGCATTGTCTTAGAACTGCTTCTAACAGCAATAATAAAATGATTTTTTCTGGGGAAAGTAGAAGCTTCCACACCTGAGTCACCCTACCTGCTACCCCAGACATTTTCCATCTGTATTTTTATTTGTGGTCTGTTTATTGGGAAAACTTCTGACCTATTTGGATGTTGAACTGGATGCTAAGTCTAGGCCTGAAACTGCAATTGTTTTATAATGACACATTCAGGAGACTCTAGGCTCTTATAAATAAATGCCAAGGCAAATGTTTAGATGATGTCTTAGTCTGAGCTGCTTTAACAAAGTACGATAGGTGTCTTAAACAACAGAAATTTGTCACAGTTCTGAAGACTGGATGTCTGAGTAGGGTCCCAGCATGGTTGGGTTCTGGTGAGGGCTGTCAAACTGCCATGCTTGCATTGTATCCTCCAAAAGAGATTCTCCAAAGGACATTCTAAATGAATAAAAATAAAAATAAAATATCAGGTTTGTGGGGCGCTGTCAGAGCAGTGCTTAGAGAGAAATTTATAGGTATAAATGCTTATTTTAGAAAAAAAGAGAAGGGTTTGAAATCAATGATCTGAATTTCCACCTATACAAAGTTAGAAAAAGAAGAGCAAGCTAAATCCAAAGGAGCTGAAAGAAGCCGGGCACAGTGACTCATGCCTGTAATCCCAGCACTTTGGGAGGCCCAGGCAGGTGGATCACTTGAGGTCAGGAGTTCGAGACCAGCCTGGCCAACATGGTGAAATTCCATTTCTACTAAAAATACAAAAAGTCAGCTGGGTATGGTGGTGCATGCCTGTAATTTCAGCTACTTGGGAGGCTGAGGGACAAAAATCGCTTGAACCTGGGAGGCAGAGGTTGCAGTGAACCAAGATGGCTCCATTGCACTCCAGCCTGGGTGACAGAGACTCCATCTCAAAACAAACAAACAAACAAACAAAATAAAAACAGAACAAAACAAAAAAACCCAGAAACTGAAAGAAAGGAATAAAGATAAGAACAGAGACCATGGACTATCAATAAACAATTAGAAATTGAAATTCTAAAAGCTACAATTTACAAATAGCAACAAAAAACTGAAATACGTGGGAATAAAAGTAACAAATGTGCAAAACCTCTGCACTAAAAATGGTAAAACGTTATTATGAGAAATTGAAGAAGACATAAATAATTAAAGAGAAATAATATGATTCTGGTTTGGCACATTCAACATTGTTAAGATATAAATTCTCCTTAAATTGATCTATTGATTCAATGTAATCTCAATCAAAATCTTAGCAGGCTTTTTAATAGAAATTGATAAATGATTTAAAATGTATCTGATAAATGATTTAAAATACAAAAGGACAAAAAATAGCCAAAATAATTTTGGAAAACAAGAATAAATTTTGAGGTCTTACAGTACTTACGATTAAGCTACAGCTATGAAGGCAGTGCCATATTGGCCTAAGGACAGACATGTAGATCAATGGAACCAAATATAGAGTCCAGAAATAGAACTACACATATATGGTCAATTGATCTTTGAGAAAAGTGACAAGGTAATGCTGGAACAACTGATTGTCCATATTTTTTATTTATTAACTTATTTAGAGATAGAGTCTCGTTCTGTCACCCAGGCTGGAGTGCAGTGGTGCAATCTCAGCTCACTGCAGCCTTTGCCTCCTGGATTCAAGCAATTTTCCTGCCTCTACCTCCTGAGTAGCTGGGATTACAGGTGCCGGCCACCACACCCAACTGATTTTTGTATTTTTGGTAGAGACAGGGTTTCACCACATTGGCCAGGCGGGTCTCAAACTCCTGACCTCAACTGATCCACCAGCTCGGCTTCCCAAAGTGCTGGGATTACAGGTGTGAGCCACTGATTCCGGGCTATCCATGTTTTTTAAATAGACTTCAGTGCTCACCACATATATAAAAATTAACTGCAAATGGATGATGGATCTAAATGTGAAAATTAAACTGTAAAATGTATAAAAGACAACATAGGAGAAAATTATACACCTTGAGGTACGAAAATATTGCTTAGGACACAAAAAGCACTAATCATTAAAAAATTAGCAAATTATACTTCAAAACTTAAAACTGCTGCTACTTGAAACACATCTTGGAGAAAATAAAACGGCAAGCCACAGGCCAGGAGAAAATATTTATGATTCATATAGCTGACAAAGAATTTGTATCCAGAACATACAAAGAACTCTTGCAACTCAATTATAAGAACAGTAACAAACCAGACAATAACAAATGGCAAAATTTTTGAATGGACCAAGAATTTCACTCATAGGCATTTATACAAAAAAAAAAAAAAGAATATGTCCATGTAATGCTCTTATAAATGAATTTACTCTATTTGCCATAGCCAAATGGTGGAAATAAGTCAAATGTTCATTAACAGGGGAATGGTAAGCAAACTGTGATATATCTATGCCATGGAATACTACTGAATAATAAAAGGGATGAACCATTGATACATGCAACAGCATATATGAAACTCAAATTTATTTAACTGAGTGAAAACAGACAGATATATGATTTCATGTACATGAAATTTCAGAACAGCCAAATTTAATCTATATCGACAGAAAGCAGACTAATGGTTGCCTGAGGCTGAGGGCAAGAGAAGAATTAACTACAAAAAGGCATGAGGAACTTTCAGTGGAGGGTGGAAATGTTCTATATCTTAACTGTGCCGGTGGTTACTGGTTATAGGCTTATAATCAATAACAATTATCAAAATTCATCAAATTGTACACTTAAAATGGGCACATTCTATTGTAAGTTACACCTGAATTAAGCTGCTATTAAAAAACAACAAAGTGGCAGGGCACAGTGGCTCATGCCTGAAATCCCAGCACTTTGGGAGGCCAAGGTGGGCAGATTACTTGAAGTCAAGAGTTCGAGACCAGCCTGGCCGTCATGATGAAACCCCATCTCTACTAAAAATGCAAAAATTTGCCAGCTGTTGTGGCTGGGGCCTGTAATCCCAGCTACTCAGGAGGCTGAGGCAGGAGAATTGCTGGAACCCAGGAGGTGGAGGTTGCAGTGAGCCTACATCATGCCACTGCATTCCAGCCTGGGCAACAGAGTGAGACTCCGTCTCAAAAAAACAAAAAACAAACAAACAAAAAAAAACAATAACAAAGCATTTGTGATGGGTTTGCAATTTGTTGGCTTGCCTGAGCTGACCCACACTTCCCCGTATTCCCCTTCTTGTGTGTTTCCAATTAGTGGGAGCCATAAGAGAGGTTCTTCTCTGAGATTTGGGGGCTGGAAGTGAAACAGCAGCTATTTTGTAACTCACACGTATTGTCACTTGTCTTCTTCTGGTTTACCCTGTTGGTGTGAGGCAGTAGCTGCAAAGCTCCATCAAAGTCAGGGGCAACAATAACTAATCTGCTGATATGGTTTGGCTCTGTGTCCCCACCCAAATCTCACCTTGAATAATCACCACGTTTCAAAAGAGGGACCCTGTGGGGTGTAATTGAATCATAAAGGCAGGTTTTTCCCATGTTCTCATGATAGTGAGTAAGTCTCACTGATCTGATAGTTTCATAAAGGGAGTTTCCATGCACATGCTCTCTTGCCTGTCACCATGTAAGATGTGCCTTTGCTTTTCCTTTGTTTTCCACCATGATTGTGAGGCCTCCCCAGCCATGTGGAACTGAGTCCATTAAACCTCTTTCCTTTATAAATTACCCAGTGTCGGGTGTGTCTTTATTAGCAACATGAGAACAGACTAATACACACGGGTTTCAGTTGGTTCTCACAGGCTTCAGCTTGTCCCTGTGGGCTCGGACTTAACCTCTGCTCTTCCTTATTTTACATCCGTCTTCCCTTGCTGACTGCTTGCTTTGTGGACTTGAATTTCCAGCATCAGATGCGAAGACAGTAACCTTACAGAGACTGTTTTGCCAGCTCCTTTAACCAACTAAGGTTAAATCTCTGTAGCAAATTCATATATGTCTACATATATCATATATATATATATATATATATTATATATATACACACACACACGTATATAACATGGGTATATTTTATATATATATATATATATATATGTTTTTTTCTTGGTAGTTCTGCTTCTCTGATTTAATCTTGACTGATAAATCCCCTTTAGGAAGAAAAGCTTCCTTCAGCCACTGTTTTATCATTATTATGTATAATGTTCCCAAGGAAAAAATGTGTAGTACCACTATAAATGTATATTATGTAAAAAGGAAAATAAGGCCGAGCATGGTGGCTCGTGCCTGTAATCCCAGCACTTTGGGAGGCCGAGGAAGGTAGGTCACCCGAGGTCAGGAGTTCGAGACCAGCCTAACCAACATGGAGAAACCCCATCTCTACTAAAAATACAAAAAATTAACCAGGCATGGTGGTGCATGCCTGTAATCCCAGCTACTCAGCAGGCTGAGGCAGGAGAATGACTTGAAGCCGGGAGGCAGAGGTTGTAGTGAGC
>NW_016107604.1:1350567-1353489 GCF_001604975.1 Cebus imitator
CTGTAACAAGGAACCCTGACCATCAAGGTCAGAAGTGACAAGAGCTGATACAAGTTTCCAACAGTCCTCATGGGCTCCAGCTTTTGCTTATGGATTTGATCTTTTCCTTAATCTTTCTCCACTTCACATCTATCTTCTTCTCCCTACTGTGGACTTCAAGCTCCAGCATAAAGCCTCAGAGAGACTGCTTAACCAGCTCTTACCATTGTGTAAGGTCAAATTTCTGTGACAAATACATAAAAAATGTGTATCTCCTAATGGCTCTGCTTCTCAGATTGAACCCTATTACACAAAGCATTACAGATATTCCCTTTAAACAGAAGACAGAAAAGGATCTCCACTGACACTACTTTATAATATTGTATTAGTGATTCTTGCCAGTGAGTTAGGAAAATAAAGATAATTAAAATATATAAGAAACAAAACTTGTTATTTGCAGATGATATAATTATCTTTACAGAATTGGCAAACTATTAGAACTAATGAGATTGTTCAATAAAGTTGTTAGATGTAAAATTCAAATACAAAACCAAATGTCTTCTTCTATACCAGCATCAAAAAACTAAAATGTAATTTGAAAAAGGATAACATTTAAAATAGTTAGGGAACGAAATTTCTTTGAAATAATTTTTTTTTTTATTGTGCTTTAGGTTCTGGAGTACATGTACAGATCATACATACATGGCAAGGTGGTTTGCTGCCTCCATCCCCAGTCACCTATATCTGGCATTTCTCCCCATGTTATCCCTCCTCAACCTCCCCATCCCCTGCTGTCCCTCTCCTAACCCCCCCAACACACCCCAGTGTGTGATGCTCCCCTCCCTGTGTCCATGTGTTCTTATTGTTCAACACCTGCCTATGAGTGAGAACATGTGGTGTTTGATTTTCTGTTCTTGTGTCAGTTTGCAGAGAATGATGGTTTCCAGATTCATCCATGTCCCTACAAAGAACATGAACTCATCCATTTTTATGGCTGTGTAGTATTCCATGGTGTATATGTGCCACATTTTCTTTGTCCAGTCTATCATCGATGGGCATTTGGGCTGGTTTCATGTCTTTGCTATTGTAAACAGTGCTGCTATGAACATACATGTTCATATGTCTTTATAATAGAACGATTTATAATCCTTTGGGTACATACCCAGTAATGGATTGCTGGGTCAAATGGAATTTCTATTTCTAGGTCCTTGAGGAATCGCCACACTGTCTTCCACAATGGTTGAACTAATTTACACTCCCATCAACAGCGTAAAAGTGTTCCTATTTCTCCACATCCTCTCCAGCATCTGTTGTCTCCTGATTTTTTTAATGATCGCCATTCTAACTGGCATGAGATGGTATCTCAATGTGGTTTTGATTTGCATTTCTCTGATGACCAGTGATGATGAACATTTTTTCATATGTTTGTTGACCTCCTAAATGTCTTCTTTTGAAAAGTGTCTGTTCATATTTTACGCACCCATTTTTGAATGGATTTTTTTGTCTTTTTCTTGTAAAACTCCTTTAGTTCTTTGTGGATTATGGATATTAGGCCTTTGTCAGATACGTAGATTGCAAAAGTTTTTCCCACTCCATTGGTTGCTGGTTCACTCTAATGATTGTTTCTTTTGCTGTGCAGAAACTCTTAAGTTTAATCTTTGAAATAAATTTAACAGAAATATCTCATAGGATTTTCATAAAGAAAATTATTGTTTATTTATTTATTTTTATTATTTTTTGAGATGGAATCTCACTCTGTTGCCCAGGCGGGAGTGCAGTGGCATGATCTCGGCTCACTGCAACCTCCACCTCCCAAGTTCAAGTGATTCTCCTGCGTCAGCCTTCTGAGTAGCTGGGATTCCAGGCATTTGCCACCACACTTGGCCAATTTTTGTGGTTTTAATAGAGATAGGGTTTCTCCATGTCTGTCAGGCTGGTCTCGAACTCCTGATCTCAGGTAATCTGCCCACCTCGGCCTCCCAAAGTGCTGGGATTGCAGGCATGAACCACCGCACCTGGCCAGAAACGTCTACAATTTTAATGAAAGATATAAAAGGTGACAAATAAATGGTAAGCTATACCATATTTGTTCATGAAAATTTGCAGCATCATAAAGCTATACAGTCTCCCAAGTTAATCTATAAATTTAATGTAATTTCAGTCAAAATCTCAACAGGATCTTTCAGGGAACTTGACCATCTCAACCTAAAATCCATAAAAAAGGTAGAGGATCAGGAATAGCCTTTGCAATCTTAAAGAGGAGAAGGGAAGATTTGTCTTTCAGATGTTAAGCCTATTATAAAGCTGCAGTAATTAGAAGTACTGTTATTGGCAAAAAAAGTCTAAAAAGGATGAACTATTCATTAAAGGGTACTGAAAGAATTTGCTAGATATGGAAAAAAAATTTAACATTATAATCAAACCTCACTCTGTACCAAAAAAGAAATAATTCTGGTTAACTAAAGACCTCACTGTGAAAAGCAAAACTTTGAAATGTTTTGATATGTTAGACTGTTTTTAAAAATGTTTTAACTTTTATATGAAGAAGACACAAAAACAAAATGACAAACCAAGCACATCATGTTTTTAAAAAAGTTTTTACCTTTGAAAATATTTACACTGAAATATTTATGAAGTTATGTAATATCTGGAACTTACTTCAAAATAACCAGGAAGCAAGGAGAGGGATTGGTGAGGTGTGGGGGTTGAGAGGAAGGCTGGGGAGTAGGCTGGGTATGAATCAAACAAGATTGGCTGTGATAATTGTTAAAGTTAAGTGATGGGTGCCGAAGGTTCATTATACAATTCCTTCTACTTGGTTGTATATTTGAAATTCTCTAAAGTTTTTAGCTTTCTATTAAAATATACTTTTATATATACTTTCTGTGAAGAATTCACTGAAACATGAATCACCTTATAATGAGAAGCTAAAAACATATCAAA
>NW_016107604.1:1353589-1359637 GCF_001604975.1 Cebus imitator
AAAAAAAAAAGAAAAAAAAAAAAAAGAAAGAACAAAGTCAAGAGGTAGACTGGCAGAATATTTTTGTAACACATCCAATTAACAGAAGACTGGTAATCTCAACATATAAAGAATGCTAATAATATATCAGTAAGAAAATGACGATCAGTCCAATAAAATGATGGCCAAAAGGTTTGAATGGGCAAATTCACAGAGGGTAATCCAAATAAGTAACATATGAAATGTGTTCAAAGATCAAATGTTCTTATAATCAGGGAAATATAATTCAAATATCATTTTACCAGGGCTGGGCATGGTGGCTCACGCCTCTAATCCTAGCACTTTGGGAGGCCAAGGCGGGAGTTTGAGACCAGCCTGGCCAACATGGTGAAACCCTGTCTCTACTAAAAATACAAAAATTAGCTGGGTGTGGTGGTACATGCCTGTAATCCTAGCTACTTGGGAGGCTGAGGCAGGAAATTGCTGGAACCCAGGAGGCAGAGGCTGCAGTGAGCTAAGATCGCACCACCACACTCCAGCCTGGGCAACAGTGTGAGATTCCATCTCTCACACACACTCACACAAAATATTTTACCATGAAGTATTTTACACACGACAGATTGGCAAAAATTGAAAACATATTAATATCTGATAACACTGAGTGATGGTGAGGATACAGAGCTATAAGACCTTTTAGGTGGGTAATTTGGAGGACCCATTGACTATATATAGCTATGTCAATTATGTGTCTATCCAATAACCCAAGATTCCACATGTTCATATCCACCCTGGAGAAACTCTCCTACATGTGACTAAATAAACCTCTACATGTGTTTATTGCAACACTGTAATTGTGAAAAAAAAAGTGGAAATAAATTTTACTTCTATCAATTTAGGAATGGATAAATAAATATCCAACAATAGTAATTTTTCAGTAAATTCATATATGTATGAAAATGATACACACCAACTTTAGGATATTGTCTTTCCTTGGGAATGGAAAAGGGTAGCAGAAGAGGATGAAACTTTATTTTGTTTTGAAAGAATAAAGCCACCAAGGCCAATGTTAATTTCTATTTTTTCATGGTAAAGAACATACAAGTAGCCAGGCGAGGTGACTCACGCCTGTAATCCCAGAACTTTTGGAGGTCGAGGTGGGCGGATCGTGAGGTCAGGAGTTCGAGACTAGCCTGACCAACATGGTGAAACCCCGTCTCTAGAAAAAATACAAAAATTAGCCGGGCGTGAGGGAGTGCGCCTGTAATTCCAGCTACTGGGGAGGCTGAGGCAGGAGAATCGCTTGAACCCTAGAGGCAGAGGTTGCAGTGAGCTGAGATCACACCACTGGTCTCCACCCTGGTCAACAGAGCAAGACTCCGTCTCAAAAAACAAAACATAAACAAAACAAAAAATATACAAGTGTTGATTATTTTTCATCTTTTAATGTTGTGTAACAAAATATTTCAAAACCAACACATCTTTCTTCTTTTTGATTTACACCATGCCAAATGATGAAACTTTTTGTCTTGTTTCCCACCAAAATAATTATTTTGGTATAGTACAAACAGGGCCAAAAAGCACACATCAGCTAGAATACTAGAGCATTGTTAAATGTTCCCTTAAAATAATTTACTCAGACAGTAAAGCTCAGGGCAATATTTTACTTTATCTTCATTGCAATAAAATGAATATGTGTGTCCCCACTAATTCATATGTTGAAATTTCAGTCCTCAACGTTATGGTATTAGGAGGTGGGGCCTTTGAGAGGCATGAAGGTGGAGCCCTCGTGAGTGAGATTAATGCCCTTATAAAAGACCCGAAAGAGTTCTCTCACCCTCTTTCTGCCACCTGTAGATGTCTTTCTAAGCACTGCTTTAACAGCATTCCACAAATATGATACTTTATTTTTTTATTTTCATTTATTTAGAATCTCCTTTTGATTTCTCAATTGACCCATGGTTTTTTTTTTTTTTTTTTTTTTTTTTTTTTTTTTTTTTTTTTTTTTTTTTTTTTTTTTTTTTTTTTTTTTTTTTTTTTTTTTTTTTTTTTTNTTTTTTTTTTTTTTTTTTTTTTTTTTTTTAATTTTATTCCATTGTGATCAGAGGACATGTGCTGTATGATTACAATCCATTTAAATTTATTGAGGCTTATTTTATAACATAACATATCATCTTTCTTGGTGATTCTTACACGTGCACTTGAAAATAATGTGTTGTTGGGTAGAAGGTTCTATAAATGTTAATTATGTCAAGTTGGTTGATGGCATTTAATTATTCTATATATTTACTGATTTTTCTGTCTGCTTGTTCTGTCAATTATTGAGAGAGGAGTGTTGAAATCTTGAATAATAACTGTGAATTTGTCTATTTCTCCTTCAATTTCTCTCAGGTTTTGCTTCACGTAACTTGAAGCTTTGCTGTTTGGTGCATATGCATTTAGCATTTATGACTTTTTGATGAACTGACCTCTTTATCATTGTGAAATGTCCGTCTTCATCTTTGATAACATCTTAGGGGGCTTTGTTTTCGGCAAGGATCTGTTTGTGGTAAAATCTCTCAGTCTCTGTCTGAAAATATCTTTATTTAATCTTCTGGACTAAATGATGATTTAGTTGGATATTGAATTCCAATCTGATAGCTCTTGTCTCTCAGTCCTGTAAAATGTTATTTCATTATCTTCTGGCTTCTAACGTTGCTGATGCAATATCTCTTTTTAATTTAATTCTTGTTTTTTAAAGATGTGCTGTCATTTCTCTCTAATGGATTTTAAGAGCTTCTGTTTAACTTTAGTAATTGCTGTTTCTTTGTAATGTGTCTAAGTTTGGGTTTATTTTATTTTAATTTTTTTTGAGACAGCTCTGTTGCCCAGGCTGGAGTGCAGTGGCATGGTCTCAGCTCACTGTAGCCTCCACCTCCCGAGTTCAAGCGATCCTCCCACCTTAGCCTCCTGAGTAGGTGGGATTACAGGTGCCCACCACCATGGCTGGCTAATTTTTGTATTTTTAGTAGAGATGGGGGCCTCACCATGTTGGTCAGGCTGGTCTCGAACTCCTGACCTCAAGTGATCCACACACCTTGGCCTCCCAAAGTGCTGGGATTACAGTAATGAGCCATCGCACCTGGTCTGGATTTATTTTTATTTTCCCTGCTTGGTATGAATGTGCTTTTTAAAACTGAAATTTATGGCTTAAATCAATACAGAAAAAATTATCAGCCATTATGTTTTAAAACATCAATTCTCCATCATCCCACTATCCCCACAATTTTTCTAGTTTCTCCTTGGGGAGTTCTTGTTAGAGATATATTTAACTATCTCATTCTATCCTGGATATATCATAACCTCTTTTCATATGCTCCATAATTCATGTATTCCATCTTTTTATCTTGTTGTGCTGCATTTTGAATAAATTCTTCAGATATGTTCTCCAGTTCAGTAATTCTCTTCAGCAATGTTAAATATGATATAAAAGTCCACTGAGTTTTAGATTTCAATATTTATATATTTCATTTCTAGGAGACCAATTTGGTTCAAAATCTGTTGGTTATTTTTAAAATAGCGACTTGTTCTTTCTTATGGATGACAGTGCTTCCATTTATGTCTTTAATCATTTTAAACAGATTCATTTTATCCTTTCCATTAGGTTGTTCTATTATTTGAAGTACTTTGGGGCTCCTGATCTGCAGTTTTGCACCCACTTTTTCTCCCAGTGAAATCTTTTCCGTTTCTGTTTTATTATTTATTTATTTTTATTTTTTCGAGACGGAGTTTTGCTCTGTCACCCAGGCTGAAGTGCAATGGCGCAATCTCGGCTTATTACAACCTCTGCCTCCCGGGTTCAAACGATTCTCCTGCCTCAGCCTCTTGAGTAGCTGGGATTACAGGCACCCGCCACCATGCCCAGCTAATTTTTATGTTTTTAGTAAAGACAGGGTTTCACTATGTTGGCCAGGCTGGTCTCGAACTCCTGACCTTGTGATCTGCCTGCCTTGGCCTCCCAAAGTGCTAGGATTACAGGTGTCAGCCACTGTGCCCGCCCCTCTGGCCTCTTTCTCTGATGCCTGTGGTAACGTGCCAACCCAATGTCCAGATCCCTCTGTCTTTAGATCCCGCTTTGTTCCATCTACCTAGGGATTTCCATTTCTGACCTTGAAGTACTTTCTTCTGTGCACACATATATATATATATTTTTTCCCTAAATTGGAATCATGCTGTACATTCCATTTTGTTACTTTTCTAAAAATATTCATTATTAAACTATTTAGCATTAAGTATAAGAAAGTCTCAGATTATTTTATTTTTTATTTTTTGAGATGGAGTTTTGCTGTTGCAGTGGCAGAATCTTGGCTCACTGCTACCTCTGCCTCCCAGGTTCAAGCGGTTCTCCTACCTCAGCCTCCGGAGTAGCTGGGATGACAGGCGCATGTTACCACCCATGGCTAATTTTTGTATTTTTAGTAGAGATGAGTTTTCACCATGTTGGCCGGGCTGGTCTCAAACTCCTGAGCTCAAGTCATCCGCCTGCCTTAGTCTCCCAAAGTGCTGGGATTACAGGCATGAGCCACCGTGCCCGACCTCTGATTTCATTTCAGAATTGTGAAAGAATATTTTAAAATCTCTGATTCAAACTGCAAATTAATGTAACTTCTCATCTGTCCACTCTAATAAACGTCAGGGAGGAAATGTCTACCTGTAGAAGGTGGAGGGTTAAGAGAATAAACAATTTAGTGAGTACTCACACGAGCAGGGCAGAAAAAGAAATCAGAAAAATCGCTTTTCACTAAAATTGTTTGACAGCCTTGTCTTCTTCATTCTCAAGATTAGAATTCTGACATTAGAGTTCTAATGTCATATATATAGAGAGATAGAATCTCACTCAGTCCTCCAGGCTGGAGTGCAGTGGCACAATCTCAGCTCACTACAGTCTCGACCTCCCAAATTCAAGCGATTCTCCTGCCTCAGCCTCTCGAGTAGCTGGGATTACAGGCACCCACCACCATGCCCGGGTAATTTTTGTATTTTTAGTAGGGAATGGGGTTTCACAATGTTGGCCAGGCTGGTCTCGAACTCCTGACCTCAAGTGATCCTCCTACCTTAGCCTCCCAAAGTGCTGAGATTACAGGCATGAGCCATTGCACCCGGCCTAATGTCTTTGTTATAATATGCTTTACCATTGTGCTGTCTGTCATTTTCAGGGTTGCATAATATGATTCAGTGAGTGTGGTCCTCATTTAATAACTCTGAAGCATTTTGTTGATTGGTGGATTCTTTCCATCTAGTATTGTGACTAATGGCCTATTCAGGAAAGATATTTGAAACTCCCTTTGTGGACCTGAGTTGGTTGGAGGAGACTGGCAGCTTCTCTGGCTGTCTGTTCCAGAGAAGTCACTCAGGCCATCAAATACCATGGAAAGAGTCCCATGGTGTAAGTATTTCCACCACGAGAAGAATGGTTAATTTAAGCATAAACTTCTTTTCTAAAAATCTCGATTTCTTATAACCAGAAAGGCAGAAGCTACTCAAGCGTCCATAAATGAATGAACGCGCAAACAAAATGTGGAATATCCATACAATGGAGTATCATTCAGCCTTATAAAGGAAGGGGCTGGGTGTGGTGGTGCATGCCTGTAATCCCAACACTTTGAGAGGCTGAGGTGGGAGGATCCTTTGAGTCCAGGAGTTTGAGGCCACCCTGGGCAGCATAGGGAGATACCATCTCTATACAAAATTTAAAAAAATTAGCAAGGTGTGGTGGCATACATTTTTAGTCCCAGCTACTCAGGAGGCTGGGGCAGGAAGATTGCTTGAACCCCAAAATTTGAGGTTACAGTGACCTATAATTGTGCCACTGCACTCCAGCCTGGGTGAGAGCAAGACCTTCTCTCTGCAAACGAAAAAAAGGAAGGAAATTCTGATGTGTGCTACAACATGGATGAACCTGATGGACATTATGTTAAGTGAAATATGGCAGTTACAAAAAAAGCAAATACTGGCCGGGCGGGGTGGCGTACGCCCGTAATCCCAGCACTTTGGGAGGCTGAGGCAGGTGGATCACCTGAGGTCAGGAGTTCG
>NW_016107604.1:1360521-1372480 GCF_001604975.1 Cebus imitator
CTCTGTCACCCAGCCTGGAGTGCAGTGGCGAGGTCTTGGCTCACTGTGACCTCTGCCTCCCGAGTTCAAGCGATTCTCCTGCCTCAGCCTCCAGAGTAGCTGGGACTACAGGCACCCGCCACCATGCCCGGCTAATTTTTTTATTTTTAGTAGAGACAGGGTTTCACCACGTTGGCCAGGCTCGTCTTGAACTCCTGACATCGTGATCCGCCTGCCTTGGCCTCCCAAAGTGCTGGGATTAACAGACATGAGCCACTGCACCCAGCCTAAATTTTTTTTTAGGGGAAAAAATTAGCCGGGCATGATGGTGTGCGTCTGTGGTTCGAGCTACTCAGGAGGCTGAGGCAGGAGGATCACTTGAGTCCAAGAGGTTGAGAATGCAGTAAGCCAGGATCGTACCGCTGCACTCCAGTCTGGGTGACAGAGCAAGATCCTATCTCAAAAAAAAGGGTAAGGGGGAGAAAAAAAATCTTGATTCCTATTTTGAATGGGCATTGCATACACATGGTACCAAAAACAGAAAATGCAAAATGGCATACAATGTTTTCACTGTGGGTCTTCCCTGTCATCTAGTCTTCTCACCTGTCCCACAACCACCCATCTGCTCATCTCCCCTTGGGCATAAATTAACACCACTTTTTTTTTTTTTGAGACAGAGCCTCACTTTGTCACCCAGGCTGGAGTGCAGTGGCACGATCGAAGCTCACTGCAACCTCTGCCTCCCAGGTTCAAGTGATTCTCCTGCCTCAGCCTCCTGAGTAGCTGAGACTACAGGCATATGCCACCACCCCTGGCTAATTTTTGTATTTAGTAGAGATGGGGTTTCACCATGTTGGCCAGGCTGGTCTCAAGCTCCTGGCCTCAAGCGATCCACCCACCTTGGACTCCTAAAGTGCTGGGATTACAGGCGTGAACCACCGCGCCCAGCTACCACTTTCTTGTGTGTCTTTTCATAAGTATTCTATGACTCATTCTTTTCAATAGCTGTATGTTATTTCATTGTGCATATACACCATACCTTTCACCATTCCCTTGATAGTGATCATTCAGTTGTTTCTAGCTTGACGTTTCTTTGAAATCTTCTCTTCTAATAAAAAAAGTACACTGCATTAGGCATCTATTTATTTCACATATTCTTTAATTATACTTATTTTAATAGGCAATATATTCACGGGGTTCACAATTCAGGAAGCACAAGAGGGTAGCATTAAAATATCCCCCTGCCACTGCTGTCTCCCAGGTCAACATAGTTCCTTCTGGGCTTGTCATGTATTTGCCTGTTTCTTCACAAATGCATTCCCTGCTCTTTGTCAGTTCTGCTTTCTATTTCAGGAAACTACATTTCCCAAGTTCCTTTGCCTGGTGGCTTCTGGCTAGCTTCAGGCAATGGGGGAAGGGCAGGCACTTATGCAGACTGGAGGGTGCAAGGAAGGCAGAGCCAAGATATTTCTCTCTCTCTCTCTCTCTCTCTCTCTCTCTCTCCTCATGCTTTGCATAGGGTTTCTCGCAGTTGCTGCAACTTCTTGGGTCCAGCTCCCCTTTGGGCAGCCCCCACCATGGTTCTACTATTGCTGAATTGGCCCAGCTTCTGGGATCTGGTAACACCTCCTCCCTGTGTTCCTTCAGCTCTAAGGCTGGTAGTCATTTCTTGCTATTAATAACTTCAAGGTTAATTCATAATCTTCTACTTGGTGTCTTAACTCTTTATCACCTGTGTAACCAATTTCTTCTATTAATTTTCTTCTGAAAGAAATACTATGTCTTGATTGTGAACTGGCAGTGATTAGTTGCCAAGGATGACCAATTTGCCTACTGAATGATTTTAAAAAAGCAATCTCTGAGCATACAACATCTACTGCAGCTCTGCTCTGGGAAGAATGTGAGGTTTGCATAGATGGAGTATGCCAGTGAAGGCTTGAAAATAGGTTCTAAAAGTGCTAAGGGCACAAATTAGTTTGACTTTAAAAGCACCTTAACCTTTTGTTGCTGAAAGCTTTACATTCTCTTGCCTGTTCAAGGAATTGCATGGACTAGCCCAAGAATTGCCTATTACTGCCAGTTAAAATGTGAGCCCTGGGGTCAGTGTAATTTCTGGGAATAAAGTAAGTATGAGAAAGAGTACAGTTACTGACCATTATCCCTAGCGCCATTCCTGGAAAACTTATTCTGTAAAGGGGCAGACAGCACTTTATTGTGGTTGTTGCTGAGACAGAGTCTCACTCTGTCACCCAGGCTGGAGTGCAGTGGTGCAATCTCGGCTCACTACAACCTCCACCTCACTGCAACCTCCGCCTCCCAGGTTCAAGTGATTCTCCCGCCTCAGCCTCCCGAACAGCAGGGATTACAGCCACACACCACCATTCCTGGCTAGTTTTTGTATTTTTAGTAAAGATGAGATTTTACCTTGTTGCCCAGGCTGGTCTTGAACTCCTGACCTCAGGTGATCCACCCACCTCGGCCTCCCAAAGTACTGGGATTGCATGAGCCACCCTGCCCTAAAACACATATTTTAGGTGTTACTGACCATGCAGTCTCTGTATTCAACTCTGCTGTTTAAGTGCTAAAGCAGCCATAAACAGTGGTTGAATGAATATGGCTATGCTCAAATGGCAAGATTTTGCCACAGGGTCCCAGTTTACCCACTCAAGTCCTGGAGGAAAATTAGAGTCCTCGCAGTGTGCCATCACCTCAAGCCATGGAGTACTTGGTGACCTTTGGTGCTCTGGTTCTCTTTGACCTGAGCAGGGTTCTTTCCCATGGGACCACGGCGATATCTAAAATGACTTTCTGTCTAAAATGATTTTCCCTGATGACACCCTGGATATGCCATTTCCTTAGCTTACATGTCATTTGGATGAGAGTAAGTACACAGGAAATGTTGATATGACGTCCTTCAGTAAATCTGGGGATCTACGGAGATCATGTCATTGATGACAGAGCATTAGAGGGAGAACAAGAGCAACAAACCAGAGCTCTCTGGTGTGATTGTGCTGGATTGTTTGTAAGGATGACTGCCAATAATCCTGCCCATAGCCCTATGTGTCTGCTGCCCTTCCCATCAAGTAGTGAGGTCTACTTCCCCCCCTTAAAAATGGGCTGACCTTCGGACTTGTTTTGGCCAATAGAATATGGCAGAAATAATGCCTTTGCAAAATTGTGACTGAGACGGTGAAAGAGATCTAACTTAAATGACTCCATCTTGCTTCTAAGCTCCAAGTGGTCCTTGTTCATTCCTGAGAGTAGGCTGAACTAACTTTGGGAGAAACTTACTTATAGTTTATGGTTTAAAACAAAGACAATAACAGCCCTTTCCCAAAGCAGACCACCTTCTTGCCTGGGGACTAGATTGCCTTTGTAGGACTAACATTAGCCATAAGATTGGAAATTATGGTTTAGGAGTCATGCAGCTGGAGGCTACAAGATTCTGACTCTCCTTAAACTGCTCCTAAGATCAGTGCTTGAGATGTTTTGCAGACTCTGCACTTGCTGGGTCAGCTGGCACCACCCAGACTGATACACAGGCTCATCTGATCTTGTGGTCCCAACCAATGAACTGACTCAGCACGAGAAGACAGCTCCGACTCCTTGTGATTTCATTTCTGACCTGACCAATCAGCACTCCCAGCTCACTGGCTTCCTTCCACTCACCAAGTTGTCCTTAAAAACTCTGCTCCCCTGGCCGGGTGTGGTGGCTTATGCCTATAATCCCAGGACTTTGGGAGACCGAGGGGGGCGGATCACGAGATCTAGCGATCGAGAACATGCTGGACAACACGGTGAAACCCCGCCTCTACTAAAAATATAAACATTAGCTGGGCGTGGTGGCGCGCGCCTGTAGTCCCAGCAGCTCGGGAGGCTGAGGCAGGAGAATCACTTGAACCAGGGAGGCAGAGGTCCCAGTGAGCTGAGATCGCATGGCACTGCACTCCAGCTTGGCAACAGAGTAAGACTCAAAAAAAAACAAAAAACAAAACAAAACAAAACAAAACAAAACCACTCCCGAATGCTCAGGGAGACTGATCTGAGTAATAATAAAACTCCTGTCTCCCACACAACCGGCTGGGTGTGAATTACTCTTTCTCTATTGCAATTCCCCTGTCTTGATAAATCAGCTCTGTCTAGGCAGCGGGCAAGGTGAACCCCTTAGGCGGTTACAGTGATGTTGTACCAATTCCAAGCCTAGACCGGAAGAAACTTGGTACCTTCAGCTATCACCCTCTTAGAAGCCAGCTGTTACATAAAGACACTTGGGCAAGACTTCTGAATGATGGGCGATCACATGGAGGAAGAGAGAGGTCAGATAGGGAAGAGCTCAGGTGTCCAGCCACCACTGCCACCCAGGCTGAGGCGCCAGGCATGACTGGGGCCGTTTTGGATGTTCCAGTGTCAGCCAAGCTCCCAACTCAGTATAGTCATATGACTGACCCCGGATAACATCACATGGAGCAGAGACACGTCATCCCTGCCAATCTCTAACCAAATTTTAGAATCGTGAACAAATAAATGGCTGTTTTAAGCCACTAATTTGGGGGATGGTTTGTTATATAACTATAGTTCCCATGACCCCACGACCCAATAGCAAGGTACCCATATTGGGGATCTTCTGTCCTGAAGCCCTCCTGACACTGGGCTTTCTGCCCTTTACAGCATCCATAATTAGCAACTCCTTAATCTGACCTCCAAGGCTCTCCATTGTCTTGGCTTTTACTCACCTTGCCATCACCATGTCTGCCTGCTCCACTGCAGGGCGCTTTCCTTCTAGAGAAGCAGTACAGCATAGATATTAGGAGCAATGACTCTGCAGACAGATTGCCTATCATTAGCTGTGTGACTTGGTCAAGTTGCTTAACCCATCTGTGCTTACTTTCTTCGTATGAAAGGTGAATGATAATAATCCCTACCTCATGTGTGGTGGTGGTGAACACTAATATGCTAATACGTGTAAAGCACTTAGGATAGTTCCTGGCGCTGTGCCATATACGGTTTTGGGAGCCTTCACTTGGTATATTGCCTCCTGCCAAGATGGCTTTCTCTGCTCCCCTTTCTTTCTCTCCTTTCCTTCTCTCTCAGGCCACCTGGAGACCCCTCCTGTATGTGGAGCCCCCGATGCAATAGCCTTCGTTCATCTAGGTCTTCCTTCTCTCGTTTCCTGTTTGGGGTACTAATCTAACAGTTAGATTTTTAGATTCTGGGGTCTCTGGATTGTCTGGGGATCCCATTTTGCCTCTTGAAGGCAGGGACTGTTGTCTGAGAGCAGCAGCAATTGCCTTGCTGCCCTGCCGCGCATGCAGATTTTCTTGAAATAAACTGACTGGGCTCAGTGGCTCATGCCACTGTAATCCTAGCACTTTGGGAGGCCGAGGTGGGTGGATCATGAGGTTAGGAGTTCAAGACCAGCCTGGCCAAGATGGTAAAACCCATCTCTACTAAAAAGATAAAAGTTAGCTGGGCGTGGTGGCTGTGCCTGTAATTCCAGCTACTCAGGAGGCTGAGGCAGGAGAAGCATTTGAACCTGGGAAGTGGAGGTTGCAGTGAGCTGAGATCACACCATTGCACTCCAGCCTGGGCAAGACGACAAGACTCTGCCTCCAAAAAATAAATAAACAAATAAATAAATAAACTGAGTGAAAGATTGATGTGGGCTGAAACCAATGCCAATGTTCTTTGGGGTAAGTGGGACTTGGGTTGACCTTAGAGGCCTAGACCACTTGATAAAGTGTGGGGGCAAGGAGGAAGCGTTGTCCCTTCTTATGCTGTATGTGATATAGACCTCATGCATGTGAGCTGCCTGTGCCTAATTCCTTGTACTGTCACTTATTAGCTTGACAACGTTTTGCAAGTATTGACTTTACCTCTTCAGTCTCCTCATCTGCAAAATGGGAGATTTACTAATAGTACTCCCACCATGAAATTGTAGGATTTAAGGATTTAATGGCTTGTATTTCTTTTTTTCGAGAGGGAGTCTCGATGTCACCCAGCCTGGAGTGCAATGGTGCAATCTCAGCTCACTGCAATCTCCACCTTCCGGGTTCAAGCGGTTCTCCTGCCTCAGCCTCCTGAGTAGCTGGGACTACAAGTGCCTGCCACCACGCCTAGCTAATTTTTATATTTGTAGTATACCATGTTGGCCAGGCTGGTCTTGAAGTCCTGACCTCAAGTGATCCACCTGCCTCAGCCTCCCAAAGTGCTGGGATTACAGGCATGAGCCACCACACCCTGCCCTAATGACTTATATTTCTAAGAACCTTGGGACAATGACTGGCACAGAAAATACCTCATAAATGTGAAACATGCTTTGTCACCATTAAGCCCCTCAATTTCCACAAGCTGTGTCAGCTTGATTGCCTGATGAGTGGGCAACTAAGGACCATGTGTCTGCACTTGTCTGCCACCCAGATCGTCCCGCCCAGGTATAGCTGTACCTGAGCTCGTGTGTGAGCAGCTCAGCTTAGGAAGGACTGTCTTGTGGATATCCTATCTGGCCATTCCTTACAGCGCTCTGTTAGCCCAGGACTAGGGGAGACTATTAGAAAGATTTATACCCAAACTGCATTGTTTTACCCTTTTGTAGAGTTGCTTTCATTGGACTGTGCTTTAGCATCATACCTTTGGTGTACACTGCAGGACGTTACAAAGAATAGCCTCATAAACCATTGACTTCCCTATAAAGATGCCACTGAAGAGATTAACTTCATCTCAGTATCATCTGGGTAGGGAGAACTTTTACGTTTCATTACAAAGAACAATTGTTCTTTCCTTGTAGTTTTTTACTGTATGAATGTGCAAAATACGTGATGGATCAAGTGTCACTCTCTGCATTTACCTGCCAAATTTGTGACCTTCCAACAGGGGGCTAGATTCTTACAGGGTATTTTGGAAGGTTCTAACCTAACTCTTTGCTTCGTCTGTTTTTTTCTACCCTCATTCTCCCTTTTGCCTTATCATTTTGCTTAATTTTTAGACATTGTCATCCAACTCCAATTCTTTCGTTGGACTGAAGCAAGGTAAAAATAAAAAAAATTTAAAAAGTGCTACTTAGGATAATTCTAAATCAATACCTTTTTAAAATATGTGGAAAATATAAATATGCATTCTGCAATTTTAGAAATCATGTAACTTATCTGTGAGTTTCTTCTTGGCCTTGAGTTGTTGAACAGTTGTTGAACAAAATTAAAAAGATTTGAGCAAGAAATTGAAAGAAGATACCCACTGGTTCTTGTTTTCAGGCTCAAAAGACATTCTGTCATGAAATCCATTATAACCACCACTGCCACCACTACCACTGAGCACCTACTGTGTGTGTGTAAGGAATTCTAGCCAGTGCAATATATTTAACAAATAAAATATATGCTAGACACTAAGGTACTGAGGATACAGTAGAATAAAGTCAGACAAGATCTCTCTTTTCTTTCTTTTATTTTTTTTTAATGTATTTTTTTTTACCAAGGGAAAGTGCCAATGCAGTCTCCCACTACCACAAATTATGCAGTCGAGTTTCCCACATTTGGGGAAATCACAGGGGTCAGCACATCCGGAGTGCAATGGATAAGCCTCTCTCTGGGAAAACCACCTTTGTGATCATGGTATCTCCCCTGCCAGGTTCTTTCTTTCTTTTTTGAGACAGAGTTTCACTCTTGTTGCCCAGGCTGGAGTGCAGTGGCATGATCTCGGCCCACTGCAATCTCCATCTCCCAGGTTCAAGCGATTCTCCTGTCTCAGCCTCCTCCTGAGTAGCTAGGATTACAGGCATCTGCCACCGCACCCAGCTAATTTTATATTTTTAGTAGAGATAGAGTTTCTCCATGTTGGTCAGGTTGGTCTTGAACTCCCAACCTCAGGTGATCTGCCCGCCTCAGCCTCCCAAAGTGCTGGGATTACAGGTGTGAACCACCACGCCGGGCAAGATCTCTGCTTTTGCAGTGCTTTAGTGAATTGTCTTTCATAACGAATTTCTAACTGCCTGCCTTTGAGCAAGTCCTCTTTTGTTCTAGGAGATCTAGAGAGCCTGATAATGACAGTGAAGATAACAATGTCAGCTTGCATTTATTGAGCACATACTATATCCCAGTCATTGTTCTAAGTGCTTTGCATGTATTAGCTTACTGAACCTTCAGACAATCCCATGAGGTATGTGCTGATGTTAACTACTCTTTATAGATTAGGATGCGGAGGGACGGAAGGGTCACATCAGGGTTTCTCAACCTGTTGGCACTATTGACATTTCAGACCCTTTAATTCTTTGTAGTGGGGGACTGTCCTGTGCATTTGAATAATGTTTAGCAGCATCTCTGTTGTCTACCCATGACTAGGTGCCATAATAAGATCCCTCCACCCCAGATGTGACAATCAAAATGTCTGCAGACGTTGCCAAATGTTCCCTGTGGGGCAAAACTACCCCCAGATTGAGAATCACTGGGTTACATGATTTGCCCAAATTACACAACTAGTGTGCGTCAGAGCTGAGATTCAACCCAGGCGTTCTGGCTGCAGAATGTGAAATATTAACAACACCAAACACTAGATGTAATCGTCTCACTCATGATTAGAATTTTCAGAAGAAGAAATGTGAGAATCTTTGTGAAAAGATGTTTAAAATACATTTAAAAAAGGAACATGAGAATCTAACTTTCTGAAAATGGTGGACATAGCATTAATGTTGAGATTTGACAATTACTAGTATTTTAATGATTCTGTGTGTATCAGTAAGGAGCCAAGCAAGAAACAGAAGACATTCTCTAATTAACATAATTTGAGAAAGCTTTAATAAACTGACTGCTTACAAAGGTGTGGGGCAAGAAGTAGAGAGGCCACAGGGGAGAGTGTAGTCCTGAGTCTTTTAACAGTGGAGAGTCTTTACCATGTATACTGACAATGGGATGAGAAAGAGAAAGAGTTGAAGAGACAGCCTTAAGAACACTATCTGGGTGGGTGTGGTGGCTCACGCCTGTAATCCTAGCACTGCTTGAGGCTGAGACGGGGGGATCACCTGAGGTTAAGAGTTCGAGATCAGCCTTACCTACATGATGAAACCCTGTCTCTACTAAAAATACAAAAAATTAGTTGGGCGTGGTGCTGCATGCCTGTAGTCCCAGCTACTCCGGAGGCTGAGGCAGGAGAATCACTTGAATCTGGGAGGCGGAGGGTGCAGTGAGCCGAGATCACACCACTGCACTCCAGCCTGGACAACAGAGCAAGACTCTGTCTCAAAAATAAACAAACAAACAAATAAATAAATAACACTATCTTCTGTTGCCCAAGGTGACCTTGAAAGAAGAATGCCAGGAGGATGAATACTATAACTTGACTCTTCTTCCTCCCTGGGGTCTTCTGGGACTGCTCATTGGCTAAACCCCACCGGAAACCAGAGAACAGTGATTCCCACTAATTGCGTGGCATTCAAGTCAGCCACCTGGGTAGAGAGTAGGCAGAGAAGGGTAGAGAGAGATATCTGCCACACTGCAATAATTCTTTTCATGGGATTTCATTTCTATTTATTGGCTTTGAGATTTTAATTGTTATTTTATAAACGTTACAGCTTTGTAATTTTCTTGATGAGAAGTCAATTTCATGTAACGCCTTTACCTTGATTTTCTATCACCTCCAATTTGCATAACTGGTGAACTAGCTTGTGTAGAATTTGAGGGGAGAAAATAAAATTATTGTAATATCTGCTTTGGAAAGATGCTATCAGGATGCATCTGCTGCAGAAACATTGGAGTAGTCACTGCCTTTTTCTTTTCATTTTTTAAACTGTAACCAAGACATAAGGTTCACTATTATGTGTTTATGTTGGCAGAAATTCAAATGTGAAAAATCTTTTCTAAGCCATTCTTTGAAAGATTTGGATATTTGCTTCAAACTTTTTGTCATGCCTTCGATTGATTAAACTTTCGTTTTAAAGAGTCGATGGATAGCATGTCTTAATTTGCGGTCTTTCCACAGGTCTTTTTTTTTTAATTTTATTATTTTTTTATAAAAACAGGGTTTCACCATGTTGGTCAGGCTGGTCTTGAACTCCCAACCTCAGGTGATACACCCGCCTTGGCCTCCAAAGTGCTTGGATTACAGGCGTGAGCCACCATGCCCAGCCTTTCCACAGGTCTTTTAAAGATCACACCTACACAACAACAAAAATGGCCCGTCAATTCAGTGAGATCAAATCAATTAATGGAATTTAAAAACAAAACAAAACACCACTAAAGAGGTTTTTGTTTTGTTTTGTTTTTGTTTTTTAATGTGGCACCCTGTGTGTGAAAAACAATTCTTTCTTGGGTTGACCATAATTTTTATTTTTCTCACAGTGGATTTTGGCACTGTTTGGCACAGCTTGGCTGAGTCTCCTTCTAGCCCACCCTTGAGTGTTTCTGTCTTCTTCTCCATCCCTTCTGTTGTGTTCCTTGTACGCTGTGAGTTCCAGCCCTTGCCTTGAACTGTATGTTCTAGAAACATCGAATCTTGGAGTTGAAAGTGCTGTGAGTAGCCACATAGTTCATTCTGCCTCCCAGTGGGTTCCCTCTTGTGTAATATCTCTGACAGATGGCCACCCAGCCTGTGTTTGAGCATCATCTAGGACAGGGAACCCTCTACTTGGCAAGGCAGCCTGTTCCACTGTGGGCGAGCTCATACTGCTAAGCCGGTCATATTGCCATTGAGCTGAAACTTGCTTTCTTCTAATATTTTTTGTTGTTGTTGAGACAGAGTCTTGCTCTGTCACCCAGGCTGGAGTGCAGGGGCATGATCTCAGCTCATTACAACTTTTGCCTCCTGAGTTCAAGCGATTCTCCGGCCTCAGCCTCCTGAGTAGCTGGGATTACAGGCACATGCCACGATGCCCAGCTAATTTTTTTGTATTTTTAGTAGAGATAGGGCTTTGCCACGTTGGCCAGGCTGGTCTGGAGCTCTTGATCTCAAGTGATCCGCCTGCCTTGGCCTCCCAAAGTGCTGGGATTACAGGCGTGAGTCACCAAGCCTGGCCGCTTTCTTCTAATTTTCATACATTCGGGAGAGGCAGTAGAGGGTAGTGATCAACATTCTGGTTCTGATCCGGACTGCCTTTGTTCATGTTGCTGTTCTCCCACTTACCATCTGTGTGCTCTTGTGCAAGTTATTTAACCTTCTAAGCCAGTTTGTTCCTCTGTAAAATGGGGATAATGGTAGCTTTGCATTATGTCAACTTAGCTAAATTGGAGCGAAGACTCCCAGAATTCCCTTCCTTGTTTGTTTGATCTGGGTTAGAGTTGACCACAGGGGAAACTGGAAGGCAAAAGTAAGGCAGGAAGTGGGGTATCGGGCCGCTGCTGCTGTAGTTTCCCTACATCAGCACAGACCTGGTTCGCATTATTCATGTAGGGCACCAACTTGGCCTCCATCTCTTCTAGACCCAGACGGCTCTTCTTCAGGATCTCTGGATCCTGGACCAACTCTGTATGAAGTTCTGTGAAGTGTGCCAACCCTTCTACAGGTCACTGGCATCTTTAAAGTCAGAGGCTTAGAGATAGTGAGAGATTGACAAAGATTTCAGTGTGATACCAATGTGACCAATGTAAGTTCTGATGAGAGACAGATGAGAGTTTCAGCTCTTTCTTGCTCTTTTCCACTTTAAATCCACTTTCCCTTCCCAACTCCTGGAGATGCTGACATCAGGTCCAAAACCAGATGCAGAAGAAAGAGCTGCTGGGCGCGGTGGCTCACGCCTGTAATCCCAGAACTTTGGGAGGTCAAGGTGGGTGGATCACGAGGTCAGGAGGTCGAGACCAGCCTGACAAACATGCTGAAACCCCGTCTCTTCTAAAAATACAAAAATTAGCCAGGTGCGGTGGTGCACGTCTGTAATTCCAGCTACTCAAGAGGCTGAGGCAGGAGAATCTCGTGAACTCGGGAGACGGAGGTTGCAGTGAGCCAAGATCACGCCACTGCCCTCCAGCCTGGGTGACAGAGCAAGACTCTGTCTCAAAAAAAA
>NW_016107604.1:1372585-1380784 GCF_001604975.1 Cebus imitator
TTTTTGAGATGGAGTTTCACTCTTGTTGTCCAAGCTGAAATGCAATCGTGTGACCTCGGCTCACTGCAACCTCTGCCTCCAAGTTCAAGCAATTCTCCTGCCTCAGCCTTTCGAGTAGCTGGGATTACAGGCGCCCGCCACCACGCCCAGTTAATTTTTTGTATTTTTAGTACAGATGGGGTTTTGCCATGTTGACCAGGTTGGTCTTGAACTCCAGACCTCAGGTGATCTGCCTGCCTCAGCCTCCCAAAGTGCTGGGATTACAGAAGTGAGACACCATGCCCGGCTGCTAAATCTCTTATTTAACTCACAGAGGCTCTGCTTCTCTGATCAAACCCCAATGACCAGTACATTGTGATGAATGAATGAAATGATCCATGTAAAGCACTCATTACAGTGCCTGGAATGAAGTTAAGTACCCAGCACCTGTGGGCCTGTATTGTCATAGTCCCCATCTTCATGGGATTAGCAGCTCCATTCTCCAGGGCATTACAGAATGCATTTGGCTCCTCTTCCACCTGACAGTGAATCCACATATTTAAATTCTTTTTTTTTTTCTGAGACAGAGTCTCCTTGTGTCAGCCAGGCTGGAGTGCAGTGGTGTGATCTCTTTTCACTTCAACCTCCGCATTCCAGGTTCAAGCGATTCTCCTGCCTCAGCCTCCCGAGTAGCTGGGAGCACAGGTCTCTGCCACCATGCTCAGCTAATTTTTCTTTTTTGGTATTTTTAGTAGGGATGGGTTTCCATCATGTTGGCCAGGCTGGTCTCAAACTCCTGACCTCAAGTGACCTGCCGACCTCAAGTGACCTGCCCACCTCAGCATCCCAAAGTGCTGGGATTACAGGCGCCAGCTACCATGTCCAGCCTAAATCCATATTTTTAAAGGCTTTTAAATATAGAATGATCTGTCAAGTGAAACCTTATGAGGGATACTGGACTAAGTGATTGGGACATATTATCTCATTTAATCATCTTCACGAACACTCTAGGAATTTTCCAGATGAGGATACTGAAGCTCATCCCAAGGTGACATAACAGAAGGTATGTCAATCGAAGTTTGTTAATGACCCAGGGGTCTCTTGGACTACCTATAGTTAGTTGGGTTTTGTAGTAATATGCAATTTCTTTTTTTTTCTTTTGAGACAGAGTCTTGCTCCGTCGCCCAGGCTGGAGTGCAGTGGCGTGATCTTGGCTCACTGCAACCTCCACCTCCTGGGTTCAAGAAATTCTCCTGCCTCAGTCTCCTGAGTTGCTGGGACTACAGGCATGTGTCACCACGCCTGGATAATTTTTGGTATTTTTAGTAGAGACGGGGTTTCACCATGTTACCCAGGCTGGTCTCGAACTCCTGACCTCATGATCCACCTGCCTCAGCCTCCCAAAGTCCTGGGATTACAGGCTGAGTGACCGCATCTGGCCAGTGATATGCAATTTCTAACTTGCATATTTAGTTTTTCTTAAAGTGTTAAACACAATTTATGAATATTATTAGTTATGCTATTTATAAATCTGGTAATTGTTGTATAAAATAAGAGCAATTACTTTCATTTGTTCTTTGATTAATAGTAAACGCAATTCAAACAGATTAAAATCACTTTAAACAATTAATCCCATTTATAAACTTATTTAATTCCCTTTTTAAACTACACTCATAAATTTAATATATTAGAACTTTTCAAGCCCTTCAAATGCCTGACAAGGCATAAGTATAATCCTAACAAACAAAATTTTACCAGTTAGTTAAATTACTCTAGATGATAAATTAAGCCTATAAATTTGTTGAATCTTGAGCTCTCATAAACATTTCAATATTGTTGATACATTTATGAAAATCTCTTTTGGGAGGCCGAGGCGGGTGGATCACTTGAGGTCAGGAGTTCGAAACCAACCTGTCCAACATGGCGAAACCCCATCTCTACTTAAAATACAAAATTAGCCAGGCATGGTGGTGCATGCCTGTAATCCCAGCTACTTGGGAGGCTGAGGCAGGAGAATCGCTTGAACCCGGGAGGCGGAGGTTGTAGTGAGCCAAGATCGTGCTACTGCACTCCAGCCTGGGCAACAAGAGCAAAACTCCATCTCAAAAAAAAAAAAAAAAAAAAAGAAGAAAAGAAAATCTCTTATACTTTTCGGTGTGAAATAAGTCTAAATCAATTGTTCAAGGCTAATCTAACACATTTCTTAAAATGCTAGATTCTCTTAAACATACAAAGAAATTGTTTTTAGTTTATACAAAGCATTATCACTATGGCTATTTACTTCATCATATCATTCTAAATTCTCCCCAAGGTTGAAAAGTCACTTACTCAAATAAAGGTGGTAGATTTATTATATCAGGTAAATTGAGCTGAAGTCAGAAGGTGGCTTTCTCCCTCAGGATGTGTTTGTATAGTTAGACCAAGACCCAGACATAGGATTTAAGAACCTCAGATTTTCTGAATGATTCTACCTTAGTCACAGGGTATACAAGGAACCCCCCATTTTTTTTTTTTTAATGAATGGTCATAGCAGCTTTCTTTGTAATAGCCCAAAACTGAATACAAACCAAATGTCCATCAACAGATCAACAGACAAATTGTAATATATTCATACAATAGAATATTACTCAGCAATAAAAAAGAAAGAACTACTGATACACACGGCAATAGGGATGGATCTCAAAATCATTATGCTACATGGAAAAGACCAAGCCAAAAAGAATCCACACCATATAATTCCTTTTATATTAAATTCTAAACAATGCAAGCTAATCTGTAGTGACAGAAAGCAGACGGGGGTTCAAGGAGAAGAGGGAGAGACCACCATGGGGGGATAGACATGTTCATTACCTTGAGGGCAGACATGAATTTAGGGGACTATACATATATCAAAACTTACACTTTTTTTTTTGAGATGGAGTTTTGCTCTGTTATCCAGGCTGGAGTGAAGTGGCGCAATCTCGGTTCACTGCAACCACCGCCCTCCAGGTTCAAGTAGTTTCCTGCCTCAGCCTCCCAAGTAGCTGGAGCTATAAGCATGTGCCGCCACACCCGGCTAATTTTTATATTTTTATTAGAGATGGATTTTAGCCATGTTGGCCAGGGTGGTCTCGAACTCCGGATCTCAGGAGATCCACCCGCCTCAGCCTCTCAAAGTGGTAGGATTACAGGCGTGAGCCATCGCGCCCGGCCTTAAAACTTATACTTTAAATAGAGGCAATTTATTGTTATGACAATAAACTTGGTTTTAAAAAACGAATGAACCACCTCTTATTTTTCTTACAAAATTAGTCACAATAATTTTATTTATAGCAAATAAATAAAATTGTTATTTTTTTTGAGACGGAGTCTCGCTCTTGTCCCCCAGGCTGGAGTGCAATGGTGCAATCTCGGCTCACTGCAACCTCCGCCTCCTGGGTTCAAGCAATTCTCCTGCCTCAGCCTCCTGAGTAGCTGGGATTACAGGTAGGTATTTGCCACCATGCCCTGATAAGTTTTTTTTTAATTTTTAGTAGAGACAGGGTTTCACCATGTTGGCCAGGCTGGTCTCAAACTCCTGTCTTCAGGTGATCTCCTGCCTCGGCCTGTAATCTCAAAATACTGGTATCACAGGTGTGAGCCACCATGCCCAGCCAATATGGTGTTTTATGACTGCTCTCAAGTCTTGTTTTTTTGTTTTGTTTTGATTTTTGAGATGGAGTCTCACTCTGTCACCCAGGCTGGAGTGCAGTGGTGCAATCTTGGCTCACTGCAACCTCCACCTCCCTGGTTCAAGCAATTCCCCTGCCTCAGCCTCCAGAGTAGCTGGTATGACAGGAACATGCCACCATGCCCAGCTACTTTTTTCGGTATTTTTGGTAGAGACGGTGTTTCATCATGTTGACCAGACTGGTCTTGAATTCCTGATCTCAGGCCATCTGCCCAGCTCGGCCTCCTAAAGTGTTGGGATGACAGGAGCACACCAACACGCCCAGCTAATTTTTGTATTTTTAGTAGAGATGGGGATTCCACCATGTTGGCTAGGATGGTCTCGGCCGATGTGGTCCTTCCGAGCTTTATTCTTCCTAACCCTATGATTTTAAAATGTCTTCATATCTTCATTTGAATTGTCAGTAAAAATGCTGAAGAGAACTGAGCAAGGATAAATATGACATTAGAGATTCCCACCTTAGTTGGTGTTAATTCATTACTTAAAACTCATTTAGGCTGGGCGTGGCGGCTCACGCCTGTAGTCCCAACACTTTGGGAAGCCGAGGTGGGCAGATCACTTGAGGTCAGGAGTTCGAGACTAGCCAGGCCAATATGGTGAAATCCCATCTTTACTAAAAATACAAAAATTAGCCAGGCATGGTGGTGAGAACCTGTAATCCCAGCTAGTCAGAAGGCTGAGGCATGAGAATCACTTGATCCAGGGAGGCGGAGGTTGCAGTGAGCCAAGATCGGGCCAGTGCACTCCAGCCTGGACAACAGAGCTAGACTCTGTCTCAAAACAAACAAACCAAAAAAACCCTGTTAGTATCGTTATCTAATCAATTACAAATTTACCTAATTCTTCTTGAATGCCATTCATATTTCTACACTTTGTCCATGATATCATAAGACTGTCAAATGTCTTATTGTCAAGACACTTTGGCTGGGCACGGTGGCTCATACCTGTAATCCCAGCACTTTGGGTGGCTGAGGTGGGCAGATCACCTGAGTTCAGGAAATCGTGACCAGCCTGGCCAACATGGTGAAGCCCTGTCTCTACTAAAAAGACAAAAATTAGCCGGGCGTGGTGGAGGGTGCCTATAATCCCAGCTACTCGGGAAGTTGAGGCTGGAGAATTGCTTGAGGTGGAGGTTGCAGTGAGCTGAGAATGTGACATTGCACTCCAGCCTGGGGTACAAGAGAGAAACTCTGTCTCAAGAAAGAAAAGAAAGAGAGAGAGAGAGAGAGAGAGAGAGAGAGAGAGAGAGAAAGACACCTTACTTCTAGTACCTAATACAGTGCTAGACAGAATCTGGCATGTAGCAGGTATTCAGCCAAGAGTTAAATTAATGGACATCTCACAGCATTTCAGGACCACAAAGTGTATTCTGTGACATTTTATTCATCCTCCATTTCCATATATTTACCTCTAAGATCACATAAAGTATATCTGCTAAGCACTGGTTGGTAAGATAAGAGCAAAAGGTGACAGCTATATTACCATTAAGAGTAAAGAAGGCCAGGTGCAGTGACTCGTGCCTGTAACCCCAGAACTTTGGGGAGGCTTAGGAGGGAGGATCGCTTTAGCCTAGGAGTTTTGAGACCAATCTAGGTAACATAGTGAGACCCTGTCTCTACAAAAAAATTAAAAAATTAGTCAGATATGGTGGCATGCACCTATAGTCCCAGCTGCCCAGGAGGCTGAGGCGGGAGGATTGTTTAATCCTGGGAGAGTGAGGCTGCAGCCTGGAACCTGAGCAACAGAAAGAGACCTTGTCTCAAAAAATAAAAATAAAATAAAAGTACAGAGGTCTGCAATATATAGTACAGTCATGAATTTCAATTAACCACAGCTCTTTCACACATACTGTTCACCGAGATGGTCTTGAATCAAATATTGGTTTGTTTTGAGTATATTACGATTCTTTTTTCTCTGCCAGTTTGCTGAGTTTGGAAAACAAAAGGAGTTTCACTTTCAAGTCCAATGAGTTCACTATATTGGTTTTTAAAATTTTGTTTTTGTGACCGGGCACGGTGGCTCACGTCCATAATCCCAGCACTTTGGAAGGCCAAGGTGGGTGGATGGCCTGAGATCATGAGTTCGAGACCAGCCTGGCCAACATGGCAAAACTCTGTCTCTACTAAAAATACACAAAAATTAGCCAGGTGTGGTGGCGGTCACCTGTAATCTCAGCTACTTGGGAGGCGGAGGTTGCAGTGAGCAGAGATTGCGCCATTGCATTCTAGCCTGGGCGACAGAATGGGGCTCTGTCTCAAAAAAAAAAAAAAATTGTTTTTGTTTGATTTATTGCTTTTGCTCCTTAGTAAATTAGTTTAGTTCATTTTAATTTTGGTTCTCAGCTTATGCCAACATAAGTTTCATGGGAATTATTTTTAATTTCAAGATTTCTTCTGTGTACTTGAGGATGTCACAATTCTTCCATTTGATGTTTGACTTAAAAATTCAAGTAAAGTTTAATACAAAAAGGAAACAACTATCAGTGGGAGTGAAATTTGATTCTTAAAAATATCAATTGCTAAAAAATAATTGTATTTTTTCTTGTCTGTTTTGAATTTTCTTTTATTACATTGTGCCTTTAATCAGCCAAATGAACATTAAGTTGTATTTGGGTAGCAGTTTCTCAGTATGTGGTGATGTCGTGGGGGAAGTTGAATTAGTAGCATTTGAATTAGGACAGTTTGTTTGGTTTTGTTTTTTATTGCGTGAGACTGTCTGAAATTGCAGCACTTTAGCATACATAGCCTCTAGGTACTAATTGCCATAAGCAACTCTCAGACATTATGACAACCCAAAACATTCCCATCTATAACACATGTCCAAGTGTTCACTAGGTGGGGGCCCACCTGTTGAGGGCCATTGAGTAATAAATTCACCTGGTATTCACAATACCTAAATATTCTAATTTCAACTCTGCCGCTAGCTATAAGATGTGATCTGCCAGGCTCGGTACCTGTCATCCTAGCTCTTTGGGAGGCCGAAGTGGGCGCATCACTTGTGGTCAGGAGTTTGAGACCAGTCTGGCTAACAAGGTGAAACCCCCTCTCTACTAAAAATAAAAAACTTAGCCAGGTGTGGTGGCTGGTGCCTGTAATCCCAGCTACTCAAGGGGGGCTGAGGCAGGAGAATCGCTTGAACCCAGGAGGTGGTCACAGTGAGCCAAGACTGCACCACTGCACTCCAACCTGGGTAACAGAGTAAGACTCTGTCTCAAAAAAAAAAAAAAAAAAAAGATTTGATCTTCCAGTGTCTATATTTCTGTCTATTACAATTATGTGGTTGAATAATACCCTGGGGCACCAGGGCTATATATGACTTACTGGAGTCTGGGGAGCAGTTCACTTGAACCTTTTTACATACATAGGTTTTGCCTAATTTAGTAGAATTTTCTTCAGAGTTGAAAGAAGACAAACAAAAATAATAAATTTTCATTTAATTATTTGGTACTCAGGAATTAATAGGCCACCACCACCACCACTCCTGTCACTAGGTTGCTGTTAGATGGGAGTATCACTTGAAAGTTATTAATGAAATTGAATACAGATTATTATATCATTATGAGTTGATCACCTTTCATTTTCTTTTTTGTTTGTTTGTTTTGTTTTGTTTGAGATAGAGTCTCTGTCGCCCAGGCTGAAGTGCAATGCTGCAGTCTTGGCTCACTGTGACCTCCGCCTCCTGGGTCCAAGCGATTCTCCTGCCTCAGCCCCCTGGAGTAGCTGGGACTACAGGCACCCATCACCACACCCGGCTAATTTTTGTATTTTCAGTAGAGACGGGGTTTCACCATGTTGGCCACGCTGATGGTCTCAAACTCCTGACCTTGTGATCCGACTGCTTCGGCTCCCAAAGTGTTGGGATTACAGGCGTGAGCCACCCACTGTGCCCGGTCTGATCACCATTAATTTTCTTAAAGTTCCATTATGAAATTGGGGTATTATGTGGGTTGAATAACAAAAAGGAAACAAATATGAATGAAGCTACCTTTGTAATTCAATGTTGTTTTCAGTGAGTTGTCCATGGGGCCTCCACACATAAGGATACATTTTATTCTCATTATTTATTATCAGTATTTCAAAAATAGAGCAAAATTAGTCCCAGCTACTCAGGAGGCTGAGGCAGGAGGCCCACTTGAGCCCAGAAATTCAAGGCTGCCTGCAGTGTGCTATACAGTCTTCGAATAGCCACTGTACACCAGCCTGGGCCACATAGTAAAACTTCATCTCTTAAAAAAAAAAAAAAAAGCAAAGCAGAAAAGCAGAAAGAACAGGAAATTGAACATCCTTGTACTTGCCAACTAGTTTGAAAAATCATTAACTTTTTGCCATATTTGCTTCATTTCTGTACTGTTTTAAAGTACAAATATCGTGATGCTTAACTCCTAAAAACTTTAACATTAATTTCTGTCTTAGTTCACCAGGCATGGTGGTATACACCTGTAATCCCAGCTACTTGGGAGGCTGAGGCAGGAGAATTGCTTGAACGCGGGAGGTGGAGGTTGCAGTGAGTTG
>NW_016107604.1:1382179-1385565 GCF_001604975.1 Cebus imitator
AAAAAAAAAAAAAAAAAGAATAGTATATAGTGATGTATGCTTTATATATATCACATCAGGAGGCACTTTTTTGGGGGGTTATTTTTGAGATGGAGTTTTGCTCTTACTGCCCAAGCTGGAGTGCAACGGCACAATCTCAGCTCACTGCAACCTCCACCTCCCAGGTTCAAGCGATTCTCCTGCCTCAGCCTCCCAAGTAGCTGGGATTACAGGTGCGTGCCACAACTCCCGGCTAACCTTTTTATTTAGTAGAGACAGGGTTTCATCATGTCGATCAGGCCGGTCTCAAACTCCTGACCTCAGGTGATTCACTTACCTCAGCCTCCCAAAGTGCTGGGATTATAGGTGTGAGCCACTGCACCTGACCAGGAGGTACATTTTTAAAATGTGTCTATTACTGGTGATGCTAGCTTTGTTCACTGAATTAAGGTGTTTTTTGCTTGTTAAAGGACAATTTTTGAAAAGGGTAATCCTTAGCAATCTTAGCTGGGGAAAAAAAAGGGTAAGCTCAGGGCTCTCAAACAAATGCAAAATAAACATGTGTCAAAGATGTTATTTAGCTCATTAATTAGTGAGGAAACCAGTAAGATCTTACAATTGGTTTAAAGGAAAATCCAAAGAGCAGATACATAGACAGGCTAAAGGAAAGTTAAAATGAATTTGCTCAAATTGATCAATATCCATAGAGCAATAATCAACTGTGTCTCTACTAGACAATTTCCAGTTTTCTAAGGACATGAATCATTCGCATTGTTCTCAATATTCTACAACTTACAGGCTTGAAAAATAGCTCAAAAATAATGAAAGGCCCAGAGACCCAATGGAATGAAATGACCTAGACAACACCTATTTTCCATTGAAGAATAGAATCTTTGATCCATTTCAAAGTCTTTCACGATTTTTCCCTACACCCTAAATATTTTTATTACAATATTGACAGTTTTTACTTTTCAATCAGGGAGTTACCTGTGGAGTCATACTTAGTGCTATGGGAACATCCAGTTTTCCATGATGTAGGGAAGAAGTAATGGGTTTTGTATAGTAGTTTTAACACTCATTGATAAATTTTGTCTGAATCAATTATTTCACTGAGGGTAGCAAAATGGGGATTGTTCCAATATTTTTTTGAGGGGGGGGATGGAGATTTACTCTGTTGCCCAGGCTGGAGTGCAGTGGCATGATTTCAGCTCACTGCAACCTCCCCATCCCGGGTTCAAGCAATTCTTGTGCCTCAGTCTCCCAAGTAGCTGGGATTATAGGCACCTGCCACCATGCCTGGCTAATTTTTGTGTTTTTAGTAGAGATGGGGGTTTCACCATGTTGACCAGGCTGGTCTTGAACTCCTGACTTCAAGTGATCCGCCTGTCTTGACTTCCCAAAGTGCTGGGATTACAGGTATGAGCTACCACGCCCAGCCTGGGGATTGTTCCAATTTTATCATTTCTTCTCCATTTATTAGCAGGCAGTCTTCAGAAAAGAAGAGCTTCCTTTACAGCTAAGACCATTTTATTAAGCATGAAATATGGTTCTTATTGAGAAGGCAAAAAAGTGCTTAGATCGTCTACTTTAATAACCAATTTTCAGAATTAAGAGTATGTATAATAATTAATTCTCATGTTGAAAAATAAGATTTGGTGTGGTTTTGGGCTTTTAGTGTATTTTTTTCTTATTTCATGTGCTTTACTCAATTATATTCATTATTTTTTATGCTCAAATCATCACAAATTTAATCAGTGGGAGCCTCTTCAATCTAGTCCATTTATCTTTTCAATATGCCTTCATTAATCTTTTTTCTTTTTAAATGAAAACCTCTTTTCTGAAGCCTCCATTAATATCTGAGGATCTCCTTGCTTCTGGAAAAAAAATGTACCAGAATTGTTGAAAAGAAAGAAAGAGAGAGAGAGAGAGAGAGAGAGATTTTAAAAAGCCAGTATCAGAGATTAAGGAGTGTTCATCACCATAGCGCCTAAAGACATCTGTGATAACATAGACATCCTGGCTAGTTAGGCCAGGTGTGCTGGCTCACACCTATAATCCCAAGCACTTTGGGAGGCTGAGGCAGGAGGACCACTTGACCAGGAGTTCGAGAGACCAGCCTGGTCATCATAGGGACACCTTGTCTCTACAAAAAAATAAACAAAATTAGCCAGAGGTGGTGGCTTGTGCCTGTAGTCCCAGCTACTCTGGAGGCTGGGGCAGGAGAATCACTTGAGTCCATGAAGCAGAGGCTGCAGTGAGCCAAGACCACGCCACTGCACTCCAGCCTGGGTGACAGAGCAAGACCCNCTGGGGCAGGAGAATCACTTGAGTCCATGAAGCAGAGGCTGCAGTGAGCCAAGACCACGCCACTGCACTCCAGCCTGGGTGACAGAGCAAGACCCTGTCTAAAAAAAAAAAAAAAAAAATGGCTAGTAAGGAGGTCCTATGAAGCTTTATTCTAATATGTGTGTTAATACAGATGAAATGGAAAAGTTCAATTTTGTTGATCTTGTTTCTTTTACTACTTTTAATTTTTTAAATTTTATTGGTCTTTTCAAAAAAACAGCTTTTAGTTTCATTCACTTTCTCTGTTTTTCTTTTATTATTTATATTTCTAATTAAAATGTAAAGCTTATTTTTCGATATACAAAGTAAGATAGACAAGAAAAGATATACAAGAAAGATATACCAGTATATGCAAAATACTTGTATATCTTTTTTTACACAGAAATTATTGATTTCCTTTTTAAAAATTACTTTTATTTTTATTTTTATTACAGAGATGGAGTCTCGCTGTGTTACCCAGGCTAGTCCTGAATGCCTGGCCTCAAGAAATTCTCCCTCCTCAGCCTCCCAAAGTGTTGGAATTACAGGTGTGAGCCACTGCACACAGCCTGAAAATCTTGATTTCTAATAATGTTAATATAATTTGCTCCATCTTACAATATATGTAAAAATTTTAAAACAATATAGATATTACTAATAACAAATTACAAAATGAAGTTAAAGATGTGTTTGCAATTCTTTTTATCTTAGAATATGTACCAATAAGGATATACTATATTTCAATATTATAATAATCATATAAACTAAATTTTTTCTCTGTGCAGTGATACTACCTGACATAGAATTAGGTTCATTTGTTCAAATTTGTTTTCAATGTTAGAATTTGAAAAAAAAATATTTCAGTTAGGTTTTGATTTTGGCCAGGCTCAGCAGCTCACGCCTATATCCCAGCACTTTGGGAGGCCAAGACAGGAGGATTGTTTGAAGCCAGGAATTCAAGAGCAGCCTGGACAACATAACAATACTCCATCTCTACAAAAAGTAATTTTAAAAAAGTAGCCGGCCATTGTGACATGCACCTCTAGTCCTAGCTACTAAGGAGACTGAGGCAGGAGGATCAC
>NW_016107604.1:1386128-1391084 GCF_001604975.1 Cebus imitator
AAAAAAGACAAAATCAACAAGACCATTCTGGATTAATGTGAGCCATAAATCCAATTAGGAATGTCCTTATAAAAGAAAAGAGAGGGAGATTTGAGACAAAGGGGAAGGCTGTGTGAAAATGGAGGTAGAGATTAGGCTGACGCAGTTACAAGCTAAAGGATGCCAAGGACTGCAGGCAGCCACCAGAAGCAAGGAGAGAAGCATGAAACAGATTCTCCTTCGGAGCCTCCAGAAGGAATGAACCCTACTGAGACCTAGATTTTGGACTTCTGGCCTCCAGAACTGTGAGATAATAAAGCTCTGTTGTCTTAAGCCACCAAGTTTATAGTTACGACAGTCACGACAAACTAATACAGAGACCTTACTCCTGCTTTGTTTTTTTGTGAAGACTGACTAGTATCCGTCTGTGCCTGTACAATGGTTTCTTCAATCAGTTCTCTATTGATGGACGCATGAATTGTTCCCAAACTTCTGTTTGTACAGATAATACCCGGCACATAACCTTGTGCGTATTATTTCAAATCTGTTCAGGTATAATTTACAGTTGTTTCCAAGAAGTGGGATTGCTGGATCAAAAACTGTAAATGCATTTGCCTTTATGCTAAATATGACCAAATTCCTCTCCATAGGGGCTGCAACATTTCACACTCCAACCTGCAATGAATGAGAATGCCTACTTCCCCACGGGCTCACCGACAGAGAGCATTTTCAAACTTGAATTTTTGCCAATCTGCTCAACAAGACATGGTATTTCAGTGTACTGGTCAGTTGCATTTCCCTTGTTATGCGTGAAGTTCAACATTTTTCATGCTTGAGATTCATTGCTTTTCTTTTTCTGTGAACCCTCTGATCATGTCTTTCACTGATTTTTCTGTTTGTTTTTTTCTTTTCAATCGTTAAGAACATTTGCAACAAAATTATAATTTGTAAATTTTTTGTTTCTTATTATTGTACTTTTGAGATTTTAAAAATATTTATTTNTTATTATTATTATTATTTTGAGACAGAGTCTCACTCTGTCACCCAGGCTGGAGTGCAGTGGTGCGATCTCAGCTCACCGCAACCTCTGCCTCCCGGGTTCAAGCGATTCTCCTGCCTCAGCCTCCCAAGTAGCTGGGATTACAAGCATGCACCACCATGCCCGGTTAATTTTGTATTTTTATAGGGACAGGGTTTCTCCATGTTGGTCAAGCTGGTCTCTAACTCCCAACCTCAGGTGATCTGCCCGCCTCAGCCTCCCAAAGTGCTGGGATTATTACAGGTGTGAGCCATCTCGCCCAGCCCTTTTTCAGTTTTTAACACAAAAGGACTGTTGATGCTTCCCAGCCTAAGGGGGCTGTCTGACCTATATCCTTCTCTGAGTCTATGCTGAGCTATATTCTACTCTGAATCACTGCTCACCACTGTCTGACTCCTCCTCTCTTTCTATCAGCCTTTCTCAATTAGAATCAGAGATTTTAGCTACACTATAGCTCCTGTCACTTCTTTTTCTTTTTATATCCTAGATTGATTTCCTCAGAAAGCAAAGCCTGAGGCAGAGGGCATATATGCTGTTTCCCCATTGGGGGAGCAAAGCAGAGAAGGATGGAGAGCCAATGCAATGATGTGTTATCAAGCTGGCCGTCTCTATGTGCAATATAATTGCTCAGTCTGTGGGACTGTGCCCTAGAGAAGCCCCATAAACTCTGTCTCAGGACTTCTCTGGTTGGCGGAAGCAGGAGGAAGCTGGGGCAGGAGACAGAGACAACAAAGAGGAATGAATTGATTCATTGGCTCCTATGTCTCTTGGGTGGAAGGTTTGCCCCACAAATATTTGCTGATTGACCAGTCATCAAATCTAAACTTTTGTTTGTTTGTTTGAGACAGGGTCTCACTCTGTTGCCCAGGTGGAAGTGCAGTGGTGCGATAATGAGACTGCCCTTGCAAAATTATGATTGAGACAGTGAATGAGATCTAACTTTTTTTTTTTTTTTGAGATGGAGTCTCACTGTCACCCAGGCTGCAGTGCAGGGGTGATCTCAGCTCACTGCAATCTCTGCCTCCTGGGGCTTAAACAATTCTCCTGCCTCAGCCTCCCAAGTAGCTGGGATTACAGGCATGCACCACCATGCCCGGCTAATTTTTGTATTTTTAGTAGAGACAGGGTTTCATCATGTTGGCCAGGCTGGTCTCGAACTCCCAACTTCAGGTGATCCACCCACCTCGACCTCCCAAAGTTCTGGGATTACAGATGTGAGCTACCGCGCCAGGCCCCTCACAGGCTTCTCTAACCACAGGCTTACACAAGGGATGCATGACCTGCTTCCTTATTCTCTACTCATATTGAGAAAAGTCCTGGATTGTTAAACCGGGCAATAGAAATACAGCCTGGAGCCTGGTGAAAGAGTGGTCTGAGGCTCTTTTTTTTTTTTTTTAAATAAACCGACCATAACCCTATCAGAAAATTTTCATTCAATGAGTTGACCTTATTAAGAGTTTAGACTTGGCCGGACACAGTGGCTCACACCTGTAATCCCAGCACTTTGGGAAGCCAAGGCAGGATCGCTTGAGCCCAGGAGTTCAAGACCAGCCTGGGTAACATAGGAAGGCCCTGTCTCTACAAAAATTAGCCAGACGCAGTGGAGCACGCCTGTATTCCCAGCTACTAGGAAGGCTGAGGCAAGAGGATCATTTGAGCCCAGAGGTCAAGGCAGCAGTGAGCCGTTATTGTAACTGCCGAGTGGGTTCACCTTGACTGCTGCCTAGACAGAGCTGATTCATCGAGACAGAGGAATTGCAATAGAGAAAGAGTAATTCACGCAGAGCTGGCTCTGCAGGAGACCGGAGTTTTATTGTTACTCAAATTACTCAAATCAAATCGGGAAACAGAGGTTTTTTATTTGTTTGTTTGTTTTTTAGATGAAGTCTTGCTGGAGTGCAATGGCATGATCTCAGCTCACTGCAACCTCTGCCTCTTGGATTCAAGTGATTCTCCTGCCTCAGCCTCTGAAGTAGCTGGGACTTTAGGTATGCACTAGCATGCCCAACTATATTTTGTATTTTTAGTAGAGATGTGGTTTCACCATGTTGGCCAGGATGGTCTTGATCTCTTGACCTCATGATCTGCCTGCCTCGGCCTCCCAAAGTGTTGGGACTACAGGCGTGAGCCACCGCATCTGGCCAGGGGAGCAAAGTTTTTAAGGACAACTTGGTGGGTGACAGGAAGCCAGTGAGCTGGGAGTGCTGATTGGTCAGGGATGTATTCATAGGGAGTTGGAGCTGTCTTGTTGCACTAAGTCAGTTCAGTTGCTGGGTTGGGTCACAAGATCAGATGAGCCAGTGTATCGAGCTGGTTGTAACTACCCATTAGGCAGTTACAATAACGGCTCACTGCTGCCTTGACCTCTGGGCTCAAATGATCCTCTTGCCTCATTCTTCGTAGTAGCTGGGAATACAGGCATGCTCCACCGCGTCTGGCTAATTTTTGTAGAGACAGGGCCTTGCTATGTTACCCAGGCTGGTCTCGAACTCCTGGGCTCAATCAATCCTCCTGCCTTGGCTTCCCAAAGTGCTGGGATTACAGGTGTGAGCCACGGTGTCCGGCCAAGTCTAAACTCTTAATAAGGTCAACTCATTGAATGAAAGTTTTCTGATAGGGTTATGGTCAGTTTATTCAAGGGCAAGATCTGCAAAATACCTCAAGAACTGATCTTACGAGCAGTTTAGGGAGAGTCAGAATCTTGTAGCTTCAGTTGCATGGCTCCTAAACCACACTTTCTAATCTTATGGCTAATGTTAGTACTACAAAGGCAATCTAGTCCCCAGGAGAGGAGGTCTGCTTTGGGAAAGGGCTGTTATCGTCTTTTGTTTTAAACTGTAAGCTATATTTAAAGTTTCTCCCAGAGTTAATTCAGCTTATGCCCAAGAAGGAACAAGGAAATCTTCGAGGTTAGAAGCAAGATGGAGTCAGTTAAATTAGGTCTCATTCGCCTGGGCACGGTGGCTCACGCCTATAATCCCAGCACTTCAGGAAGTTGAGGCAGGTGGTGTATCACCTGAGGTCAGGAGTTCGAGACCAGCCTGGCCAACATGGTGAAATCCTGTCTCTACTAAAAATACAAAAAATTAGCCAGGCATTGTGTCACATGCCTGTAGTCCCAGCTACTCGGGAGGCTGAGGCAGGAGAATCGCTTGAACCCAGGAGGCAGAGATTGCAGTGAGCTGAGATCACCCCACTGTACTCCAGCCTGGGCAACAGAGCAAGACGCGGGCACAAAAAAAAAAAAAAAAAAAAAAAAAAAAAAGTCCGGGAGGGGAACACTCAACATCTTGCCTTGGGGGGAAGGGGACAGAGTGGGTGCTGGTGGAGCATAAGCAAAGGCTCCCTGCAGAGCAGTGACTTGTCACTAGGCTTGCCTTGGGTATGGAAATTTCCACCATTAGGCTTAGTCCTTTGGGTAAAGCAGTGTTTAACTGAAATCCCCATTCGGTAATGCATGATGTCATTAAAACTTTGTGGTGGATTATTTATAAATCTTCAGAGAAGGCCTTGGGGGGATGTAAGAGATGCTTTTTGATGATGTGAGATCATTCTAAGACACTAGAGAGAGGGCAGGGGTGGATGAAGCACCGCTACGGTTCCCTGGGGAGCAACCTCTGGGGCCTCACAAATGCTCTGAGGACAGTTGACACTGATAGAGAAGGAGGGCAGGCAAGTGGTGCCCTTGGTGGTCATGCCTGCCTGTCCTTCCCAGAGGTGACACCAACGTCATCCCCTTGAGTAGTCCAGTGCACTAGTATCACTGTGGAGATGGTAAGAACACGAACACTGAAATTATACCAAGAGTTTTTATGTGGGGCGTAAGGTGTTAAAACAGTGGAGAGGGGGTGCAGGGGCAATAACTAGCAAAAATGCAAATGCGTTTACAGTTTGGCCCAGAAGTTCCACTTCTTTTTCCTTTTTTTTTTTTTTTTTTT
>NW_016107604.1:1391605-1394309 GCF_001604975.1 Cebus imitator
TGTTGCCCAGGCTGGAGTGCAGTGGCAAAACCTGGACTCACTGCAGCCTCCGCCTCCCAGGCTCAAGCGATTCTCCTGCCTCAGCCTCCTGAGTATCTGGGACTACAGGCCCTTGCCACCACACCTGGTTAATTTTTTTTTTTTTTTTTTAGAGAAAGGATCTTACCAAGTTGTCCAGGCTGGTCTCCAACTCCTGGGCTCAAGTGATCCTCTTGTCTTGGCCTTCCAAAGTGCTAGGATTACAGGCGTGAGACACTGTGCCCTGCCTAGAATTGCTATTGTGCTCAGAATATGCAAGCATTAGCCAGCACATTGGCTCATGCCTGTAATCCTAGCACTTTGGGAGGCTGAGGTGGGCAGATAGCTTTGAACTCAGGAGTTCAAGAATACAGAGGTATCATTTTCTTAGGCACCAAGATTATAGTGTCTAGCTGTATAGTAAAATTAGTTTCTGCTTTGTTTTGTTTTGCTTTGCTTTTAGACATTAAACGTAATGTTGGAAATAAATGGACTAAAATAAATAGCTGTTTGGCATGACTAGGACATCAGTTATTGTTTTGCTTTTATGTTGTACTTGGACACGCAATTAAGACTTCTTAGGAGATGCCCTGTTTTGAACTCTTAAAAGAATAAAAACACTCTCCATATGGCTGTGCTAACATACGATCTCTCTAATGACAGAACAAACAAGACACCTACTCATCTTAAACAAATTTTAGCATAAGACATGAACAAACAATCCATTAATGCTGAATATTTCTGGGTACATTCCAATGGGAAATGAAGATTTATATGTATCAGGTTGGATGGGCACCCAAAAAATGTTGGCATGGAAATGAGAAAACATAATCTGACAAGGATGTATGTTATTCGGGAGTTGACTAAATGTTACCGTAAATTATAAGCATGGAACTTTGGGATGATATTCAGAGAGGTTTGGTGTTTTTATCAAAGGAGGATGAACATAAACACACTTAACCTGGCACTCCAAAACTGTTAGCTCCCCCCCCCCCCCCTGGCTTTTGTTTTCTTTGTTTCTTTTTTCTTTTTTTGAGACAGTCTCACTCTGTTGCCCAGGCTGGAGTGCAGTGGTATGATCTCAGCTCACTGCAACCTCCGCCTTCCAGGTTCAAGTGATTGTCCTGCCTCAGCCTCTCAAGTAGCTGGGATTACAGGTGCATGCCACCACGTGGGCCCAGCTAATTTTTTGTAGTTTTAGTAGAGACGTGTTTTCACCATGTTGGCCAGGCTGGCCTCGAACTCCTGACCTCAGGTGACCTGCCCTCCTCGGCCTCCCAAAGTGCTAGGATTACAGACGTGAGCCACCGCACCTGGCCCCTTCTGCTTTCTTCATGAAGAAAGCCTCAATACACAATCCTCCATTCTAGATAAATGGTTACCTTTACTAACTTGCCTACAATTCAATGTACTTTTTGTGACCCGAAAATGTAGCAAGCGAAGAATGGTTTTTTGCCTGGGTGTGGTGGTTCACGCCTATAATCCCAGCACTTTGGGAGGCTGATGCAGGTAGATTACTTAAGCCCAGGAGTTAGAGACCAGCCTGGGCCAGATAGTGAGATCTCATCTCTACAAAAAAAATAAACAACATTAGCTGGGTGTGGTGGTGCACACCTGTAGTCCCAACTACTTGAGAGGTTGAGGCAGAAGGATCGAAAGCTCATCCTTACTGTTATTTCGAAAGTGTGGGGCCTCAGAAGAGAGGCTCTGTGCTCCCTGTTTACTGATGGTAGCCTCTAGGCAGCTCCCTTTCCTGCCCCTGCCCACCTCCAAATCCTCACACACACAGCCCACGCACAGTTCTTGCTCTCCAAGGCAAAATTTCCACACAAGAGGGAGACCTGATTCCTTTCTCCCCGTGAATCCTGGGGAGAAGTGATCATTCCCTAGAAAGTCCTTTGCTGAAAGTCTGAGAGTCAACAGTAACCCTTCAATTCCTTTCCAATCTTCACTCCAAATAGTACCCAGCCTCCCCTCCTGATCTTTGCCTCTGTAAGAATTCTCACACCCTTGGAAAATGACTTGTTGCTCCAGTTCAATCTTTGCTCATTTTCCTCTTCCAGCTCCAATCTCAATTCAGAGAATGCTGCTGTAACAAAGAGGTGATGTCTCCTCCTTAACCACTCTACAGTCCTGAATAGATTTCAAAGTGCATTATTTGACTGCTAACTTTCCTTTTTTTTTTTTTTTTTTTTTTAGAAACAAGGTCTTGCTCTGTGGTCCAGGCTGGAGTGCAGTGGCACCATCACCGCTCACTGCAGCTTCAACCTCCTGGGCTCAAGTAATCTCTCCGGCCTCAGCCTCCTGAATGGCTGGTATTACAGGTGCTTGGCACCATGCCTGGCTATTTTTTTTTTTTTTTTGAGATGGAGTCTTACTGTGTCACTGAGGCTGGAGTACAGTGGCATGATCTTGGCTCACTGAAACCTTTGCCTCCCAGGTTCAAGTGACTCTGCTGCCTCAGCCTCCTAAGTAGCTGGGACTACAGGCACGTGCCAACACGCCTAGCTAATTTTCATATTTTAATTTGTATTTATTTTTTTTTTTTTGAGACGGAGTATAGCTTTGTTGCCCAGGCTGGAGTGCAGTGGCAAAACCTGGACTCACTGCAGCCTCCGCCTCCCAGGCTCAAGCGATTCTCCTGCCTCAGCCTCCTGAGTATCTGGGACTACAGGCCCTTGCCACC
>NW_016107604.1:1397384-1400638 GCF_001604975.1 Cebus imitator
CTCTGTCACCCAAGTTGGAGTGCAGTGGCACAATCTCAGCTCACTGCAATCTCCGCCTCCTGGGTTCAAGCAATTCTCCTACCTCGGCCTCCTGAGTAGCTGGGACTACAGGTGGCCCCCAACCATACCTGGCTAATTTTTAATATTTTCAGTAGAGATGGTGTTTCACCGTGTTGGCCAGACTGGTCTCGAACTGCTGACCTCAGGTAATCCACCGACCTTGGCCTCCCGAGGTGCTGGGATAACAAGCATGAGTTTTGCTTTTTTTTTTGTACTTTAGGTACTGGGGTACCTGTGCAGATCATGCAAGATTGTTGCATAAGTACATACACAACAAGATGGTTTGCTGCCTCCATCTCCCCATCACCTATATCTGGTATTTCTCCCCCAGTTATCCCTCCCCTAGCGCCCTCCCTCAACTGACCCCACTGTGTGATGCTCCCCTTCCTGTGTCCATGTGTTTTCATTGTTCAACACCCGCCTATGAGTGAGAACATGCGGTGTTTGGTTTTCTGTTCTTGTTGTCAGTTTGCTGAGAATGATGGTTTCCAGATTCATCCACGTCCCTACAAAGGACACGAACTCATTGTTTTTTATGCGTGAGATTTTTAAGATGAAAAAATGTAGCTACATTAAAAACAAAGAGGATTAAATTCAAAACCAATATACTTAAGGGCGAAATATGAGCTGTTATTAAGCTAATCCAAGAAAAAGTAAGTCTTTTATTATTCATTCCTGCAAATTAAAACAGCAGAGTTAAATGTTTACATGCATTGTAAGATTCACCCTGAATGTAATGTGTATTGCGGGTCAAAGGTTAATGTCTGTAGCAAAAATAACAAGTTAGATTAGTTAATTTTGTTCAGGTTTAAATTATTATGAAGAAAGCTAATAACTTCCTGGCTCTAAGTAAAATATCTTTATTTGGAAAAGGAAATATCATACAAGATAATAGCAAGGTGTAACACAGTATGTATTATAAGATCATACTTTCAAAGCTAATGATAAGCAAATAGGTCACTTGCTACATTCAACATATTAATTACTCTTAAAATACTGAGCAAGTATTACTTTTTAAATTAGAAAACATCAATATAGATACTGGAAATAACAAAATAAATTCCTAGGGAAAAACAGACAATATTTTTATGCAAAATACTTATGGAAAATTTTCTTCACAAATTTACAAAAATAAATCTCTAGCAAGACTGATCAAGAAAAGAATGAGTAAAATAAAATGAGGAATAAAAAGCAATTATTACTAAATTAATGTAGAGATTCTAAAATAATAAGATAACACTGTTAACAAATTTGTGCCAATAAAGAACACATTAAATGAATAATTAAATATATATTTTATTAACATATTAATTATATATATATATATACCTCCAAAGTTGATCCAAGAAGACATAGAGCAGGCTGGGTGACAGAGCGAGGCTCTGGAGGCCTTGTCTCAAAAAAAAAAGGAGGAAATAGAAGACGTGAGGAGACTGATTACTAACCATGGGCAGAAATTTAATTGGTAATAAATCATAAATCATCAAAGTCCCAGGTTAAGATAGTTTTACAGGTGAGTTTTATGAAATCCTTGAGATTCATTTATGCAAGAGATATCAGAGAATAGAAAGAGAGAGCTATTTAATATATTTTATGAGGAACAAGAAAATTATAGACTAACTTTACATCTAATTGCAAATTACAAAATTTGAAATAAAATAATGACAACTTAAATGCAATCCTGAATAAAAAAAATTAAAATATGACTAGGTAAAATTTATGGCAAGAGTACAAGATGCATTGAAAATCAGAACATTTACCAACATAATTAACTATATTAACAGATTAGAAGAACTAAACCAGCCATGATGGCTCACACCTGTAATTCCAACACTTTGGGAGGCTGAGGTAGGAGAATCCCTTGAGCTCAGGAATTAAAGATCCCGGGTAACATAGTGAGATCCCGTCTCTAAAAAAAAAATTTTTTTTTTCCTTTGAGACGGAGTTTCACTCTTCTTGCCCAGGCTGGAGTGCAATGGTGCAATCTTGGCTCACTGCAACCTCTGCCTCCCAGGCTCAAGTGATTCTCCTGTCTCAGCCTCCCAAGTAGCTGGGATTACAGGCATGCATTACCATGTCCAGCTAATTTTGTATTTTTAGTAGAGACGAGTTTCTCCATGCTCATCAGGCTGGTCTCAAACTCCCAGCCTCGGGTGGTCTGCCCACCTTGACTTCCCAAAGCGCTGGGATTACAGGTGTGAGCCACCATGCCCGGCCTAAAATTTTTTTTTAAAAAGAACTACAGGGTCATGTTAGTAGATAGAAAAAGAGATATGATAAAATTCATCACTAATTCAAGATTAAAATTTACAGCAAACCGAGAATGTAGGAAATGACCTTACCTTAAAAAAGGTATCTGAAAAAACCTAGAGCAAAATTCCTGTTTGATGCCGAAAATAAATAAACATTAACTTTTATTTGTTTGTTTTTTTTGTTTTGTTTTGTTTTGTTTTGTTTTGTTTTGAGACAGAGTTTTGCTCTGTTGCCCAGGCTGGAGTGCAATGGCGTGATCTCCACTCACTGCAACCTCTGCCTCCTGGGCTCTGCTCCATCTCCTGCCTCAGCTTCCTGAATAACTGGGACTATAGGCATGAGCCACCATGGCTGGCTAATTGTTTTTGTATTATTTTTAGTAGAGACTGGAGTTTTGCTATGTTGCCAGGCTGGTTCCAAACTCCTGGCCTCAAGTGGTTCGCCAGCCCTGGCTCCCAAAGTGCTGGATTTACAAACGTGAGCCACTGTGCCCGGCCACATTAACATTTTAAATAAGACAAATGTACCCATGATAATTATATTTATTTCAAATTGTGTTAGTTGTCCTAGCCAACATAATAAGAAAGGAAAAGTAATTAGGAAGCATAAATTGCCAAGGAAGAGACCCAGTGCTGTTAATTCTAGACGACATGATTTGTCTAGATAGAAAACTAGGCAAATCTTTAGAATTAGTTTAGCAGAGTTGCTGAATACATGATCACTATATAAAATAATAGTAATATTCCTAAACCCAATAATCAGTTATAAAATGCAATCATATAAAATATAGTATTTTATTACTTTTTTTTTTTAATTTGAGCTGCTTCCATCCTGGTAAAAATAATATAGCATTTTACAAAGTTTAACTGGGTGTGGTGGTGCATGCTTGTAGTCCCAGCTACTTGGTAGGCTGAGGCAGGAGAATCACTTGAACCTGGGAA
>NW_016107604.1:1402323-1405035 GCF_001604975.1 Cebus imitator
GTCCTTGCTCTGTCACCCAGGCTGGAGTGCAATGGCACAATCTCGGCTCACTGGAACCTTCTGCAACCTCCACCTCCCGGGTTCAAGTGATTCTCCTGCCTCAGCCTCCAGAGTAGCTGGGATTACAGGAGCATGCCACCACACCTGGCCAATTTTTTGTATCTTTAGTAGAGACGGGGTTTCAACATGTTGGCCAGGCTGGTCTTGAACTCCAGACCTCGTGATCTGCCCGCCTCAGCCTCCCAAAGTGCTGGGATTACAGGCATGAGCCACCGTGCCCAGTCTGAAGTTGCATATTTTCTTACAAAGAATAGTCAAGAGCTTTATAGGGCTTAAAACAGGAAGATATGCACAGTAAGTGAAGCTGAACTATGTTTTGTTACTGAGTCTGGGAAGAACATTTCAGACAGCAGTGGATAAACTGTTTTTATAATAAACGTTGCATTACCAATGTCGTTGATGGCACAGAAGCTATTATTGTGTGGAAAAACATCGATATTGAAGTTTATAGTGATTCAGAAAAGTCAAATTCTGAATGTCAAGAAGTTTTAGAAATATCTTAACCAATTTATTTCACATACATTTTCATGTTTATGAACACAAAAAATATGATAAAAGTATATATCTAAATAAGGCTAAAGGAGCTCTTACAATGAGTATAAATAAACAATTTAAATGACAACAAAGCATTATGTCACAGTTTAATGGGCAGCAATTTTTCTTTTCTTTTTTTTTTGAGACTGAGTTTCCCTCTGTCACCCAGGCTAGAGTGCAGTGGCGCGATCTCAGCTCACTGCAGCCTCCACCTCCTGGGTTCAAGCCTCCTGAGTAGCTGGGACTACAGGCGCTTGACACCATAGCTGGCTTTTATTTATTTATTTATGAGACGGAGTCTCACTCTGTTGCTCAGGCTGGAGTGTAGCGGTGCAATTTCGGCTCACTACAACCTCCGTTTCCTGGGTCCAGGCAATTCTCCTGCTTCAGCCTCTCGAGTAGCTGGGATTACAGGCATGCACCACCACACCCAGCTAATTTCTGTATTTCCAGTAGAGATGGGTTTCACCATGTTGGTCAGGCTGGTCTCAAACTCCTGACCTCTTGATCTGCCCACCTCGGCCTCCCAAAGTGCTGGGATTACAGGTGTGAGCCACCGCGCCTGGCCTTCCAATACATTTTCAATATGCATAATTGACTGAACATTAGCATACAGACTGTATGTAAAGAACTTCTATAAACCCAAGGAAAAAGAAAAAAAAAGGACAAGCATTTAGCAGACAAGGAAACCTACATGGTTAATAAGTGTATGAAAGAACATGAAAAGATGCACAATATGTAAAATAAAATGACATATTCATATCCATGGGTTGATGAAAGTTAAGCAGTCTAAAAACACCAGGTACTGTCATGATAAAATGGGAAGTCTCATTTATTGCTAATAAAAATGTAAATGAATACAACCAGTTTGGCAATTTCCAGTGAAATATTTTTTTTCTTCTTCTTTTTCAAGACAGGGTCTGACTCTGTTGCCCAGGCTGGAGTGTGATGGCATGATCTTGGCTCACTGCCACCTCGACCTCTTAGGTTCAAGTGAGCCTCCAACCTCAGCTTCCCAAGTAGCTGGGACCACAGTGTACATTAGTACACCTTGATAATTTTTAATTTTTTTTGTAAACAAGGGGTCTCACCTTGTTGCCGAGGCTGGTCTTGAACTTCTGTGCTCAAGTGATCCTTGTGTCTTGGCCTCCCAAAGTGCTGGGATTATAGGCATGAGCCACTGCACCTGTCCTGTCTATTGAAGATAAATAAGCACATGCTTTTTGACCTTACACATTCCCTTTATTGATAGAAAACTACACAAGTTCTCATTAATATATTCAAGGAAAAATGCAGAAGGACGTATATTTCTTAGCTAAAATTGGCAACATCTCTAACTTATTATACTACTTAATGTTTAGTATTAGAACTTCAGGCCAGGCACAGTGGCTCATGCCTGTAATCCCCAGACTTTGAGAGGCTGAGGTAGGAGGATCGTTTGCACCCAAAAGTTAAAGACCAGCCTGGGCAGCATAGCCTAAGCCCCTTCTCCATTCTCGCACTGCTGTAAAGAACTACTTGAGACTTAGTAATTTATGAAGAAAAGAGGTTTAATGGACTCATAGTTCTGTAGGCTGTATAGGAAGCATTACTGAGGAAGCCTCAGGAAACTCACAGTCATAATGGAAGGTGAAGGGGAAGCAGGCATGTCTTACAATGGCTGGAGCAGGAGGAAGAGAGAGAGGTGGGAGGTGCCACACACTTTTAAACAACCAGGTCTCCTGAAAACTCACTCTCTGTCATGGGAACAGCAAGGGGGAAATCCATCACCATTATTCAGTCATCTTTCACCAGGTCCCTCCTCCAACAATCGGGATTAAAATTTGACATGAGCTGGGCATGGTGGCTCACGCCTGTAATACCAGCACTTTGGGAGGCCGAGGCAGGCAAATCACTTGAGGTCAGGAGTTTGAAACCAGCCAGGCCAACATGGTGAAAGTTCGCCTCTACTAAAAATACAAAAAAATTAGCCGGGCATGGTGGTACATGCCTGTAATCCCAGCTACTTAGGAGGCTGAGGCAGGAGAATTGCTTGAACCTGGGAAACGGAGGTTGTAGTGAGCCGAGATCATGCCACTGCACTCCAGCCTGGGCAACAAGAGTGAAACTCCTTCTCAA
>NW_016107604.1:1405875-1420340 GCF_001604975.1 Cebus imitator
AAAAAAAAAAAAAAAAAAAAAAAAAAAAAAAAAAAAAAAAGGACCTTGGAGATGTGATTAAGATCATGGACTTTGAGATGGGGAGGTTATTCTGGATCATTAGGTAAGTCCACTATAATCACACAAGTCTTAAAAGTGAAAGAAGGACATGAAAGAATGAGTCAGATTGATGGAAGTGTGAGAAAGATTCTGAGATGTAGGAGATCATGTGCAAGGACCACAGAACTCTAACGGTTTAGGGCAACCCCCTCAGCTGACAGACAGCAAGGAAATAAATCCTTCCCTAGGGCCTCCAGGAAAGAACGTAGCTCTTCTAGTCCTCTGATTTTAGCTTGGTGAGACACACATCAGACTATGAGCTACAGATCTGTAAAATGATAAATTTGTGTTGCTTTGATCTACCAAATTTGTGGTAATTTGTTACGATAGAAAAATAATATACCCCCATATATATATAGTGTGTTCCTTATAAGTTTGTACAGATCCAGATTTCCATCTGGTATCATTTCCCTTCTGCCTGGAGGACTTTAATATTTTTCTTTCTTTCTTTCTTTTTCTTTCTCTTTTCTTTCTTTCTTCTTTCCTTTCTTTTCCTTCTTTCTTTCCTTCTTGTCTTTTCTTTCTTTCTCCTTCCTTCCTTCCTACCTTTCTTCCTTCCTTCCTTCCTCTCTCTCCTTCTCTTTCTTTCTTTTTGTTTTTTCTTTTTTTTGAGACAGGATCTCACTCTATCGCACAGGCTGGACTGCAGTGACTCAATCTTGGCTCGCTACAACCTCCACATCTCAGGCCCAAGTGATCATCCCACCTCAGCCTCTTGAGTAGCTGAGACTACAGACGTGCGCCACCAGGCCTGGCTAATTTTTGTGTTTTTTGCAGAGACAGGGTTTCTCCATGTCTCCCAGGTTAGAACATTTCTTGTAGTGCAGATCTGCTGGTAACACATTATTTCAGGTGTTGTATGTCCAAAATAGTCTTTACATTGCCTTAATTTTGAAAGGTATTTTCACTGGATATACAATTCTAGTACTTTAAGGATATTCTTCAACTGTCTTCTATCTAATGTATCTTCTTTTTTCCCCCTCTTGCAGTTAAATGGGAAAAAAATATTTGTGATCTTGGGTTAGGCAAAGATTTATTTGATAATACATCAAAAGCACAATCCAAAAAAGGAAAAATGGATACATCAAAATTGAGAATTTCTGGTCAGACACCATTAAGAGAAGGAACAGACAAGACATGGACTAGGAGAAAATATGTGGAAACCACTTATCTGGTAAGGACTTGTATTCTGAGTTTACATAGAACTCCCAAACTCAATAATAAGTAGACAAACAATCAAAAAAAAGAATAGAATAAAGGTCTGAACAGATACTTCACCAAAGAAGACATATAGATGGCAAATAAGTACATGAAAAGATGTCTACAATTCTTAGTTGCTGGCAGTGGTGGCTTGTGCCTGTTGTCTCAGCTACTCAGAGGCTGAGGTTGGAGGATCACTAGAACCCAGGAGTTGGAGGCTGCTATGAGCTATGATGCACTACTGCATTCCAGCCACAGTGACCGAACAAGACTCTGCCTTTAAAAAAAATCAAGCCAGGAGTGGTGGTTCATGGCTGTAATCCCAGCACTTTGGGAGGCTGAAGTGGGTGGATCACCAGAGGTCAGGGATTCAAGACCAACCTATCCCACATGGTGAAACCCCGTCTCTGCTAAAAACACAAAAGTTAGTCAGGTGGCTGTAGTCCCAGCTACTCAGAAGACTGAGGCAGGAGAATCATTTGAACCCGGGGGGTGGAGGTTGCAGTGAGCCAAGATTGTGCCACTATACTCCAGCCTTAGCGACAGAGTGAGATTCCACCTAAAAAAAAATCAGCTGGGCATGGTGTCTCATGCCTGTAATCCCAGTACTTTGGGAGGCCAACGAAAGAGGATCACTTGAGCCCAGGAGTTTGAGACCAGCCTGGGCAAAATACTGAGATCTCGTCTCTACTGAAACAAAAGATTAGCCGGGCATGGTGGCACATGCTTGTAATCACAGCTCTTCAGTGGGCTATGATTACACCACTGCACTCCACCCTGGACAACAGAGTGAGACCCTGTCTCAAAAATAAAATCAAATAATTATTATTCAATAGAGAAATACAAATTAAACCACTATGAGATATCACTATATACACATTGTAATGTCTAAAAAAAAAAAAAAAAAAAATCTGGCCATACCAAGTGTTGACAAGGATGTAAAGCAATTGGAACTCTCATACACTGCCAGTGACAATGTCGAATTATATAACCACTTTGGAAAAGTTTGGCAATATCTTATGAAATTAAACGTATGCCCATGATCCAGTAACAACATTCTTAGCATTCTTAGATATCTATCCAAGAGAGATGAAAGCTTATGTCCACAAGAAGACTTATACATAGCAGCTTTACTTGTAATAGCCAAAAGCTAGAAATCACCCTACTATCCACGAATATGTGAATGGATCAACAAATTGTAGTATGTTCATATAATGGAATACTAGTTAACAATTTGAAAAATGAACTAGGCCAGGCGCAGTGGCTAACACTGGGATGCCAGCACTTAGGGAAGCAGGGGTGGGAGGATAGCTTGAGCCCAGGAGTTTCAGACCAGCCTGGGCAACATAGTGCATGCGTGCGTGCGTGCGTGCGTGTGTGCGTGTGTGCGTGTGTGTGTGTATGATCGCTCTGTCGCCCAGGCTGGAGTTCAGTGGTGCAATCTCTCTCTCTCTCTCTCTGTCTCTCTCTAATTTCTTCTACCTCTTTGTTCTATCTGGGCCTTCAATGGATTGGATGATGCCTGCCCACGTTGGTAAGAATGGATCTTTCTTACTCACCTTACTCAGTCCATTGATTCAAATGCCAATCTCTTCCAGAAACATCCTCAGAGATACACCCAGAAATAATGTTTTACCACCTATCTAGGTATCCTTTAACCCAGTCAAGTAGACACATAAAACTAACCATCACAAATACACCTCTTGTCAACTTGGGACTCATATGCATCTCTTTAAACCGTATTTAATATCCAAATAAAGGCAATAACTAGGTCGTAATTCTGCCTGATGTGATACATCAATCTTGCATACTATTGAAAATGCACAATTCCCTTCCACCATGTGCAAACACAGCACGAAGGTGCCCTCTAGGAGGAATGGGCCCTCACCAGACCCTGAATCAGCGGGTGCCTTGAACTTGAACTTCCCAGCCTCCAGAATTGTGAGAAAAATATTTCTGTTGTTTATAAGCCACCCAGTTTATGGTATTTTTGTTATAGCAGCCTGAAAGGAATAAGACGGAGGAATAACAAAGGGGCACAAGGAAACTTTCAAGGATGATAGATATATTCATTATTGTCTGTCTTGATATAGTGATGATGTTATGGGTGCCTAAATATACATAAACTGATCAGTTTTGTACAGGTTAAACAAGTGCAGTCTATTATATGTCAGCTATGTCTCAATAAGGCTGTTACTAAGAAACAAAAACCAAATAATGATACCAGTTCAGAGCCGAAAGTTTGATAAAAGTAAATAGCAAGCATTGGTGAAGATTTGAAAAATCATGAACTTTCCCATTGCTGGTAGGAATATGAAATGGTACAAACACTTCCCTGGATAATTCAACAACATATAGTAAAATTTTAAATGTTAATATCCTAAGATTTAAAAATTCTTCTTCTGTGACTCTAACCTAGAAAAACATTTTACATAAACACCAGGATATGCAGTAGTGTGTTAGTAAATATGTAATCATTATCTCACTGCAGGGATAAAAACTTCTCTTTTCTAGCATTTGCCAATATCTATGGTGTGAATACTACCACTGTGGCTGATTTCTAGCCACTGACATCGTTGAATACAGAGTTGAAAAGAAAAAGTCCAGGCAAGAAGGCTCAAGCCTATAATCCCAACACTTTGGGAGGCCAAGGGGGGCAGGTCACTTGAGACCAGGAGTTTGAGACTAGCCTGGCCAACATGGTGAAACCTTATCTCTACTAAAAATACAAAAATTAGCCAGGCATGATGGCTTATGCCTGTGATCCAGCTACTCAGGAGGCTGAGGCATGAGAATCGCTTGAACCTGGGAGGAAGAGGTTGCAGTGAGCGGAGATTTTGCCACTGCACTCCTGCTTGGGTGACAGAGTGAGACCTTGTCTCAAAAAAAAATTATTTATATATCTGTTCATTTGCAATGCTCAAAAAAAAATACATACTATATCCAAAGGATTATAAATCGTTCTACTATAAGGACACATGCACACGAATGTTCATTGCAGCACTGTTTACAATAACAAAGACCTGGAACCAATCCATTGATGATAGACTGGACAGGGAAAATGTGGCACATATACACCATGGAATATTATGCAGCCATCAAAAACGATGAGTTCGTGTCCTTTGTAGGGACATGGATGAACCTGGATACCATCATTCTCAGCAAACTGACACAAGAACAGAAAACCAAACACAGCATGTTCTTACTCATAGGTGGGTGTTGAACAATGGGAACACGTGGACACAGGGAGGGGAGCATCGCACACTGGGGTCTGTAGGGGGGAAATAGGGGAGGGACAGCGGGAGGTGGGGAGTTGGGGAGAGATAGCATGGGGACACATGCCAGATATAGGTGATGGGGAGGAAGGCAGCACGTCACACTGCCATGTGTGTACCTATGCAACAATCTTGCATGTTCTTCACATGTACCCCAAAACCTAAAATGCAATAAAAAAAAAAAAGAAAAAAAATACATACACCCACTAGGTGTGGTGGCTCATACCTGTAAACCCAGCACTTTGGGAGGCCGAGCAGGTGGATCGTTTGAGCCCAGAAGTTTGACAGCAGCCTGGACAACATGGTGAAACTCTGTACAAAAAAATAAAAAATTAGCCAGGCATGTTGGCACACGCCTATAGTCCTAGCTACTTGGGAGGCTGAGGCAGGAGGATCGCTCAGCCTGGTAGATGGAGGTTGCAGTGAGCCATGATCAAACCACTGCACTCCAACCTGGGTGACAGAGTGTAACTGCCCAATGGGCTCACCTTGCCCACTGCCTAGACAACGCCAATTTATTAAGACAAAGGAATTGCAATAGAGAAAGAGTAATTCACACAGAGCCAGCTGTGCAGGAGACCAGCGTTTTATTATTACTCAAATCAGTCTCCTCAAGCATTTGGGGATCAGAATTATTTTTTTTGTTTTGTTTTTGAGATGGAGTTTTGCTCTTGTTGCCCAGGCTGGAGTGCAATGGTAGGATCTTGGCTCACGGCAACCTCCGCCTCCCGGGTTCAAGTGATTCTCCTGCCTCAGCCTCCCAAGTAGCTGGGATTACAGGCATGCGCCACCACGCCCAGCTAATTTTGTATTTTTAGTAGAGATGGGGTTTCCCCATGTTGGCCAGGCTGGTCTCGAACTCCTGACCTCAGGTGATCCACCCACCTCGGCCTCCCAAAATGCTGGGATTACAGGCATGAGCCACTGCGTCCCGCCGGGATTGGAGTTTTTAAGAACAACTTGGTGGGTGAAGGAAGCCAGTGAGCCAGGAGTGCTGATTGGTTAGGTAGGAGATGAAACCATAGGGAATTGAAGTTGTCCTCTTGAACCCAGTCAGTTCCTGAGTGGGGGCCACAAGGTCAGATGAGCCAGTTTATCGATATGGGAGATGCCAGCTGATCCATCAAGTGTAGAGGCTGCAAAATATAAGTAGCACTGATCTTAGGAGCAGTTTAGGGAGGATCAGAATCTTGTAGCCTCCAGCTGCATGACTCCTAAACCATAATTTCTAATCTTGTGGCTAATTTCTTGGTCCCACAAAGGCAGCCTAGTCCTCAGGCAAGAAGGAGGTTTGTATAGGGAAAGGACTGTTATCGTCTTTGTTTTAAACTATACGCTAGCTCCTCCCACAGTTAGTTCAGCCTATGCCCGGGAATGAACAAGGACAGTTTGGAGGTTAGAAGCAAGCTGGAGTTGGTTAGATCAAATCTCTTTCACGGTCTCAGTTACAATTTTTCAATGGTGGTTTCAAGAGTAAAACACTGTAGAAAGAAGGAAAGAAAGGAAGAGAGGCAGAGAAGGAAGGAAGGAAGAAAGAGAAGGAAGGAAGGAAGGAAAAGAAAGAAAAGGAAGGAAGGAAGGAAGAAGGAAGGAAGGGAGAAAGAAAAAAGACACCAACTAAATGTATATCAATAATGGAATGGAGATGGAGGCTGGGCGCGGTGGCTCATGCCTGTAATCCCAGCACTTTGGGGGCTGAGGCGTGGTGGCACATGCCTGTAATCCCAGCTACTCGGGAGGCTGAGGCAGGAGAATGGGTTGAACCTGGAAAGTGGAGGTTGCGGTGAGCTACCACTGCACTCCAGCCTGGGCAACAAGAGTGAAACTCGGTCTCAAAAATAAAAATAAATAAATAAATAAAATAATAATAATAATTGAATGGATAAACAAATGTTGCATGTGTATACAGTGGAGTATGTATTTCAAAAATATAACATTGAGAGAAAAATGCCAGTTGCACAATATGTACAATGTGATACCATTTATGTACATCTAAAAACTAATGAAACCGGGCATGGTGGCTCACTCCTGTAATCTAGGCACTTTAGGAGGCCGAGGTGGGTGGATCATGAAGTCAGGAGTTTGAGACCAGCCTGACCAACATGGTGAAATGCTGTCTCTATTAAAAATACAAAAATTAGCCAGGCGTGGTGGTGTGTCCCTGCAATCCCCGCTACCCAGGAGGCTGAGGCAGGAGAATCACTTGAATCCGGGAGGCGGAGGTTGCAGTGAGCCAAGATCACACCACTGCACTCCAGCCTGGGCGACAGAGGGACGCTCTATCTAAAAAAAAAAAAGGGCCCTTTGTATAGTTGAATAAAATCATGTGCTGCATAACATTTTGATCAAAGATGAACTGCATATTAGATGATGGTAGGCTGGGTGCAGTGGCTCACACCTGTAATCCCAGCACTTTGTGAGGCTGAGGTGGGCGGATCACCTGAGGTCAGGAGTTTGAGACCAGCCTGGCCAACAAGGTGAAACCCCATCTCTACTAAAAAATATAAAAATTAGCCAAGTATGGTGGCGCGCGCCTGTAATCCCAGCTACTTGGGAGGCTGAGGCATGAGAATTACTTGAACCTGGGAGTGGAGGTTGCGGTGAGCCAACATTGGGCCACGGCACTCTAGCCTGGGTGACAAAGTGAGACTCTGTCTCAAAAAAAAAAAAAAAAAAGATGGTGGTTCCAGCTAGGCATCCCTTTAATCCCAGCTACTCGGAGGCTGAGGTGGGAGGATCACTTGAGACCAGGAGTTCAATACCACCCTGGCAACATAATGACACTCTGTTTCTAAAACAATAAAAATAAAAATTTCTGGGTATGGTGGCACACACCTGTAATCCCAGCTACTCTGAAGGCTAAGGTGGAAGAATCACGTGAACCTAGAGTTTGAGGCTGCAGTGAGCTATGATCACACCACTGCACTCCAGCCTGGATAACAGAGCAAGTCCTCATCTCTAAAAACAAACAAACAAACAAAAAGACGGTGGTCCCATCAGTTTAGAATACTGTATATTTTTACTATACCTTTTCCATGTTTAGATACAAAAATACTTACCACTGTGTTCGAACTGCATACGGTATTCAGTACAGTCACATGCTGTACAGGTTTGTGGCCTGGAAGCAATAGGCTATATCATGTAGCCTCAGTGTGTAGAAGGTGAAACCATCTAGGATTGTGTAAGTGCACTCTATGATATTTACAGAATGACAAAATTGCCAAATGTTGCATTTGTCAGAATGTATCCCTGTCACTGAGTGACAAATAATATTCTTTGTTAACAGGCTGGAGTGCAGTAGCGCGATCTCAGCTCACTGCAACTTCCGCCTCCTGGGTTCAAGTGATTCTCCTGCCTCAGCCTCCTGAGTAGCTGGTAATACAGGCATACGCCACCATGCCCAGCTAATTTTTGTATTTGCTTTTTTTACTAGAGACAGGGTTTCACCATGTTGGCCAGGGTGGTTTCGATCTCTTGAACTTGTGATTTGCCTGCCTTGGCCTCCCAAAGTGCTGGGATTATAGGCGTGAGCCACTACGCCCATCTGCATAACTATATTCTGATCTTTTGATGTTACTGGCATTCTAGTAAAAAGCATTATGGGAAGACCCTCAGCTTTTTCTCTGAACCACATTGTTTTGAATGTATTCTTTTCCCATGTGCATAGCCTCAGAACTTCCCAAACATCAAATCCTGGTTCCTTTTCCTTTAGCAGTTTCTCCTTCGATTTATCTCCTTCCTCATATTTTATTTATTTATTTATTTTTATTTTGTTTTGTTCTGTTTTGTTTTGAGATGGAGTCTCACTTTGTTGCCTAGGCCGGAGTGTAGTGGCTCAATGTCGGCTCACTGCAACCTCTGCCACCCTGGTTCAGGGGATTCTCCTGTCTCAGCCTCCTAAGTAGCTGAGATTACAGGCTCTTGCCACTGTGCCTGGCTAATTTTTGTATTTTTAGTAGAGTTGGGGCTTCACCATGTTGGCCAGGCTGATCTTGAATTCCTGATCTCGTGATCCACCAGCCTTGGCCTCCCAAAGTGCTGGGATTACAGGCGTAAGCCACCACGCCTGGACTCTTTCCTCATCTTTTACTATAAACAGCAAGTAAACAGGAGGTACCCTAAATACTTTGCTTAGAAATCTCCTTGGCTGACCGGGTGCTGGGGCTCGCGCCTATAATCCCAGCACTTTAGGAGGCTGAGGTGGGCGGATCACTTGAGGTCAGGAGTTTGAGACCAGCCTGGCCGACATGGTAAAACACAATCTCTACTAAAAATACAAAAATTAGCTGGGCATGATGGCGTGTGCCTGTAGTCCCAGCTACTCAGGAGGCTGAGGCAGGAGGATCGCTTGAACCCAGTACACAGAGTTTGCAGTGAGCCGAGATCATGCCACAGCACTCAAGCCTGGGTGACAGGGCAACACTGTGTCTAAAAAAAAAAAAGAAATCTCCTTGGTTATATATCGAAGCCTGTCTCTTACAAATTCTCCTTTCCACATAACTGCAAAAGCTTTCTGCCACCACATAACAAAGATCCCTTTTCCTCGTTTCCGATAACATGTTCCTCACTTCCATTTGCGGCCTCACTGGCAGCATCCTCAAAGTCTAGATTCCTGCTAGCATCCTATTCAAGGTGATTTCAACTTTGTCACGCTCCTTCAAATTCTTCCAGCCTCTACACAGTACCCAATTCCAAAGCCATTCTCACATTTTTAAAGTATATGTTACAACAACACCCCATTCCAAGTAGAAAATCTACAGCAGTTTTCTATTGTTGCATAAGAAATTACCACATTTAGTGGCCTACAACAATAAACATTTATTGTCTTGTAGTTTGTGTGAGATGTCGGGGCATTGCTTAGTTAGATGTTCTGCTTAGGGTCCCACCAATTGCAATCAAGGTGTTCACAAAGCTTTTATTTTTATGTATTTATTTTTGAGACACAGTCTGGATTTGTCATCCAGACTGAAGGGCAGTGATGCTATCATAGCTCACCGCAGCCACGACCTCCCACATCAGCTTCCTGAGTAGCTTGGATTACAGGCTCATGTCACCATGCCCAGCTAATTTTTAAATTTATTTTTGTAGAGACAGGATCTTGGTATGTTGCCCAGGCTGGTCTCGAACTCCTGGGCTCAAGTGATCCTCCCACCTAGGCTTCCCAAAGCATTGGGATTATAGGTGTGAACCACAGTGCCGAGTTGACAAAGCTTTTAATTGGATATTTCACTACAGAAGCATTTTCTTCTACATTCCCACAGTTGTTAGCAGCATTCAATTTTTCATGATTGTAGGATTCCCTGCAGCTTGCTTCTTCAAAGCCAGCACACAGAGAGAGAGTCTGTCAGCCAGTTGGAGTTATATAATGTAATGTGATCATAGGAGTGACAGCCCATCACCTTTGCCATGTTCCATTGTTTAGAAGCAAGTCACAGGTCTCACCTACACTCAAAAGAAGGGAAATCTAGAAGGGTAAGAATACCAGGAGGTGGAAATTATGGAGGCCTATCCTAAATTTTGTCTACCACAACTAGGGTGAGAATCAAAGAGACCTTAAACTTAAAGATTTGCTTGTTTTGTAAAAAAAAAAAAATCTGAAACATAGGAAGAAATCTAAAATTAAATATATTCTGTACAAAGGACATGAAGTTATGTAATCAGATATCACAGGAATAAAAAAAGTAAGAGTGTATCTAATAGAAAATATAAATGTATTAGTTCTTTCTCACACCTCTATCAAGAAATACCTAAGACTGGGTAATTTATAAAGGAAAGAGGTCTAATTAACTCACAGTTAAGCATGACTGGGAAGTTTTCAGGAAACTTACAATCATGGCAGTAGGGGAAACAAACATGTTCTTCATCTGGTGGCAGGAAGAAGAGCCGAGCAAAAGGGGAAAAGCCCCTCATAAAACCATCAGATAGGCTGGGTACAGTGACTCATGCCTGTAATCCCAGCACTTTGGAAGGCCGAGGCAGGTGGATCACTTGAGCTCAGGAGTTCAAGACCAGCCTGGGCAACATGGTGAACCCCTGTCTCTACTAAAAATACAAAAATTAGCCAGGTGTGGTGGTGCATACCTATAATCCCAGCTACTTGAGTGGCTGAGGCATGAGAATCGCTTGAACCCAGGAGGCAGAGGATATAGTGAGCCGAGATTGTGCCACTGCACTCCAGCCTGTGTGACAGAGTGAGACTCCATCTCAAAACAAAAAAACCAAAACCCATCAGATCTCATGAGAACTCACTCATTATCATGAGAACAGCATGAAGGTGACTACCATCATGATTAAATTACCTCCCACTGGGTCCTTCCCACAACATGCAGGGACTATGGGAACTACAATTGGCCAATTCATATCATTCTGCCCCCGGCACCTCCCAAATCTCATGCCCTTGCATTTCAAAACACAATCATGCTCTTGCAACAGTTCCCCAAAGTCTTAACTCAATCCAGCATTCACTCAAAAGTCCAAGTCCAAAGTCTCATCTGAGACAAGGCAAGTCCCTTTCACCTATAAGCCTGTAAAATCAAAAGCAAGTTAGTTACTTTTGTTTTTTTGAGATGGAGTTTTACTCTTTTTGCCCAGGTTGGAGTGGAATGGTGCGATCTTGGCTCACTGCAACCTCCGTCTCCTGGGTTCAAGCAATTCTCCTGTCTCAGCCTCCCGAGTAGCTGCGATTACAGGCGCCTACCACCATACCCGGCTGCTTTTTGTATTTTTTAGTAGAGACAGGGTTTCACCATGTTGGCCAGGCTGGTCCTGAGCTCCTAACCTCATGTAATCCACCCACCTCAGCCTCCCAAAGTGCTGGGATTACAGGTGTGTGTCACCATGCCAGGCTGCAAGCTAATTATGTCTTGTATACAATAGGGGGACAGGCATTGGGCAAATACACCTGTTCCAGATAGGAGAAATTGGCCAAAACAAAGGGGCAATGGGCCTTATGCAAGTCCAAAATCCAATAGGGCAGTCATTAAGCCTTAAAATTCCAAAATGATTTTCTTTAACTCCATGCCTCACATCCTGGTCACACTGATGCAAGAAGTGGGCTCCAATGGCCTTGGGCAGCTCCACCCCTGTGGCTTTGCAAGGTACAGCTCCTCTCCCAGCTGCTTTCATGGGCTGGCATAGAGTGCCTGGGAATTTTCCAGGTGCGCAGTGCAAGCTGTCAGTGGATCTACCATTCTGGGGTCTGGAGGGCGGTGGTCTTCCTCTCACAGCTCCACTAGACAGTGCCATAATGGGGACTCTGTGTGGGGGCTCTGACCCCACATTTCCCTTCCACACTGCCCTAACAGAGGTTCTCCATGAGGGCTCCACCCCTGCAGCAAACGTCTGCCTGTACATCCAGGCCTTTCCATACATTCTCTGAAATCTAGGCGGAGATTCCCAAATCTCAATTCTTGACTTCTGCAGACTTGCAGGCTCAATACCACATGGAAGCTGCCAAGGCTTGGTGCTCGCACCCTTTGAAGCAATGACTTGAGCTGCACATTGGCCCCTTTTAGCCATGACTGGAGCAGCTGCGATGCAGGCCACCAAGTCCCAAGACTGCACACAGCAGGGGGACCCTGGACCCGGCCCAGGAAACCATTTTTCTCTTCTAGTCTTCTAGGCCTGTGATAGAAGGGGCTGCCTCATAGGTCCCTGATATGTGGTGGAGACATTTTCCCCATTGTCTTGGTGATTAATATTTGGCTCCTTGTTACTTATGCAAATTTCTGCAGCTGGCTTGATTTTTTTCCCCAGAAAATGGGTTTTTCTTTCCTGTCACATCATAAGACTGCAAATTTTCCAAACTTTTAGGTTCTACTTTCTCTTGAACGCTTTGCTGCTTAGAAATTTCTTCTGCCAGTACCCTAAATAATCTCTTTCAAATTCAAAGTTCCACAGATCTCTAGGGCAGGGACAAAATGACGCCAGTCTCTTTGCATAGCAAGAGTGGCCTTTACTCCAGTTCCCAACAAGTTCCTCATCTCCATCTGAGGCCACCTCAGCATGGACTTCATTGTCCATATCACTGTCAGTATTTTGGTCAAAGCCGTTGGAGTTTCTAGGAAGTTCCAAACTTTCCCACATCTTCCTGTCTTCTTCTGAGCCCTCCAGACTGTTCCAACCTCTGCCTGTTACCCAGTTCCAAAGTCACCTCCATACTTTCAGGTATCCTTATAGCAACACCCCACTATACCAGTATCAATTTACTGTATTAGTCTGTTCTCATGCTGCTATCAAGAAATACCCAAGACTGCATAATTTATAAAGAGGTTTAATTGACTTACAATTCTGCATGGCGGGGAGGCCTCAGGAAACTTATAATCATGGTGGTAGGGGAAGCAAACATGTCCTTATTCACATGGTTGCAGCAGGGAGAAGTGCTGAGCAAAAGAGGAAATGCTTCTTATAAAACCAACAGATCCCATGAGAGCTCACTCACTATCAGAAGAACAGCGTGAGGGTAACCATCCCCATGATTCAATTACCTCTCACTGGGTCCTTCCCACGACACGTGGGGATTATGGGAACTAGAATTCAAGATGAGATTTGGGTGGGGACGCAGGCAAATCATATCAATAAACCTTTTATGTGGGTTAGTAAAAAAAAGTGTAATATCATAAACTATGACTATTCAGTAAGTCGTCTTTTTAGAAGGTTTAATTTTCTGACATAGCTTATTAATGCTTCAGATAGGCTTGTGTGTATTTTCTTTTCATTTTTTTTTTAGACATAGTCTCACTTTGTTGCCCAGGCTGGAGTGCAATGGTATGACCTCAGCTCACTGCAATTTCCATCTCCCAGGTTCAAGCCGTTCTCCTGCCTCAGCCTCCCGGGTAGCTGGGATTACAGGTGCGTGCCACCATATCCAGCTAATTTTTGTATTTTTAGTAGAGAGACAGGGTTTCACCATGTTGGCCAGGCTGGTCTCAAACTCCTGACCTCAAGTGATGAACCACCTCGGCCTCCCTAAGTACTGGGATTACAGGCGTGAGCCACTGCACCTGGCCTATATTTTTGGACTCTAATCCCCTCAGGGTAGGGGTCATCTTTTATTTTATTTTATTTTTGAGACAGGGTCTTACTCTGTCCCTCAAGCTAGAGGGCAATAGTATAATCATAGCTCTCTGCAGCCTCGAACTCCTGAGCTCAAGTGATTCTCTCACCTCAACCTCCTGAGTAGTTGGAACTACAGGTGTGAGCCACCATGTCCAGTTAATTATTTTAAAATTTTTTTGTAGATATGAGATCTTGCTATGTTGCCCAGGCTAGCCTCAAACTCCTGGCCTCAAACAATCCTCCTGCTTTGGTCTCCCAAAGTGTTGGAATTACAGGTATGAGCCACTGTACTGAGCCTCTATTTTTTTTTAATTGCTGTATTGTTAAATTAAGCAACCTTTCAGTAGGTGAGCCTGTAAAGTAACCTCTATTTTGGATGTGTTTCTATAATTCCCTCTAGTCTTCTGACTCCCAAATCTTGCAGGTGCTGTGCAGATTGTGGTTATAACTATATATACATATACACATATACAGGGATACCTTGGAAATATTGTGCTTCTGTTCCAGACTACCACAATAAAGTAAGCATTGCAATAAAGTGAATCACACAATTTCTTTTATTTCCCAGTGCACAAAAACATTATGTTTACACTAAACACTAGTCTATTGAGTGTGCAATAGCATTCCATCTAAAAAAAAAGTACATACCTTAACTAAAACATACTTTATTGCCAAAAGATGCTATCAACTGAGCCGTCAGTGACTCATATAATCTCTTTGCTGGTGGAGGTACTTGCTCACTTGCTTAGTGTTGGTGGCTGCTGATCAGGGTGGTGATTGCTGAAGGCTGGTGTGGCTATGGCAATTTCTTAAAATAAGACAACAATGAAGTGT
>NW_016107604.1:1422181-1429427 GCF_001604975.1 Cebus imitator
TTTCTTTCTTTCTTTCTTTCTTTCTTTCTTTCTTTCTTTCTTTCTTTCTTTCTTTCTTTCTTTCTTCTCCCTCCTTCCTTCCTTTCTTCCTTCCTTCCTTCCTTCCTTCCTTCCTTCTTTCTTTCTTTCACCATGTGGGCCAGACTGGTCTCGAACATCTGACCTCATGATCTGCCTACCTCAGCCTCCCAAAGTGCTGGAATTTCAAGTATAAGCCACCACACCTGGCCTGAAAGGTATTTCTTAAATAGTAAGACCTGAAAGTCAAAATTACTCCTTGATCCATGGAGATTAAGAATGAATGAAGAATGGATGTTGTGTTAGCAGGCATGAAAACATTACTCACCTTGTACATCTGTATCAGAACCCTTGGGTGAACAGGTTCATTCTCAATGAGAAGTAATATTTTGAAAGGAATCTTTTTTTTCCAGGCAGTAGGCCTCAGCAGTGGACTTATACTACTTAATAAACTGTGCTATAAACAGATGTGCTGTCATCCAGGCTTTGTTGTTCCATTTGGAGCACAGACAGTAGACTTAGCATAATTCATAAGATCCCTAGGATTTTCTGAGCATTGGTTTCAACTTAAGGTCGCCAGCTACATTAGCCCCTAACAAGAGGGTCAGCCTGTCCTTAGAAGATTTGAAGCCAGTCATTGACTTCTCCTCTCTAACTAGGAAAGTCCTAGGTGGCATCTTCTTCCAATAGAAGGCTTTTCATCTGCACTGAAAATCTGTTGTTTAGTATGGCCCCCTTCATCAATGATCTTAGCTAGATCTTCTGGATAACTTGCTGCAGCTTCTCCATCAACACTTGCTGCTTCATCTTGCACTTTTATGTTATGGAAACAGCTTTTTTCTTTAAACCTCATGAACCAACCGGCCAAGCAAACAAATAAAAAAAAATTCACATGTACTCCCAAGGCATGTGTACAATGTAATAATTAAAAAAAAAACAAAACAAAACAGATCACTAATCACAGAACATGTGAGAGATGGGAAAGTTCTTCAAAGTTTATATCTTAGACTACATTACAAGGAGAGGAGTTACAATCTCTTGCTCTATGGCCATTATCTGCTATTAGCATAAACAGATACCCATGTATATATATTCTCTAAATCAGCTACGTCTTAAATCAGCTACCTTGACTTGCTCCGGCATGTCTGAACAGAACTGGGCAAGCTCCAAACCCTGGTGCATGCCGTTCCTTATTTGGAAACACTCCTGACTAGCTTCCTCTCCTTCCGTGTCTTCTTCCTCGTCTTCTTTCCCCTTATCTATTCAGGAAACTTCCAAGCTTTTAGCCAACCAGGTCAAGCATAGAATGTGAGGTCCCGTTCTGGCCAATGGAAACTGGACACAGCAGTAGGGCAATTGTGTCAGGTTATGAAAGTTATAAATAACTATATATTTATTTTACTCCTCTGTTCAGGTGTGCTCTTGTGGCAAGACTGCCGGCGAGTTGCATCCTTCCTGCAGGAAGTAAACTAGCCTTGCTGAGTTACCCATTGTCTCAGTGTGAATTTTCCCGTTTCCAACAGATCACCATAACAGATATAATAATAATGAAAAAAGTTTGAAATATTTTTAGAATTACCAAAATGTGACACAAAGACACAAAGTGAAACCATGCTGTTGGAAAAATGGCACTGATAGACTTGTTCAAAGCAAAGTTGCTGCAAACCTTCAATTTGTAAAAAAACACAATGTCTGCACAGCACATTAAAGCTAAGTGCAATATAACAAGCTATGCTTGCATTGGCATAAAATGTGGAATAAATTTATCTGAATTTTGTTTTGTATTTGAGTTTTAATTTCATTTCTCCTTTGTATAGGAATGTAATTCTTTATCCTAATAAGGCAAGCATTACTATTGTCTTCTCAGGAGACAAATACAGCGTTCTTTTGTTTACAATCTGAAACTCAGAGTGACAAAATGGATCTTCATATTTTGTATGTTTATTACATCTGTTGACACTATGCAGCATAATACACAATGTCAGTTCTGATTTAAAATTCTATTGTTTTTCAACTTTTCTTCATGAGTATGTTAATATATTCTTTTTTATAGATGAGAGAAATAATTTTTTACTTATAAACATTTGAAACACATCTTATGTAAATTGAATTAGACATAGAAATATAAAAAATATCATACCACATTATAAATTGTTAGAATATAGCTCCACTGCCAGAAAGGGAAACAATTATTTAATAAATTAATAATTCTTGGCCAGCATGGTGGCTCATGACTACAATCCCAGCACTTTGGGAAGCCGAGGTGGGCTGATCACTGGAGGTTAGGGGTTTGAGGCCAGCCTGGCCAAGATGGTGAACCCCCATCTCTACGAAAAATACAAAAATCAGGAGGTGTGATGGCAGATGCCTGTAATCCCAGCTACTCGGGAGACTGAGGGAGGAGAATCAGTTGAGCCCGAGAGGGGGAAATTGCAGTGAGTTGAGATCATGCCACTGCACTCTGGCCTGGGTGACAGAGCAAGACTCCATCTCAAGAAGAAAAACAAAAAAATTCTCTGTTGAAGGAAGAAATCTGTTGTTGGACCAGCTACTAGTTTAAGTGGATATCTACTTAATTCAGTACAGCATTTTGTATTGCAATTAAAGGAAGGCAAGAACTTGCCGGCTGCGGTGGCTCATGCCTGTAATCTGAGCAATTTGGGAGACCAAGGCAGGCAGATCACTTGAGGTCAGGAGTTCAAGACCAGCCCGGCCAAGAAGGTGAAACCCCTGTCTCTACTAAAAATACACAAATTAGCTGAGCGCAGAGGCATGTGCCTGTCATCCCAGCTACTCTAGGGGCTGAGGCAGGAGAATCATTTGAACCCTGTAGACAGAAGTTTCATTGAGCCGAGATGGTGCTACTACATTCCAGCCGGGGCAACAGAGCAAGACTCCGTCTCAAAACACACACACACACACACACACACACACGTGCGCGCGCACACACACGCGCACACACACACAAAGAAAGAAAGAAAAGAAGGAAGGCAAGAACCTATTGTATTCTCTCTTATAAGAAAGGCTGTTAACATTTGCTCACAATGTAATGGGCTTTCACCACAGAAGCAACTGTAATGTTATGATCAATGGCCTATTTTACAAACATAACTTAACACACAAATATTGAAGGCTTGCACAATGGGAAACATAAATATGAGTGATACACAACCTGCCTTAAAGAAGTTTGTAATCTAGCATGGAGATGACATATGCAAATAATGGCAACATAACAGCTGCAGGAGGGACAGAAACAAGTGGAGGGCTGCAAAAGTTCAGAAGAGATATAATGATACCCACCATGAATTATTATTTATGTGCCATGACAATGGTCATTACTAATACTAGCCTTCCAATACTATTTGAATATTAACTTGAAGATATAAATTGGATACTTGTTTTTTTGAGACGGAGCCTCCCTCTGTCGCCCAGGCTGGAGTGCACTGGCGCCATCTTGGCTCACTGCAAACTCCCTCTCTCAGATTCAAGCTATTCTCCTATCTCAGCCTCTCAAGTAGCTGGGATTACAGACGTGTGACACCATGCCCAGCTGATTTTTTGTATTTTTAGTAGAGATGGGGTTTCACCATGTTGCCCAGGCTGGTCTCAAACTCCTTACCTCAAGTAATCCACCTACCTTGGCCTCCCAAAATGCTGGGATTATAGCCATGGGTCTAGCCCAAATTGGATATTTACTATGTGCTGGGCACTGTTCTTAGCACAATGCATGTAAACTGGTAAACTCTTTTGATCTGCATAACAATGCCATCAGGCTTGGAAAATTTCAGGAATTTGCCCAAGGTCATATAGCTAGTAAGTTAAAGAACTAGGTTGAGACCAGGCATGGTGGCTCACGCCTGTAATTCCAGCACTTTGAGAGGCTGAGGCGGGTGGATCACAAGGTCAGGAGTTTGAGACCAGCCTGACCAACATGGAGAAACCCCATGTCTACTAAAAATACAAAAATTACCTGGGTGTGGTATTGCATGCCTGTAATCCCAACTATTTGGGAGGCCTGAACCGGGAAGTGAAGGTTGCAGTGAGCCATGACTGTGCCATTGCACTCCAGCCTAGGTGACAGTGTGAAACTCCATCTAAAAAAAAAAAAAAAAAGAACTAGGTTGAACCCAAGTCTGAATTCAAAGTTCATACTCTCTGTGGCTGGGTGCAGTGGCTCACACCTGTAATCTCAGCACTGTGGGAGGCTGAGGCAGGAGGATCACTTGAGCCCCAGAGTTTGAGACTGGGCAACATAGTGAGACCCCTCCACCCCAATCTCTACTAAAAAAAAAACAATAGTCGAGCATGGTGGCTCATGCCTGTGGTCCCAGCTACTTGGGAGGCTAAGGTAGGAGGATCACTTGAGCCCGGCTCTTTGAGGCTGCAGTTGAGTAATTGCACCACCGCACTCCAGCCTGGGCAACAGAGCAAGACTCTGTGTCCAAAAAAAAACCAAAGTCCATGCTCTCTGAAGTGGCTTCACTATGCCAGTAACTCACTGTTTTGGTTATCTATTTTTGGGAAGCAAATCTCCTGAAAACAGTATGTTAAGACAACGATTTATTACTTCTCCTGTCAGTGGGTTTGCTGGCCAGTCCTTCTGTTGGTATGGTCTGTGTCACTCATGCTGCCGCAGTCATCGGAACCTTCTATAATAGAAGATTTCTCCCTTTCACAGAAGCACAGTTCCCACGCCATTGCACTGTTTTTCTAATATAGTTACACTGTCATTTTAGCTAGCTCAAATAAGTATTTGCACCACTATGGCTATGAAAATTGTGTTAAGCCCCAAACCATGTCGTTTTATGTATTCCTGCTATATTTTGAAAAATGGCGTTCTTTGTTTTACAATTGAAAAAGAAAAAAATTTACACTGGCCCTTTGGAAATGTAGGTATTCCATTTGCAGATTGTTTACTCAAAGACCAGGAATTAAAGAGAGCTTTTATTTTTCTTCAGATAATCACAGGGCTGAGAAATTCAAAATAAAAAGAGAGAGAGGTGTTTTGTTTTGTTTTTTTGAGACCGAATCTCACTCTGTCACCCAGGCTGGAGTGCAGTGGTGAGATCTCAGCCCACTGCAACCTCTACATCTTGGGTCCAAGCGATTCTCCTGCCTCAGCCTCCTGGGTAGCTGGGACTACAGGCACACCACCATGCCCAGCTAATTTTTTGTATTTTGAAGAGACATGGTTTTACCATGTTGACCAGGCTGGTCTCGAGCTTTTGACCTCAGGTGATCTGCCCACCTCGGCTTCCCAAAGTACTGGGATTACAGGCGGGCGGAGGTTGCAGTGAGCCGAGATGGCACCACTGCACTCCAGCCTGGGGGCACAGCGAGACTGTGTCAAAAAATAAAATACTTGTTTTGAGAGTTGTGTGAACCCAAAAATATCTTAGATGGGTCTCAATCGATTTAGAAAGTTTATTTTGTCAAGGTTAAGAATACACCCATGACACAGCCTTAGCAGGACCCGATGACATGTGTGCAAGGTGGCCGGGGTACAGCTTGCTTTCATACATTTTAGGGAGACATTGAAACTGCCTTTGCAAAATGATGACTGAGACGGTGAAAGAGACAATCTTGGTTCTAACCTTTCAGCTGTACTTGTTCCTTCCTGGGCATAGGCTGAACTAACTGTGGGAAGAACTTAGTTTATACTTTAAAACAAAGATGATAAAAGACCTTTCCCAAAACAAACCTTCTTGCCTGGGGACTAGGCTGCCTTTGCGTGACTAACAAATTAGCCACAAGATTAGAAATTCTGGTTTAGGAGTCAGGAAGCTGGAGGCTACAAGATTCTGATCCTCCCTAAACTGCTCCTAAGATCAGCGCTACATATATTTGTGTTATAGTGAACCCCAAGTTTCTCTTCAAAGAATCAGTATGTCAGTATGTTCAGTTCTCTTATTCTTTAATTCTCTATTGTAAAACTTCCTTGTAATTCCAGTAAACAACCTTCCTCACCGGTTCTAATCAGTAGTTCACATCTGTCCCCCCAGCCCCCCGCTCCATCCTGACTCATCCTGGTCACTTGCTCCAGTCACCTTCTTTGACCTAGGTCACCCCTGGCTACCTGCTCTGACCCGCCTGTAACTGTCCTTCCCACCAAAGCACCCACCCTGCCACTCCAGCTGGGACCCCTCTCTCTTAAAATAGCCAATCAGGATTAGTCTAGCTTGTGTGGTCTAACCCTAGCCAATAGGGGAACAACACAGCAGTAGGGGTGACCCCATCAGGCATAAGTACTCCCTTCCCCCTTTGTCCAAGCATTCGGCCACCATTGCTCCATTCTTATGCTACACCCTTCCATAGAAGTAAACTGCCTTGCTGAGAGAATTTATCTTCGAGTACTATTTCTTTTGTGGTATCAAAATTTTACTTATAATAATTCACAGACCCTGCAATTGATGGAGCAGCTCGCACCACCCAGGTCTATAAACTGGCTCATCTGATCTTGTGGCCCCCACCCAGGAACTGACCCAATACAAGAGGACAGCTTCAACTTCCCAGGATTTCGTCTTCTATCTAACCAATCAGCACTCCTGGCTCACTGGCTTTCCTCCCAACCTATCAAGTTGTCCTTAAAACCTCTGCTCCCCAAATGCTCAGAGAGACTGATTTGAGTAATAATAAAACTCCATTCTCCCACACAGCTGGCTCTGTGTGAATTACTCTTTCTCTATTGCAATCCCCTGTCTTGATAAATCTGTTCTGTCTAGGCAGTGGGCAAGGTGAACCCTCTGGGGTGTTATAGCATGAGACATCAATCAATACATGTAAAATGTACATTGGTTCAATCTGGAAGGGTGGGACAATTTGAAGGCTTCCAGCTCATAGATGGATTTTTTAATTTTCTGATTGGCAGTAGGTTAAAAGAGTTATCAGTCGAAAGGAATGTCTGGGTTGGTAACCCAGGGGGTTTAAGGACCAAGGTTTTATCAGGCAGATGAAGCCTTCGGGTAGCAGGCTTCAGAGAGAAAAGATTGTAAATGTTTCTTTTTTTTCTTTTCTTTTTTTTGAGATGGAGTCTTGCTCTGTTGCCCAGGCTGGAGTGCAGTGGTGCAATCTCAGCTCACTGCAACCTCTGCCTCCTGAGTTCAAGTGATTCTCCTACCTCAGCCTCCCAAGTACCTGGGATTACAGGGGCCCACCACCATACCTGGCTAATCTTTGTATTTTTAGTAGAGATGGGGTTTCACCATGTTGGCCAGGCTGGTCTTTTTTT
>NW_016107604.1:1429707-1430942 GCF_001604975.1 Cebus imitator
ACCACCATGCCCAGCTAATTTTTTGTATTTTTAGTAGAGACGGGGTTTCACCATGTTGACCAGGATGGTCTCGATCTCTTGACCTCATGATCCACCCGCCTCGGCCTCCCAAAGTGCTGAGATTACAGGCTTGAGCCACCACGCCCGGCCGCCAGGCTGGTCTTGAACTCCTGACCTTGTGATCCACCTGCCTCGGCCTCCCAAAGTACTGGGATTATAGGCGAGCCACTGCACCTGGTCTGATCGTAAATGTTTCTTATCAGATTATAAATGTTTCTTCTCAGAGCTAAGGTCTGTGTTGATGTTAATGCTGTTTGGCTTTTCCTGAGTTCCAAAAGGGAGGAGAGATATAATGAGTAATATGTGACCTGCACTGTCATCATCGCCTGAACTACTTTTTCAGGTTAACTTTGGCCCTGTCTGAGATGAGGGGTCCATTCAGATTGTCAGAGGTGTGTGAACCATAGCAACTCCATCTTGAATAGGAGCTGGATAAAGTAAGGCTGAGACTTACTGGGCTGCATTCCCAGACAGTTAAGTCATTCTAAGTTACAGGATGAGAGAGGAGGTCAGCACAAAATACAGGTCATATAAAGACCTTGCTGTTAAAACAGGTTGCAATGAAGCTGGCCAAAACCCACCAAAACCAAAATGGCGACGAGAGTGACCTCTGGTCGTTCTCACTGCTAAAATTCCACCAGTGCCATGACAGTTTACAAATACCACGGCGACATCAGGAAGTTACCCTGTATGGTCTATAAAGGGGAGGCATAAATAATCCACCCCTTGTTTAGTATATCATCAAGAAATAAGGTCAGGAGCAGTGACTCACACCTGTATTCCCAGCACTTTGGGAGGCAGGCAGATCACCTGAACTCAGGAGTTCGAGACCAGTTTGGCAACATGGTAAACCCTGTGTCTATTAAAAATACAACAACAACAACAAAAATTAGTTGGATGTGGTGGCTGTGCCTGTAATCCCAGCTACTCAGGAGGCTGAGGTGGGAGAATAGATTAAACCCAGGAGGCACAGGTTGTAGTGAGCTGAGATCACGCCACTGCACTCCAGCCTGGGCAACAGAGCGAGACTCTGTCTCAAAGAAAAATAGCTAGGTGTGGTGGCATACATCTGTAATCCCAGCTACTTGGGAGGCCAAAGCACGAGACTCACTTGAACTCGGGAGGCGGAGGTTGCAGTGCGCGCCACTGCACTCCAGCCTCGGTGACACAGCAAG
>NW_016107604.1:1431472-1433336 GCF_001604975.1 Cebus imitator
AAAAAAAAAAAAAAGGAAAAGAAAATAAATAACCATAAAAAGGGCAAGCAGCAGTCCTTGGGCTGCTTTGTCTATGTAGTAGCCATTCTTTTATTCCTTCACTTTCTTAATAAAAAGAGTGCCCTGAACTCTTTCTTGTGTGAGATCCAAGAACCCTCTCTTGGGGTCTGGAATAAGACCCCTTTCCTGTAACAAGATGGTTTGGGGGCCTTATTTTTTTAAAAAAAATTTTATATTTTTTAAGACAGAGTCTTGCCCTGTTGCCCAGGCTGGAGTGCAGTGGTGCAATCTCGTCTCACTGCAACCTCTGCCTCCTGGGTTCAAGTGATTCTGCTGCCTCAGCCTCCTGAATACAGCTGGGATTACAGGCGTGTGCCACCACGCCTAGCTAAGTTTTGTATTTTTTGTAGAGACAGGATTTCACCATGTTGGTGAGGCTGGTCTCGAACTCCTGACCTCGTGATCCACCTGCCTCAGTCTCCCAAAGTGCTGGGATTACAGGTGTGAGCCACTGTACCTGGCCTGTGGGCCTTCTAATTTTATTTTTGGTTTATATTTGTTAATACTGTGATGAAAGACTGTTAAATGGAGTGGGAAAAGCTGGATCTTAACATGAGGGGTAGGCTGCCAAAAGATACCTTTTCATGTGCTCATTCTCCTCCCTCTCCTGTCAGCTGACATGGGCCAGCTCACCTACACACACCCCGGCCCCCTTCCCCTAGCTCTGCCCTGCCCTCATGTTCTAAACGTGTACATCTCTGGAGAAACACATTGTACAATTTAGCCAGTTCCCTGCTGCTAACATCAAGTTAACAGTGTTGTTGGGCTGGCTAATAACATTGTTTCCAAGCTATTGAGTACATTTGTTAAATTTGCATTTTTTCTGGTTATTGTGTTGTTATGTTGAATCCACGATTCACAGAAATGGGTCAATGACTCACAAGTGGTTTATTGAAAGGTAGTGATGGAAATCATGATGTACATGCTCTAGCTTAAAATAATGCCATCGATATGGTCAACAGGGCTTCAGTCTGATTTATACTATGAGTCTGTAAATGCTCATACATGAGAATCTGCTTGTGATGATTTCTGACAAGTAGCTGAAAAAGAAAAGTGTGAATTGGATGAATAAGATCTAAAAATTAGATTTTTATTGGATCTGTGATCTACTTAAACCCCCATGCAGGGTTTAGTCTGTTACATAAGTTTGTTAAATACTGGAATGAAGGCACTGAAACTTCTGCCATTTCAAATCAAACAGAGTGACCTTTCTGGTAAACGTATTGTGTTTACTCAAAACGAACATAAAATAACGCTTCCCATTATGCAAATTGCTAACTTTATGACTAACGATAGGAGACCCACCTAATGAGGTGTGATTCCAAGTTGCCCTTCTTGCGGCAAACACAAATATAAATCACGCTACTTCTGGATGCTTGTAAAATCAAACTCAAAATTGATGATATACATTTTGCTCAAAGAAAAAGCAGAATTAGCTATTGGCAAAAATCGTGTCATGCGCTAGGTTGATATTTTGCTTTACAGTGAGCTAAAACCATTGAAGTGCCAAGTATGACTCAGCACTTAGCAAACATGTCACACAGATACAAAGAGAAAGGGCTGGATGACAGCTTGTTCTGATTATAAGTGAGAAATGAAATTACAGGAGAAGAGATGCTTTCTTCACTAGTGGTTATTTTATGAGGCATGATGTAACCTGCTGAAATGAGAGGTGTACCTGGGGCAATATGTTGATTGGTCTTTAAGTACAAACTCCTTATTCATAGAGCAGGTTCAACTTGATGCCAATCCACACCCAGCTGTGTTCTGTTAAATACAGTGAGTTCCAAGTTTCTCTTCAAAG
>NW_016107604.1:1437701-1439184 GCF_001604975.1 Cebus imitator
CCTCCTGAGTAGCTGGGACTACAGGCACGCGCCACCATGCCCAGCTAATTTTTTGTATTTTTAGTATAGACGGGGTTTCACCATGTTGACCAGGATGGTCTCTATCTCTTGACCTCGTGATCCACCCGCCTTGGCCTCCCGAAGTGCTAGGATTACAGGCTTGAGACACTGCGCCCAGCCCGGCATTGATTTTTAAGTGAGATTATTGAGGCAAGGGACACAGGCATCTTTAAGACTGTATATTCATGTTACTAAAATTTGTACCTGTTTACACTCTAGTGTGCTAGTATATGCAGTGTGAATTTTACCACACTTCCCTCAATAGCAACTGATTATCTCAGTCCTTTATTAATTAATTAATTAATTAATTAATTTGAGATGGAGTCTCGCCCTGTTGCCCAGGCTATAGTGCAGTAGCACGATCTCGGCTCACTGCAAACTTCGCCTCCCAGGTTCAAACAATTGTCCCTGCTTTAGCCTCGAGAGTGGCTGAGATTACAGACACCTTCTACCACGTCCGGTAATTTTTGAATTTTTTTTAGGAGAAACTGGGTTTCACCATGTTGGCCAGGCCGGTCTCGAACTCCTCACCTCATGTGATCCACTCACCTTCGCCTCCCAAAGTGCTGGGATTACAAGTGTGAGCCACTGTGCTGGGCCTAATTATCTCAGTCCTTTGAAGGGTCACTTAAGACATTAAAAATCAGGTAAACGTGGGGTGAGTGGGCTGCATTGTTTTAGGATTAGGGTGGAACAAGTACATTTACAAAATAAGTTTTGCACAAGCTTTCTCTCTCCTGGAATGCTGATATAGTTTGGGGGGAGTCAATTTATTTACATGGTGGCCAAAGTGTCTTCTGGGAATTAATAATTACTAGTCCCTCTTCCCCCTTCAAGAAACACTTGTGGAGGCTGAGCACGGTGGCTCATGCTGGTAATCCCAACACTTCTTGAGGCCAAGGTGGGTGGATCACCTGAGGTCAGGAGTTCGAGACCAGCCTGGCCAACATGGTGAAACCCCAGTCTCTGCTAAAAGTACAAAAATTAGCTGGGCATGGTGGCACACACCTGTAATCCCAGCTACTCAGGAGGCTGAGGCAGGAGAACTGCTTGAACCTGGGAGGCAAAGTTTATAGTGATCTGAGATTGTGCCACTGAATTCCAGCCTGGGCAACAGTGAGACTCCATCTCAAAAACAAACAAACAAGCAAACAAACAAAAACAGTTGTGGAGGTTTGAATTATGAATATTTATAGTGGTAGATGAGGGTGACACTGATGAAAGCCCATTTGGAGTCTTGAAATGAGGTTATCAGAAAAGTTAAGAGAAATGCAAGTAGTGGGTAAGCCTTGACACCAAATAGGAAGAAGCGTTAAAAGCCCTTGATTCTAGAGACAGAGAAAGCTTGGGGAGAGAGAGCTGCAAAGTTCTTTTAATTTAGTCCAGCACAGGAAGACTACTTACAAATAGCATTTTGTTTGAT
>NW_016107604.1:1439523-1449093 GCF_001604975.1 Cebus imitator
TCAGCCTCCCGAGTAACCAGGACTACAGGCATGCACCACCATGCCTGGCAAATGTTTTTGTATTTTTAGTAGAGACGGGGTTTCACTATGTTGGCCAGGCTTGTGTCGAACTCCTGACCTCAGGTAATCCGCCCACCTCGGCCTCCCAATGTGTTGGGATTACAGGCATAAGCCACCATGCCTGGCTAATTTTTGTATTTTTAGTAGAGACGGGGTTTCTCCATGTTGGCCAGGCTGGTCTCAAAATCCTGACCTCAGGTGATCTGCCCACCTCGGCCTCCCAAAGTGCTAAGATTACAGGTGTGAGCCACCGCGCCTGGCCCCTTGTTTGATTTTCCTATCACTTCTATGGGTTGAGGTTCTTGCTTCTGTATGTGTGACCTTTCTTCTCCAACCTTTCGCTTGAACTTCTGGTTAGTACCTGGGGAATCCCTAAATATACAGAGAGCAGAAAGGAGCTGAGGCACTGTGTTAGTCTGTTTGTGCTGCCATTAAAAAAATATTACACGCAGTTGGCTTAAACAACAGACATTTGGCTGGGCGTGGTGGCTCACGCCTGTAATCCCAGCACTTTGGGAGGCCGAGGCAGTTGGATCACCTGAGGTCAGGATTTCGAGACCAGCCTGGCCAACATGGTAAAACCCTGTCTCTGAAAAGATACAAAAATTAGCTGGGCATGGTTGCATGCTCCTGTAGTCCCAGCTACTGGGAAGGCTGAGGTAGGAGAATTGCTTGAACTACATGGAGAAACGGGGAGCTCTCTGGTAGATGAGGGTGGCACACTGATGAGGTGGCACTCTCCTTGTAAGGGCACCAGTCCTATATTAGGGTCCCACTTTTAGGATCTCATTTAACATTAATTACATCCTAAAGGGCCCCATCTTTATTGGTGGGTAGGGCTTCACATATACATTTTGAGGGGACACAATTTAGTCCATAACAGAAACCTTAGGAGAGTAGCTTCGATCTCTAGAGTTCTTGCTAATACTAGTGCTTTGAGCAGGGAGGTAGAGAATAGCAGAACCGACTGTGGAATATTATACACACAATTGGGAGTTGGAGGCCGGATGCGGTGGCTCACACCTGTAATCCCAGCACTCTAAGAGGCCGAGGTGGGCAGATCAGCTGAGGTCGGGAGTTCGAGAACAGTCTGACCAACATGGAGAAACCTTGTCTCTACTAAAAATACAAAATTAGCCGGGCATGGTGGTGCATGCTTGTAATCTCAGCTACTTGGGAGGCTGACGCAGGTGAATCGCTTGAACCCGGGAGGCGGAGGTTGCAGTGAGCCAAGATTGCACCACTGCACTCCAGCCTGGGCAAAAGAGTGCGACTCTATTTCAAAAAGAAAAGAAAAAAGAAAAAAGGAATTGGGAGTTGGAGCTGGGCGCAGTGGCTCATGCCTGTAATCCTAGCACTTTGGGAGGCTGAAATGGGCTGATTGCCTGAGCTCAGGAGTTCGAGATCAGCCTGAGCAACATGGTGAAACACTGTCTCTACCAAAAACACAAAAAGTTAGCTGGGCATGGTGGCAGGTGCCTGTAATCCCAGCTACTTGGGAGGCTGAGGTAGAAGAATCACTTGAACCCAGGAGGCAGAGGTTGCAGTGAGCTGAGATTGTGCCATTGCACTCCAGCCTGGGCGACAGAGTGAGACTCAGTCTCAAAAACAGCAACAGCAACAAAAAAGAGAATTGGGAGTTGGAAGTGAGTTTAGACATCTAATCCTTATTTTGTAGTTAAGGGAGACCAAAAGAGCTCAAAACAGTTGTCTAAATTAAATTTGGGACTTCATTCATTTTACTGCCAATAGATTACTGATTATGCATGTCAGGCCTTACACCCTTTACATTTCTTTCCCAACACTAATTACAATCTGTATTTATCTGTTTACTTTGTTGCTGTATGTGATGGCTAATATTAGGTACCAATTTGATTGGATTGAAGAATGCCTAGATAGCTGATAAAGTAATGCTTCTGAGTATATCTGTGAGGGTGTTGCTAGAGGAGATTGACATTTGAGTCTGTGGGCTGGAAGAGGAACACCCACCCTCAATCTGGGTGGGCACCATCCAATGGGCTGCCAGCATGACTAGAGGTCAGAAGATTGAGACCATCCTGGCCAACAGAGTGAAACCTGTAATCCCAGCACTTTGAGAAGCTGAGGCGAGTGGATCACTTAAGGCCAGGAATTCAAGACCAGCCTGGCCAACATGGTGAAACCCGGTCTTTACTAAAAATACAAAATTAGTTGGCGTGGTAGCCGGTGCCTGTAATCCCAGCTACTCAGGAGGCTGAGGCAGGAGAATCGCTTGAACCCGGGAGGCGGAGGTTGCAGTGAGTCAAGATCACGCCATTGCACTCCAGCCTGGGCGACAGGGCGAGACTCTATCTCAAAAAAAAAAAAAAAAGGAAATGCATAATAAACATTTGGTGAATGAATAAATGACTGAATAATAAAAGCTGACCTTTAATGAATATTATCAGCCATGTTAAAAACTGTACATATTTGCTTTTATTATCTTATCTTCATTTCATCTTTTTAAGTTTTGAGAGGAGGAACTTGAAACTCAGAAAGGCTGACACCTGTCAACTGAAAATGATGATGTTTATAAATTTGGAAAGGAGAGTTTTATTTTTCATAAAGGGTTGCAGCCTGTGGGGTAGCCATTCTGATAGATTCGGAAGCTTGGTCTCCAGCCAAAAGCCAGAAACAGACACTTTGAGGGAGGGGCAAAAGGAACAGGAATTTATTCTGAATGGGGTGGTCAAATATACATATTTAATAAACTATAGGATGGGTCATGAATATGTATGAGAGAAACCTGTGTATGCACAATTGATCTTTATCCCTCCCTGTGGGACCCATGTACAAAAAATGTAGGTGTTGGCATTATCTGAGGTAGGAGTTTTTGGGCCTCTTACCTCAAAAGGTGAAGCGGAGCACAGGAAAACCCTTACTGTGCATTGTCCATAGACTGGCCAGAGCCACTCCATGGTAAGTGACATATTTTTTTTGAGATGGAGTTTCAGTCTTATCACCCAGGCTGGTGTGCAATGGCGCAATCTCAGCTCACTGCAACCTCTGCCTACCGGGTTCAAGCAATTCTTCTGCCTCAGCCTCCTGAGTAGCTGGGACTACAGGCGCCTACCACCATGCCTGGTTCATTTTTGTATTTTTAGTAGAGATGGGGTTTCACCATGTTGGCCAGGCTTGTCTCGAACTCCTGACATCAGGTGATCCGCTCACCTTGGCCTGCCAAAGTGTTGGGATTACAGGTGTGAGCCACCATGCCCAGCCCAAGGTAAGTGATCTCTTATCAGGTGAAAAAGGAGGAGCAGCAGCACGTGGTTGGTTGATATCAATCAATAGTGAAGTCCTTTGAAAGGGCTGATTTCTGTTCAGCCTTTAGGGAAGAAAGCCTAACTGTGGTTACCCAGGGTGGGGGTATAATGAGTGACAGCTAATCTCTTATCCCATCATGGTTAAGAACTCAGTTTTCAAGTTTACTCTGCAGTCCCCTTGGCCGAAGGATGGTCAGTTCAGTCAGTTGTGGTGCTTGGAATTTTATTTTTAGTTCACACACATTTTCCAAAGACAAAGCTAGGAAGGACAGAACTAGAATTCTGTTTTTTGGGTTTTTTTTCAGATGGAGTCTCACTCTGTTGCAGGCTGGAGTGCAGTGGCACAATCTTGACTTATTGCAACCTCCGCTTCCTGGGTTCAAGCCATTCTCTTGCCTTAGCCTCTGGAGTAGATGGACTACAGGCATGCACCACCACGCCCGGCTGATTTTTTATTTTTAGTAGAGATGGGGCTTCACCATGTTGTTCAGGCTGGTCTGGAACACCTGACTTTGTGATTCACCTGCCTCGCCCTCCCAAAGTGCTGGGATTACAGGTGTGAACCACCGCGCCTGGCCCAGAGCTAGAATTTGAACTTATGTCTGGCTGATCCCAAAGTTGATTCAAATGCTTAGTCAAAATGCTGATCTACCCACTTAAAATTCAACACAATGTAGGTAGGGAGGTCTTTGGGTGAAACAGAGAAAAACTGTGTAGAATTTCCTTTTTAAGATGCATCTTAAAACATGTCTGGGCTGGGTGTGGTGGGTCATGCCTGTAATCCCTGCACTTTGGGAGGCTGAGGTGGACAGACTGCTTGAGCTCAGGAGTTCAAGTCCAGCCTGGGAAAGATAGCAAATTCCCGTCTCTACAAAAAATACAAATAATGATCCAGGTGTGGTAGCATGCAACTGCAGTCACAGCTACCTGGGGAGGCTTGAGGTAGGAGAATCCCTTGAGCCCAGGAAGTTGAGGCCACAGTGAGCCTTCTTCTTCATGCCACTACACTCCAGCCTGGGTGACAAAGACCCTGTCTCAAAAAAAAAAAAAAAAAAAAAAAGGCATGTCTGGGTGTTGCCAGGCAGATAAGAGCCACTGTTTTCAGATAGAGGGAAGAGCATGAGCCAAGCCATGGAGGTTGGAAAAAACAATGTGCATTCAGAAAACTTAGTAATTTCAGTAGGACTAGAAGAGAAGGAATCTTAAAGCAAGCTGCAGCAGTAGACCAGATGGGTAATTTGGGTCCAAAATATGAAGAGTTCTTTTTCTAAAAAAAATTTTTATTTTTATTTTATACATCAAAACCACAATCAGAAGAAATTATGAAGAGTTCTATATGCCAGGTGTAAACCAAAAATAAAATTCTAAGTCCCCAGCCAACTAAATGGACCACTCCTCTTGGCCAAGGGCATTCCAAAGCTAACCTGAAAAAACAGTTCAGGACATGCCTTATGATACGCTCCTCCCTCTGGAATTCAGGGACAACTGACCAGCATTAACATTAAAACAGATCTTAAGACTGACCAAACAGACTCTCCATAGCAATAAGACACCAAATTCCAACCTGACTCTAGTATAGCATCATATGACTGATAGGAGGCCCTAAAAGAATTGAAGCATTTAGGCCAGACGAGGTGGCTCATGCCTGTAATCCCAGCACTTTGGGAGGCCATGGCAGGCAGATCACGAGGTTAGGAGTTTGAAAGCCTGACCAACATGGTGAAACCCCATCTCTACTAAAAATACAAAAAGTAGCCAGGCGCAGTAGTACACACCTGTAGTCCCAGCTACTCAGGAGGCTGAGACAGAAGAAGCGCTTGAACCCAGGAGGTGGAGATTGCAGTGAGCCGAGATCACGCCACTGTACTCCAGCCTGGGTGACACAGCGAGACTCCATCTCAAACAAACAACAAGAAACTGGGCTAGGCGTAGTGGCTCACACCTGTAATCCAAGCACTTTGGAGGCCAAGGTGGGCAGATCACCTGAGGTCGGGAGTTCAAGACCAGCCTGACCAACATGGAGAAACCTGGTCTTTAAAAACAAAAACAAAAACAAGAAACTGAAGTATTTTATCCTAAAATATATCTTTGACATATTTTGAAATAGTCCTATAAAGCTGTCTCTTGTGGGGAAAGTCTACATTCTAGAGCATCCCCTTCCCTTTCCAGGTCTTTTCTCTGATCCGGGAGAGATCAGAGAAAAGAGTCTGGCACTTTTAAAAGTCTGATAAGGGGCTGGGCACAGTGGCTAATGCCTGTAATCCCAGCACTTTGGAAGACTGAGGCAGGCAGATCACAAGGTCAGGAGTTTGAGACCAGTCTGGCCAACATAATGAAACCCCATTGTACAGAAAATACAAAAAATTTAAAAAAATACAAAAAATTAGCTGGTCTGGTGGTATGTGCCTGTAATCCCAGCTACTCGGGAGGCTGAAGCAGGAGAATTGCATAAACCCAGGAGGTGGAGATTGCAGTGAGCTGAGATTTCGCCATTGCACTCTAGCCCGGGTGACAGTGCGCGGGACGCCTTCTGATAAGAAACATTTCCAATCTGTTCTCTCTGAAGCCTGCTACCTGGAAGCTTCACCTGCGTAGTAAGGACCTTGGTCTCAGCAACCACTAATCAACCTAGACATTCCCTTCAATTGATTCCAGGTTTTTAGATAATAACTTTTTCAACCAATTGCCAATGAGAACATCTTTGAATGCCCCTGTGACCTGGAAGCTCCCTCCCTTCCCACTCTTTGAGCTGACCCTCCTTTCCAGACCAAACCAATGTACATAGTGAAAGGAAAATATCTTGGGCCCCCAAAATCACTAAGAAAAACTCAAGGCGGAAACTGCTTAGGGCTTTGGCTTAGAATAAACCTCTTCAAATATTTTACAGAGTTTGACTCTTTTCCTCAACACAGGGATCAGCAAACCAAGACTTGTAGGCCAAATTTGCCCCACTCCCATTTTTGTGGAGTCTTTGTAGAAAATTGCTTTTACATCTTTAGGGAATTGTTGGGGAAAAAAAGAATATGCGACAAAGACCATAGGTGGCTAGCAAACCCTTAGTATCTGGCGCTTTACAGCAAAGTTTTCCACCCACTGCAGTGTGCCAGGAGTTTAGGCTTTATTTTGTAAATGCTTTATCTTGTAAGGGGCTATTGTTTCCAGGTATTCAGGTAGGGAAAGGATGTCTACCTGCGAGGGAAAAGGAAAGGGAAAGGATATGGCGAGCCTGAATTTTTTCTTGTTCCTTTAGGTAACTTCAAAGAAGTGGGAGTTGTTTTGGAGTGGGTGAATGTGTAGATGATTCTGGTATAGATATCTAGTAGGCTGTGACAGGTGTAGCCAAGGTGGGGAGGTAAGATTGTTCAGGGTGTGGGAAATGTTCTGGTTGTTGTTCTGTCCGCTTTTTGTTTTTCTCAATTGTCACTAAATTGTTTTCAACAATTGAGGTTTCCAAAGAGGAGACCTTGAGGAAAGCTAGAGATCAGGAAGGGGCGATCGGGCATCATGATAGCTTTATTATGGATTAAAGAGAACATATTCTCTCTTTCAAATAAGTTACTCATAAACGTTTGCAATTATGTTCTGCTGTAGTCATAGAGAAGATACCAGTGTTCACAAAGTATTTATTAGGCTGAGTGCAGTGGCTCACGCCTGTAATCCCAGCACTTAGGGAGGCCAAGGCAGGTGGATCACCTGAGATTGGGAGTTGGAGACCAGCCTGATCAACATGGTGAAACCCCATCTCTACTAAAAATACAAAAATTAGCTGGGTGTGGTGGCAGTCGCCTATAATCCCAGCTGCTCGGGAAGCTGAGGCAGGAGAATTGTCTGACCCCGGGAGGTGGACGTGGTGGCTCACACCTGAAATCCCAGCACTTAGGGAGGCCGAGGCAGGCAGAGCCTCTGAGGTTGGGAGTTTGAGACCAACCTGGTCAACATGGCGAAACCCCGTCTCCACCAAAAAATACAAAAATTAGCTGGGCATGGTGGTGTACACCTGTAGTTCCAGATGCTGGGGAGGCTGAGGCAGGAGAATTGCTTGAACCCAGGAGGTGGAGGTTGCAGAGAGCCAAGATCATGCCTTTGCACTCCAGTGTGGGTGACAGAGCAAGATTCTGTCTTAAAAAAAAAAGTATTAACACTGACTGAAAAAAATTACACTATTTAAAATGGGAAATTTTTTTTAAAAACACTCTTTTGAACACATCCTGAGGGTTATAGTACTTTGTAAAGTTTGTGTATACAATTAACACATTAAACCACTCATCACTCAGCCAACAAAATGACAGCTCTTTCACTAAAGGGAAAGAAAAACTCCACACTAGAAAAATATGTTATACAGGCCAGGCGCGGTGGCTCATGCCTATAATCCCAGAACTCTGGGAGGCTGAGGCAGGTGGATCACCTGAGGTCAGGAGTTTGAGACCAGCTTGACCAACATGGCGAAACCTCGTCTCTACTAAAAATACAAAAATTAGACAGGCATGGTGGTGGGTGCCTATAATCCCAGCTACTTGGGAGGCTGAGGTAGGAGAATCACTTGAACCCAGGAGGCAGAGGTTGCATTGAGATCACACCACTGCACTTCAGCCTGGGTGACAGAGCAAGACTCTGTCTCAAAAAAAAGAAAGAAAGAAAGAAAGAAAAATACATTATACAGCCAACTTCCTTAAGGTAATGACAAGGGCATATTACCCCAAGATAGAAGGGAAAAATCACTAAAAACTTCTTTCTCAGCCCTCTAAGACTTTACAGAAATGATTGCCTTTTAATTCATTTGTGGATGCGTTCTGGATACATTTTAGATAAAAAGGTCTATTCTTTGGCATTGTCGGAAAAACAAAATTGCAACAAATTTAAAGATCATAATTGGCTTTAATTTGTGATTCTACAATCACTTTTCATTATATAAAGTGAAATTAGTGTTCTGATGGGCTGAGCAGAGGAGGTTGGCTGAGGAAAGCAGATACAGAGAACAAAATACAGATCTGTAGTTTGAAAGTTACTTTCCTCGTAAACATTAAAGCAGAGGGGAGTTCCTTATGCTGGTTAAAACTGGCCTGTTTGGGGATTTGGCTATTCTCTCTCCCTCTCCTGATTTCTTGGAAGGTCAGATAAACAACTTAGTTTTGGCTTGGTGGTATGGAACTTCCACATGAGTGACTTGACTTTGGTTTGGTCTGTTGGTCCAAGTGCAGGAGTTCAGTCCAAACCAAAGGCCTCGTATAAATTCTATTCTATTTTCATTTTTATTTTATTTATTTATTTATTTATTTTAAGACAAGATCTGTGTCACCCAGGCTAAAGTGCAGTGGCACAATCAGAGATCACTGTAGCCTCAACCTCCTGGGCTCAAGTGATCCTCTACCTCAGCCTCCTAGTGTAGCTAGGACTACAGGCACCTGCTATCATGCCTGCACAATATTTTTATTTTTTGTAGAAATGGGGTCTCACTGTGTTGCCCAGGCTGGTTTCGAATTCTTTGACTCAAGCAATCGTTTTACTTCAGCCTCCCAAAGTGCTAGGATTGCAGGCATGAGCCACTGCACTGGCGTATACATTTTATTTAACAGCATTTTAAGAGTAATGTTTCTTAAAAATTTTCTTCCTCATTTCTCCTTAGCCATTTGATTCTAAATACCATTTACTTGATAGGTAAGTGGCTTCTTTCTGTAGTTGGCAGATATTGCTAGAAATATTGTAACCACCCAAGGGGTTCACCTTTTCTGCTGCCTACACAGAGCCAATTCATCAAGACAGAGGAATTGCAATAGAGAAAGAGTAATTCATACAGAGCTGGCCGTGTGGGAGACCAGAGTTTTATTATTACTCAAATCAGTCTCCCAGGGCAGTCGGGGAGCAGAGCTTTTAAGGATAACTTGGTGGGTAGGGGGAAGCCAGTGAGCCAGGAGTGCTGATTGGTCAGAGATGAAATCATAAGGAGTTGAAGTTGTCTTCTCGCACTGAGTCAGTCAGGGTGGGGGCCACAAGGTTAGTTGAGCCAGTGTATCAATCTGGGTGGTGTTAGCTGCTCCATCAAGTGCAAGGTCTGCAAAATATCTCCAGCACTGATCTTGGGAGTAGTTTAGGGAGGGTCAGAATCTTGTAGCCTCAGCTGCATGACTCCTAAACCATAATTTCTAATTCTGTGGCTAATGTTAGTCCTACAAAGGCAATCTAGTCCCCAGGCAAAAAGGACATCTGCTTTGGGAAAGGGCTGCTGTCA
>NW_016107604.1:1450548-1463162 GCF_001604975.1 Cebus imitator
CCTCCTGGGTTCAAGCAAGTCTCCTGCCTCAGCTTCCTGAGTAGCTGGGATTACAGGCATGTGCCACCACGCCTGGCTAATTTTTGTATTTTTAGTAGAAACGGGGTTTCTCCATGTTGGTCAGGCTGGTCTCGAACTCCCGACCTCTGGTGATCCATCCGCCTCAACCTCCCAAAGTGCTGGGATTACAGGCATGAGCCACCGCACCTGTCGAGAGTAAATCTTATAGAACTATACAGTCAATTCAAAAAGTTTTCACCAACGTTCTGAAATAATCACTTTAATCACTTTCGGGGTCTGATTTAAAATCTTGAAGGAGGCATATTTCCTGGTCCCATTCTCAATTTAGGTGTGCATTTGAGGAGGTATAGGGTGAGTGTAGGCTTGGTTACACTAAGGTTTTAAAATTTTTGTATAGTCATTAGCCATTATGTCTGGATAAAATGTTGTCTCTTGGGATCAGGAACACAATGAACTTAATTGCCTTAGAATGGACACATTATTTCAATGTGTCTGTATTCATTGGACCACTCTGTTTTATATTGTCTAAATTTTCTAATATCCTCACCCTGAGATACTTCAGTCTCCCATTTATTATTATTATTACTATTATTTTTCTTTGAGAGGGAGTCTTGCTCTGTTGCCCAGGCTGGAGTGCAGTGGGCATGATCTTGGCTCACTGCAACCTGTGCCTCCCGGGTTCAAGGGATTCTCCTGCCTCAGCCTCCTGAGTAATCGAGATTACAGATGCCTGCCACCACGCCTGGCTAATTTTTGTGTTAGTAGAGACAGAGTTTCACCATGTTGGTCAGGCTGGTCTTGAACTCCTGACCTCAAGTGATCCGCCCACCTCGGCCTCCCAAAGTGCTGGCACTATAGGCTGAGCCTCCGTGCCCGGCTCTCATTTATTATTAATATTATTATTATTTCGAGATGGAGTTTTGCTCTTGGTGCCCAGGCTGGAGTACAATGGCACGATCTTGGCTCACTACAACCTCTGCCTCCCGGGTTCCAGCGATTCTCCTGCCTCAGTGTCCCGATTAGCTGGGATTATAAGGTGCCTGCCACCACACCCAGCTAATTTTCTGTATTTTTAGTAGAGACGGGGTTTTACCATGTTGGCCAGGCTGGTCTCAAACTCCTGAGGTCAGGTGTACCACCGGCCTCAGCCTCCCAAAGTGCTGGGATTACAGGTGTGAGCCACGATGCCCGGTCTCTCTCTCTCTTTTTTTTTTTTTGAAATGAGTCTTGCTCTGCGGCTCAGGCTGGAGTGCAGTGGTGCGATCTCAGCTCACTGCAATCTCTGCCTCCCGGGTTCAAGTGCTTCTTTGGCCTCAGCCTCCTGAGTAGGTGGGACTACAGGAATGTGCCACCAGGCCTGGCTAATATTTTGTATTTTTAGTAGAGATGGGTTTTCATCGTGTTAGTCAGGATGGTCTCCATCTCCTGAACTTGTCATCGGTCTGCCTTGGCCTCCTAAAGTGCTGGGATTACTGGTGTGAGCCACTGAGCCCGGCCCAGGCCCTCATTTTAATTGTGTTTTTTTTCAGCTATGTGTTTAGACAGTTTGTCGTCTTCTCCTCCATCCTCTTCCCCTAACCTTGCGAACTACCTCCATGAACATTAATTTAAATAAAACGATTGCCAGAATTGTACTCATGCTCTTGCTAGTCTCTACATAGTGAAATTATATTGGGTCGTAGCAAAAGACAATTTGATTTTCCAATCAGTTTTAAATTAAAAGAAAACATAATTCAAGCTAACAGGCTAATTATTGGCAGAGATATGGTAAGAAATAAAGGAAGATGAGTAATACAAATGATAATGAAGGTAAGCCATTCAGTTTATAGGGATTTTACGTGCTTAGGAAAATTCCTCTCCCAGTCAACAAATGACAAAACATAAACTCACAAGCTATGTATTAGGTTGGCGCAAAAGTAATTAATAAATGATATTAATAAATGGGCATATTGTTAAAAAATATTAAGAAAAGTGCCAGGATTTGAAAAGCCAAGTGCAATTATGCAAGCCAATTTTTTAAGTAATGCAATTTATACCAGAATTGCTTGTTTTTCTACTAAAATGAATACTGAGAGGACTTCTGTTTAATTGTACAGCAGATGTGGGTGCAATGCAAGTTCAAGACAAGTTTCTTGGTTGGTTTGTGTGGACTTGGGTTAGCTGCTTGGTAGTCAATATGGCTTTGTATTCACATAATCCCATGGGGTTTCTCAGTGAAGACCTTGACCTTTTTCCTCTGTCGGATTTAAATAATAAGAATGATGCTGGTCGGGTAGAGTGGCTCACTCCTGTAATCCCAGCGCTTTGGGAGGCCCAGGCAGGTGGATCACTGAGGTCAGGAGTTTCAGACCAGCCTGGACAACATGGTGAAACCCCATCTCTACTAAAAATACAAAAATTAACCGGGCGTGGTGGCACGTGCCTGTAATCCCAGCTCCTTGGGAGGTTGGGAGGCTGAGGCAGGAGAATCACTTAAACTCGGGAGGTGGAGGCTGCAGTGAGCCGAGACCATGCCATTGCACTCCAGCCTGGGCGACAGAACGAGATTCCGTCTCAAAACAAACCAGAATGATGCTAAAAAATTATGTCCTCGGCGGGGCACTGTGGCTCATGCCTGTAATCTCAGCACTTTGGGAGGCCGAGATGGGCAGATTGCCTGAGCTCAGGAGTTTGAGACCAGCCTGGGCAACACAGTGAAACCAGGTCTCTACTAAAAATATTAAAAATTAGCTGGGCGTGGCGGCATGCACCTGTAGTCCCAGCTACTAGGGAGGCTGAGCCAGGAGAATCACTTGAACCCGGGAGGCGGAGGTTGCAGTGAGCCGAGATCGTGAAACTGCACTCCAGCCTGGGTGACAGAGAGATTCTGTCTCGAAAAAAGAAAAAAACATTATGTCCTCTTGCCAGGTTAGGATTACAAGGTTTCTAGGCCCTTCTTTACCTCCTTTGGATTCCTGGCAGGAGCTCAAGAGAGAGAGCAGGTAAACAGATTCCAGTCTCAAGCAGCAGGGCATTAGAAAAATGTTGGTCCCCTAGTGAGCCCTTGTGCCCTTAGAAAAGTATGGCTTGAAATAGGGTTTCTCTTATCTTTTACAAGCCTATTTCCTCAAGCATGTGAATTCTGGTAGAGTGTTCAAAATACTCTTAAAAAATTATTCTGACAGTGTGCAAGTGATGGGCCTAAATTTAAAAACAATTATGGGACACTTCTTAAAATGGTAAGGAAGACTTTGTTCATGACTATTGCAATAGGTGTCAAGACTATTGCAATATAGCCTGGCATGGTGGCTCACGTCTGTAATCCCAGCACTATGGGAGGCAGAGGCAGGAAGACTGCTTGAGCCCAGAGGTTCAAGACCAGCCCAGGCAACACAGGGAGACCTAGTCTCCACAAAAAATAAAAATAAATTAGCAAAGAGTGGTGATGCATGGCATGGAGACCCAGCTACTCTGGAGGCTGAGGTGGGTGGATCTCTTGGGCCCAGGAGTTTGAGGCTGCAGTGAGCCATGACTGCACCACTGCACTCCAGCCTGGTGACAGAGCAATACCCTTTCTTGAAAAACAAAGTTATCACAATAGGGGTGAGTGATGGTTCTCAACTCTGAACACAGCAGGGAATTTATAGTAAATGATCAGAGTGAATGGATCAGTGGGGGGAAGATTACCACCAAGAGTGGACATGAAAGGTAGGGGTATACATTTTTTTTTTTCTTGAGATGGAGTTTCACTCTTGTTGCCCAGGCTGGAGTGCAATGGTGTGATCCTGGCTCACCATGACCTCTGCCTCCCAGGTTCAAGTGATTCTCCTGTCTCAGCCTCCCGAGTAGCTGGAATTACAGGCGTGCTCCACCACACCTGGCTAATTTTTGGTATTTTTAGTAGAGACAGGGTTTCACCATGTTGGCCAGGCTGCTCTAGAACTCCTCAGGTGATCCAACAACTTCGGCCTCCCAAAGTGCTGGGATTACAGGCGTGAGCCACCGCGCCAGGCTTTTTTTTTTTTTTTTTTTTTTTTTGAGGTGGAGTCTTGCTCTGTTGCCCAGGCTGAAGTGCAATGGCATGATCTCGGCTCACTGCAACCTCCATCTCCCGGGTTCAAGCGATTCTCCTGCCTCAGCCTCCTGAATAGCTAGGATTACAGGCATGCGCCACCACACCTGGCTAATTTTGTATTTTTAGTAGAGATGGGGTTTCTTCATGTTGGTCAGGCTGGTTTCGAACTCCCGACCTCAGGTTATCCGCCCGCCTGGGCCTCCCAAAGTGCTAGGATTACAGACGTGAGCCACCGATTTTACAGGATTTTTGCTGGTGGCAGAGTGATCAGATATCAAGGGTGGGGTTGAGGAATTTGATCGGATATTGAAAATGATTCGATATTAAGGGTGTGGGAGTTCTCACTAAACTGACTTAACTGGATTCTTGCCACAAATGGACTAGGCAGGTCAAAGACGACCCAAGGAGGAGACTTAGTGAAAAAGAGCTCAGAGGAGCCTCCTCACTAAAGTTTGGTCAAGGAGACAGTCTTTGTCAATACTCAGCTGGTTTTCCCTTTGTACCACCATGTGGCGCCCTCCCTTCCCCCATTCCTTCAGTCATAGGCTCTTTAAAAGAAAATAATGAAATTCAGGTTATGGAAATTCTAGGAAGGGGCGACCCCTCCCACTTCCCCCTTCCCCCTTCCCCCCTCCCTAGTTGCGGAAGGCAACGGACTACAAATTCCCTACGCTCTCGCGGGGCTACGATGCGACCAGCCCTCCCCCGCATTCCGGAGTCTTGCGCCTGCGCAGAAGGCAGAAGGCCCTGCGCTGAGCGAAGGGGGCGGAGACAGGACTACGCGCCAGGAGTAGGAAGAGGAGGAAAAAAGAGACCATAGATTCCCATCCTGGCCTAGAGCGGCCCTTAAAGTGCCAGGGAGAGGAGGGCGGGCGGGGACCACTACAGAATTGGCCGCCGGCGGTATCATGGCGACCCGGAACCCCCCTCCCCAAGGTGAGCGGCCAGGGCCTGAAGTGGTATCTGGGACGCGGCTCACAGCTCTCGATCTTGCTCCTATGGCACCTCTTCCTTCCCCTGCCCTAGGAGTCTTCGAGCTCTATTGTTTATTTTTAAGGCAGCCCCTTTGAGCACCCCCTTCGAGTTAGACTTTTTCCTCCCCTCTCTGCGGAACAAAAGCGGAGAGCCACCCCCCACCCCCAGCACAGCCCTACCTGCCTCTTGCCTTACCTTCACCGCTGGCCCATCATCTCCATCTTCAAATGTATTATTATTTTTCCTTTTTTTAAACGTCTAGACTCTGAAGTGATTTCGCTGGGCTCCAGACTAGTTCTCAGAGGAGGACCCCTCCCCACCCCCACTTCTCCCACTGATGAAAATGGACCCTGCACTGACCTTGACCTTACTAAGATTTGGAGTGGGGGTGACCCCGCACTACTGTGTCATTCTGAGTTGGCCCTGGCTTCTTGACCCCAGGCCGGTCACTGGGCCTTTGGGAAAGCAGATGGGGGTCATTGTTGCAGGGCCCTTTACTCTTGAGGCCGTGGTCTCAGGAATTAAGTAAAGTCAGTAGTTTCCATCTGGGCATTTTTGGCTGTAGGCCAAAAATGAGTTGCAACAGATTTTTTAGAAGATGTATGGGACATTTCTGACTTTTGATTGACTCTACATATATTTTTTCCATTTTGCTATTTTAAAGAATATGAAAGTGATGACGACTCTTACGAAGTGTTGGATTTAACTGAGTATGCAAGAAGACACCAGTGGTGGAATCGAGTGTTTGGCCACAGTTCGGGACCTATGGTAGAAAAATACTCAGTAGCTACCCAGATTGTAATGGGTGGCGTTACTGGCTGGTGAGAACAATGTCTTTTTCATTAAAATTCATTTGGGGGCTTGACACTGCTGTCCTTTCAAACATGGGTGAGAGTCACTGAACATTCAGTGGGTCTACACTGTTAATTCCAGAAGAGGCTTTTCTCTGAGTTAAAATTGGTGTAATCTGCATTCCCAGACTCCCTGTTGGGTTTTGGTGATCCCCTCCCCCATGCTCACCACTGTTCTCTCTTCCCTCCTCACCCTTTTTTTGATTCTTTATATGCTTTCCCCATTCTCATGTTCAGCAAATGTCGTGGATCCGATTCAGTGATAGTAGATAGGAAGAAATATATGAGTTAATTATATGTAAATTTTTACATTTCATTCAGTGCTAACTACTGAAAAAAACCTAAGAAACTCCCACGGTAGAACTGGCCTCTAGTATTGTCAGCCTTGCAGAGAGCAGTGTAAAAATGCTCTGCACAAATTATTGGTGATGATACAGATAATTCTGGGTTTTTCTTTTGTGGGCTCGTTCAGATTATGATAACTCTTTGGAAAAGAGCTGTAGAACATTAGTTCTGTGTTGAAATTAAAGATCTGATTGCTTACTTTGTAATATTGTGGCATCCATTAAGAGGTGGTTAATAAGCATCAGCCTGATCAGTTAACATTTCAGACCACGTGATAACACAATGGCTACTGTGACTCTAATTCTGTTCTTATATTAAAAAGACTAGCCAGATAACAAGGGGCAGAAACAAATTTCACTGTTTTGAAAATGTTTGTGATTGTAGAGAAATTTTGGAGTTAGTGAGGGTGCTTAACTTGTGCATAAGCATTTTTTCTTACATTCTCATTTAAGTTCATTTTACATTGATTTAATGGAAATATTTACATGTTTCCACTTGATAAGTATAACAATGAGTTTTTCGATTTGTGTTTTACATGCACTTTGGAATAATGACACACTCCCCTATGCCTTTTTGCAAATGCCATTTTATGATAGAAATACTGATTGTGAAGATTCTGTGGTGCAGAGGTGTGGTATTTATTCATGATATGTACTTATTAATGCTGCTGCGGGAAAAAAGCCCGCAATAAAAAGAGAGATGCCTGTCAGGGCCTGGTCATTCAGATAATTCTCCATAGGCTGATTAGTTCCTCTGGCCCTGTAATTCAGGGTATGGCTCTCTGCTTAAATAATCTCACAATTTAGTGCCATAAGTGATTGGTTAATGTCAGTCAGTGCCTAAAGCCTACTTTTAAAACAGACTAAAAAATAATTGAGAAATAGAATTACCAAGTCATTTCATGGTTTCTCCTTGGAGAGCAAGCTCCTTGTAGACCAAGCCCCATCATTCGCAGAAGTTTGCTCGGAAAGGCTAGAGACAGAGCAGTAGGAAATATGTTCATTTTAGTGACTGATGCCATCAAGCAATGGATACACATGCTTGTGGAGCACAGTCCAAGGGATATTGTGGCTGCTGGCTGCTTTTTCTGTTCCCTTTTCTGAGCCTTTGTTGCTGACTCCCCTATTGAGGGGCACATTATAGGAATACAATCGTCCCTCAGCATAGGTTACCAAAATCTGTGGATGCTCAAGTCCCTGATATAAAATGGCATAGTATTTGCTTATAACTTACACACACTCTCGTATACTTTAAATCATCTCTTAATTACTTATAACACCTAATGCAATGTAAATAATGTAAATGCTATGCAAATAGTTATGTGGAATTTTTTTAATTTGTGTGATTTTTTATTTTTATTTTTTTGTCTTTTTTTAAGTTTTGTACCCCGATTGGTTAAATTGTGGATGTAAAACCTAGAGAGGATGCGCGCGCACACACACACGCGCACACACACACACACACACACACACACACACAGTGTTGGTCCAGGAGCTGTATAATAGAACTCAAATAATACAAGTGATTTGTTGCAATGACTTTATTCAGTGTAGTAAATTTTTGCAATTTTCTTAGGATGTAAAACTGATGTGATATTGTGGTATATTAAGGAGGAACAGTTAAGAGGCATTAACTTGACCAGGTAGCAATTTAGACCAATTCAAGACGTGAATAGGAGGCTGAGGAGATTTTATTTAGCTGTGGGTAACTGTAGGCTTTTGATCATGACAAAAAAAATTAAACTATTATCAGGATGGATGATTGCTAGGAGAGATGGGAGGTGTCAAGACCAGTTACAGGGCCCTTAGAATGGTCTGGAAACAAGGTAATGATGACTTTCAGAATGGAAAGAAGACAGTCAAATCACGTTTTGGAGATAAAGTATATAGTACTGTCGAGGTCAGGCATGGTGGCTCATGTCTGTAATCCCAGCACTTTGGGAGGCTAAGGCAAATCTCAGACATTTAGGGTAGATGACCTGAGGTCAGGAGTTCAAGACCAGCCTGGGCAACATTGTGAAACCCTGTCCCTACCAAAAATACAACAATTAGCCGGGTGTGGTGGCAGGTGCCTGTAATCCCAGCTACTCGGGAGGCTGGGGCAGGAGAATTGTTTGAACCCGGGATCAGAGGTTGTGGTAAGCCAAGATCTCGCCACTGCACTCCAGCCTGGGCAACAGAGCGAGCTCCATCTCAAAATAAATAAATAAAATAACAGAAATTTATTCTCTCACTGTTCTGGAGGCTAGAAGTCTGAAATCAGGATGTCAATAGTGTTTGTTCCTTCTTGGAGGCTCAGAGGGAGAAATCTGTTTTTTGTTTTTTGAGACGGAGTCTTACTCTTGTTGCCCAGGCTGGAGTGCAGTGGTGTGATCTCGGCTCGCTACAACTTCCGCCTTGCAGATTCAAGTGATTCTTCTGCCTCAGCCTCCCTGCGTAGCTGGGATTATAGGCATGTGTCACCACACCCGGCCAATTTTTGTATTTTTAGTAGAGGTGGGGTTTCTCCAGTGTTGGTCAGGTTGGTCTGGAACTCTCCACCTCAGGTGATCCGCCCACCTCGGCCTCCAAAAGTACTGGGATTATAGACGTGAGCCACCGTGCCTGGGCAGAAATCTGTTTTATGTTTCTCTTTTAGGTTCTGGTGGTTGCCAGTAATCCTTGTCATTCCTTGGCTTATAGACGTATTACTCCAGTCTGCTTCTGTTGTCCTGACAGATGTCATCCCTCTGTGTGTGTCTTTATTGGATTAAAGGCCCACACTGTTCCAGTATGATCCCATCTGAAGTCATTACATCTGCAGTGACTCTGTTTTCTTTCTTTTTTTTTTTTTTTTTTAAGACGGGGTTTCCCCCTGTTGGTCAGGCTGGTCTTGAACTCCCGACCTCAGGTGATCCGCCCGCCTTGGCCTCCAAAGTGTTTGGATTACAGGCGTGAGCCACCATGCCTGGCCAACTCTGTTTTCAAATAAGGTCACATTTAAGAGGTTTGGGGAAGGATGTGAATTTTGGGGGCAGGTACCATTCAACCCAGTGCAGAAGGCTAGAGTTAGAAATATAAGATTCATTTGCACAGTATGGATCTGGAATGCTGAAGGGAATGTCAGCTCACTGAAGGAGTGAATTAATCACAAAAGAAATAGGGGGGCTGACACTCTTAACAGGGTAGATGAGACACAAAAAAGATTTAATGTAAAAATAGGGAGATGTAGATAAGGAGGCCTTTAGAAATGTGGGCTCAAGTGTAGTCATTGAGGTGGAACAACAACTGGACCTGAAAGGGTAGGAAAGCTTTAGATAGGCAGAGCTAGGCAGAAACCCCTAGAAGCAGGGAGATTAATAGCTTGAGCAAAGGTGTGACCTATTTGGAAGTTAATGGGGTTGGAGCAGAAGGTTAAGGTAGAGGTGGGGGTCAACCATGTGTATGGACCATCTTGACTGTGTTAAGCAAAACAAATTACTTTTATTATGGGAGGTTTCAGCTTATACAAACGTAGGGGCTGGGCGTGGTGGCTCACGCCTGTAATCCCAACACTTTGGGAGGCCAAGGTGGGTGGATCACCTGAGGTCAGGGATTCCAGACCAGCATGCCCAACATTGTGAAACTCCATCTCTACTAAAAATAGAAAACTTAGCTGGGTGTGGTGGTGCACTCCTGTGATCCCAGCTACTTGGGAGGTTGAGACAGGAGAATTGCTTGAACCCAGGAGGTGGAGGTTGCAGTGAGCCGAGATCGCGCCATTGAACACAAACCTGGGAAAAAAAAAAGAAACTAAAAAAAAAAAAAAAAACAAATGTAGGCGAAGTGTAATGAACCCCTGAGTACTCGCCATTATTTTAGTAGCTGGTCCTTTTTCCTATAAATTCCCCTCCTCTTCTCTCCATCCCTTATTTTAAAGCAAGTCGCAGACACTTTAGATTGTGCATTTTTAACTAGACTATATAACTAAGGGGAAACATTGAGGTTTCTGAGCAGGTAACAGATGTGATCAAAAGAAATGTGAAGTTGTAAGATTTTATTAGGAAAGCAGTGAAAAGTAGAAGAGAGAGAGGGTTTAGTACATAATTGATTGTTTTCATCTTTTGTTATTTCTTTGATTAAAGGTGTGCAGGATTTCTCTTCCAGAAAGTTGGAAAACTTGCAGCAACTGCAGTAGGTGGTGGCTTTCTTCTCCTTCAGGTATGTCAGAGTCTTAAGCACTTGCCTTTGCTTACATAGAAGGTGGAATTTTTCTTTTAGGCATCAGTTTATGGAAGAGCTACAATGAGTTTTGAAAGCTGACTTTTGTCTTGAAAGATAACAATTTAAATATTTCTGAGTTATTAAGCATAGTTTGATCCCAGCTATTGAAAAGGCAGCCATTGCCAGACACATTGGCTCATGACTGTAATCCCAGCACTTTGGGAAGCCGAGGGGATCAGATCCCTTGAGGTCAGAAGTTCAAGACCAGCCTGGCCAACATGGCGAAACTCCAGTCTCTACTGAAAATACAGAAATTAGCCAGCGTGGTGGCACATGCTTGTAATCCCAGCTACTCGGGAGGCTGAGGCAGGAGAATCACTTGAACCCGGGAGGCGGAGATTGCAGTGAGCCGAGATCGTGCCATTGCACTACAGCCTGAGTAACAAGAGTGAAACTCTGTCTCAAAAAAAAAAAATTAATTATAATCTTATTTCTGAGAGGCAGGTGGATTTGAAGTTTTAGTTTTGTTCATATTTGCCATTAGAGGATGTTTATCAGGGCATTATCTGGCATTCATGTCTGTTTGGCATATATTTTTTCAAAAATATCATTCTTTGAAGATCAAATATAGTAAATTGAAAAATTGAAAATCTCTGGGAATGATTGTGAGCAGCACTTTTAAAGATACAGAGAACTGTCAGTTGTACTAGATTTTTAAAAATGATTGATGTTCATAGCAACTAAAATCTGAATTCAGCACCTAAGCTGTTGATCGTGTAACAACCAGTATAATCACTTTAAGTACAAAGGGACTGGATCTGTATGTATGAAGGACAGATTTTGAGTTGTTCACTGAATAGCCTTTTAAAAAATATATATATTTTCTTTCTCTTGGTGACATTATTAGGAATAATTGCTTATTACTTGTGGTAAGAGATGGAAAAGAAAATGATAAATATCTAAACTTGGTTATTTGGATGAATATGCCAGCATTAGTACAGATAATTTTACTTAAGCTGATTTTGACTTGGGTTTATATGGAATCAAGAGCATATTTTATTCTATAGCTATTTTGAAGACTCAGTTGTCATTTCTGTTAGCGTAAAAGGGTACTGGACTGAAGCACAGTTTCCTAAAATGTTCACAGAATGGAGAGAAGTGTATATTTTAATCCACTCTGCATGTCAGTTTTTCAGAAGTCCATTTCAGTTCACTCAGTATGCACCATTCAAATCCATATTTTGCCATTGCTACCTCCCACTTTTCTACATTTAGTGCACATATTCTTTGAAGTTTTTAAGGCAGAACAACACAGGACCTATCTGCTTCAAACCAGTTTTTGCCACAAATATAACTAACCTTGAAAATTCAGTAGAAGGAAAGTGAAAGAGGAAATAAAGTAACAAATGGCTTTTAGGCTAATTGCCTAATATTCTTTAGGCCCACTTTCATATTTTTGTGACCTTTCTTATATTTAAAGATAAATATTAGTTTATTTAAAACTTAAAGCTTTTCTAGTAACAATATTGTTTTCCAATAGACATTTATTACACTGCCATCTTAAAATACACAGTCTCTTTTTAAAAAATTTTTTGGAGTTATTCATGCATGTAATTCAAAGGGCCAAATACTTGTGCAAGGCTTGTTGCAGATTAGAGTAATCCTCTGCCTCTCTCACTACCCCCATTTTTCCATCCCTTGAGACATCTACTTTGAATTCTTAACTGATTCTTAAGGTAGTTATCTCCTTTTCCCTAAACAAGTTAATTGACATTTCTTGACCTTTCAGTTTTAGGTGTTAACTGTTAGCTTCCCATTATGGAATAGGACAATTTAGCTATCATCTATTGACCTATTTTGTTTTCCCTACACCTCTCCTTCCAATCTCACATACTTGAATGCTTTGTTCCCTCTCGCTTAATCATCTGAGTGTTGTTATTCATAATTGTGTTAGATCATTCATTACATGGAGTTCACTGAGCTTCTTGAACCTGTGAATTTATGTCTTGTTTGGGAAGATTTTGACCTTCCCAAAGTGCTGGGTGCTGGGGGCTTTTGGCTTCCCGCTCTCTTCCGCCTTGTCCCTTCTATTTGGCCATTATTTCTGTTAGGAAGTTTGGGATCCTTTCCTTTCCTTTCCGCTTTCTTCTTTCTTTTCTTTCTTTCTTTTTTTTTTTTTTGACGGAG
>NW_016107604.1:1463212-1466006 GCF_001604975.1 Cebus imitator
GGAGTTTCGCTCTCGTTGCCCAGGCTGGAGTGCAATGGTGCAATCTTGGCTCACTGCAACCTCCACCTCCCGGGTTCAAGCGATTCTCTTGCCTCAGCCTCCTAGTAGCTGGGGTTACAGGTGCATGCCACCATGCCTAGCTAATTTTTGTATTTTTAGTAGAGATGAGGTTTCACCATGTTGGCCAGGCTGGTGTCAAACTCCTGACCTCAAGCGATCCATTTGCCTCGGCCTCCCAAGGTGTTGGGATTATAGGTGTGAGCCACTGCACCTGGCCAGTTATTTCTTTAGGCAACTACTGGTTGTATAAATCACCTTTCATTCTTGTCATATGCATCAAATAGTTCATCAGTTTAACCTTCTGGGCAAACTTGGTCCCAGAGTCATCTCTCCTGTTTGCGGTTCTAGGCCTGGTATACAGCTCTTATCCTGGGATCTCTCTTTGTTACCTTCTGGATATTCCCTTTGGTTTTTGTCTTGGGTTGTTTCCTATATGTTATGTCTTTTGTTTGTTTTTTTGAGACAGTCTTGCTCTGTTGCCCAGGCTAGAGTGCAGTCGTGCAATCTCACTCACTACACACTCTACCTTCTGGGCTCAAGGGATCCTCCTGTCTCAGCCTCCCAAGTAGCTGAGTCTACAGGTGTGTGCCACCACACCCAGCTGATTTTGGTATAATAGAGAGGTCTTGCTATGTTGCCCAGTCTGATCTCGAACTCCTGGGCTCAAGCAGTCCACCCGCCTTGGCCTCCCAAAGTGCTGGGATTGCAGGCACAAGCCACTGTACCTGGCCTATCCTATGTCTTGATATATTCTCTTGGTGGACACATCCTTCAATAGCTTTCATAGAAAATGAGGACGGGGAGTGTAGTTTTTGAGATTTTGCATGTCTGAAAATTTATTCATTTTATCCTCACATTTGTTTGATAATTTATTAATAGCTGCTGGGCTTAGATGTTACTCCATTGTTTTCTGACTTCCAGTATTGCTGTTAAAAGTCTAAAGTAATTCTAATTTCTGAACCTTTACATGTGTGGGGTTTTTTTTCCTCTCAGTAATGCTTATAGGATTTTCTGTTTGTCCTCAGTATTCTGATTTTTTCCAGTGATGTGCCTTCCTGTGGGCCTACTTTCATCCACTGTGCTGAAAACTCAGGGGGCTCTTTCAGTTTGGGGAAATTTTCTGCATATTTATTTAGTTAATGATTTCCTGCTCTTTAATTTTTCCATCTTTTTTTCTGTAGTTCCATTTATATGGATCTCCTGTACCAGTTGTCTAATTTTATTTTTGTTTATTTATTTTTCGGTTTTAAATTTTTTTTTATGTTTTAAAAATAAGGTTGAGGTCTTGCTATCTTGCCCAGGCTGGTCTCGAACTCTTGGTCTCAAGCAGTCCTCCTGCCTTGGCCTCCCAAAATGTTGGGATTATAGGCATGAGCCAGTGCACTTGGGCTAATAATCTTTTCTTTTTTCTTAGGTTTGGCAGAACACTAATAATCTTTTCAATTTTTCACTTCTGTCTTTTTGGTCTGTTTTCTGGGAGACTTCTTCAACTTTATCTTCTAATCATTTTACTGAGGTTTTTGTTTTGTTTTGTTTTGTTTTGTTTTGAGACAGGATCTCACTCTGTTCGCCCAGGCTAGAGTGCAGTGGTGCAGTCTTGGCTCACTGCAGCCTTGACCTCATGGGCTCAGGTGATTTCTCCACCCCAGCCTCCCAAGTAGCTGGGACTACAGGCATGGCGCGCCACCATGCCTGGCTAATTGTTTGTATTTTTAGTAGAGATGGGGTTTTGCTGTGTTGCCCAGGCAGGTCTTAAACTCCTGAGCTCAAGTGATCTGCCCACCTCGGCCTCCCAAAGTGCTGGGAGCCACCATGCCCAGCTGTTGTTCTTTTAATGTGACTTTAGCATTCTGTTTCTTGCTTTTCCTTCATGGATGGAGTGAGCAGTATCTTTTTTTAAAATGTTTTAATGGCTAATACTTGGATACCTTTTTTTAAGAGATTGGTGAAATGTATTTATTATGTGAGACTTGTCCTCCTCCAACCCATTGTTTCAACCAATGCAATGGTTAGAAGACAGTCCCTTCAATAAGACTTTTAAAAACACATCATATTACTGAAGCACTAACATTCTTGGAAACTATTTTAATTGCATGTCTATAGACCAAGATTTGTGAGAGATGGTATAGTTGAATGCCTTCTCTAATGCGAAGATAGAAGGTTCTTAGAGAGTGGCAGAGACTGAAAGTTTTCCTTAAATCACCAGATGCTAGTTTGAAGTGACTGCCTTAATAGACTGCAGGTTCAGAGTGTTGATCCAAATAGTCTGTCCCACATGCAATTCTTAGCATCTGCACAGAATGTTCATCTAGCAGTTTATTTTTTCAGCTTTACAAACAACTCTACAGTGACTAGCCATTTATATACGTCTTTGCACACTTGTTTAAGACAAAGCAAAAATATACATATTTAGGCCAGGCGTGGTGGCTCATGCCTGTAATCCCAGCACTTTGGAAGGCTGAGGCGGGCGGATCACCTGAGGTCAGGAGTTCGAGACCAGCCTGGTCAACATGGTGAAACCCCATCTCTACTGAAAGTACAACATTAGCTGGGTATGGTGGCACGCACCTATAATCCTAGCTACTTGGGAGGCTGAGGCAGGAGCATCACTTGAACCCGGGAGGCAGAGGTTGCAGTGAGCCGAGATCACGCCATTGCACACTAGCCTGGGTGACAAGATTGAAAGTCTGTCTCAAAAAATATATATAGATATGTATATACACACACACACACA
>NW_016107604.1:1467186-1495721 GCF_001604975.1 Cebus imitator
CTCAATAAACTCTAAACATGTGGACGTGTGGATGGAGCTTTCTCTTTTCTGGGAAATCTGACCAGTCCAAGAAAAATGATCTAAAGAGAAGGAGTTGGTGGGGGTAGAATCTTCTGCAGTGAAATAATCCAGTTAGATCAGCAATCAACATATGGTGAAGTTCACAAGCAAAAAGTCCTGTCTACCTGTTTGGAGCTTTTTGGCTGATATGAATCTTTATCCAAAAGCCTGGTATGTGTGTGGTTTTGTTTTTTTGTTTTGGAAACAGATTCTCACTCTCTGGCCCAGGCTGGAGTGCAGTGGCGTGACCATGGCTCACTGCAGCCTTGACCTCCTGAGGCTCAAGTGATCTTCCCATCTTAGCCTCACAAGTAGCTGGTTCTACAGGTGCACGCTACCATGCCTGACTAATTTTTGTATTTTTTTTGGAGAGACAGAATTTTGCCACATAGCCCAGGCTGGTCTCAAACTCCTGGGCTAAAGCAGTCCACCTGCTTCACCCTCCCAAAGTGTTGGGATTATAGGCAAGAGCAATCACACCTAGCCTCTGGCATTTTCTTTCTTTTTTGTTTTAATGATTTTTTTTTTTTTTAAGACGGTGTTTCACCATGTTGATCAGGCTGGTCTTGAACTCCCGACTTCAGGTGATCCGCCCACCTCAGCCTCCCAGAGTGCTAGGATTACAGGCGTGAGCCACCACGCCCGGCCTATTTATTTATTTCTGAGACGGTCTCCCTCTGTCACCCAGACTAGAATGCAGTGGAGGGATCTCGGCTCACTGCAACCTCTGCCTCAAGTTCAAGTGCCTCCGCCTCTCCGTAGCTGGGATTACAGGCATGAGTCACCACACCTAGCTAGTTTTTTGTATTTTTAGTTTCACTGCCATAGTTTCACCATGTTGGCCCAGCTGATCTCAAACTCCTGGCCTCAAGCGATCTGCCTGCCTTAGCCTCCCAAAGTGCTGGTAGTACAGGGGTGAGCCACCATGCCCACCCCCCTCTGGCATCATTATTATTATTATTATTATTATTTTTTTTTTTTTTGAGATGAAATCTCACTCTGTTGACCAGGCTGGAGTGCAGTGGCGTGATCTCAGCTCACTGTAGTCTCTGCCTCCCTGGGTCCAGCAATTCTCCTGCCTCAGCCTCCCAAATAGCTGGGATTATAGGCATGTGCCACCACGCCTGGCTAATTTTTATATTTTTAGTAGAGATGGGGTTTCACCATGTTGGTCAGGCTGGTCTTGAACTCCTGACATCAGGTGATCCGCCTGCCTCTGCCTCCCAAAGTGCTACGATTATCGGCATGAGCCACAGTGCCCACCCTGGCATTTTTTTTTTAACTTGGAAGCTTTTATTCTAATGAAAGTACTTTACCTAATCCTGTTAAATATTTTAGTGTTGTAGGAAGTGAGATGTTCAAAACGCAGGCATCACTGCCCCATTTCTTCCCCAGTCTGTTGGCTTGCATTTCCCTGTAGTTGCAGTTGAATTTTGTGTGGACGAGACCGAATAGGGTCCTGTATGTATTTGTTGATTAGGTTGGTTGTACCTGAACCCCACTGGGGGCAGATTGCTTGTGCTTGGTCATCTCTGTACTGGAGCAGGGTGCTCAGTTTGGACTGGTATTCTTCGGTTTGATCAGAAGTGCACTTCTCAGCTGGGTGCTGTGGCTCACATCTGTAATCCCAGCACTTTGGGAGACCAAGGCGGGAGGATGGCTTGAGGCCAAGAGTCCGAGACCAGCCTGGGCAACACAGTGAGACCTGATCTCTCTCCCTCTTTTTTTTTTAAGGCATTAATATCTTTAGCATCTCAATATTTTTCATTTTCTCTGCAAGGAAACAGATTCTCAAGGGAATTTGTTCAGTTATGGTAGATCACTTCAGCATCAAAGATCATTCTCTTTAGTAGACATGGTAGGTCAGGCCCTTTGGGGTAATCTAGCCCATCCACTTTGTTGCTGAGAGTCATTATTTAAGCCAGGTTGGTTAATACAGCTTTTGAGATTTAGTCTTTATTCACTGTCTTTGTTATCATTCATTTACTATGTCTCATTCATCTGGCATTAGTTGGGACTCCAGGGATATAGAGATTCACAGCCCATATGGTCAGTGCTGAGCTGGAAGGGTGTGTTTAGTGCTGAGAGAGCAGAGTGAAGATGCTCTGGCTGCTTGGAGGTGTTGGGGAAGTTTTCTCCCAAAGAGGCATTGGTGTTTTAGCATCTCAGGTTTTTCATTTTCCTACAACTGTTTGACAGTTTTCCCCAAAACGTAGAGGATTCTTTGAACTATACAAAATCTTTATCTCAGATAATGATGGGTTTACTTATTATCAGTAACAAATGGCTATGTAAAAATATTTTGGATATAGAATGCTATTTGTGAGAATTTGTTTAATCTGTGTCATTAAATGGTTTCCTTTATTCATTTGTTGGGGATGGGTGGTGGATAAGGGGTCTCACCCAGGGAATATAGTTAAGGTTATTTTTTTGTTGTTATTTTATTACCAATTTAACTCATGGCATGAAGATTAACTTTTATTTTTATTTGAGACAGAGTTTCGCTCTTGTTGTCCAGGCTGGAGTGCAGTGGTGTGATCTTGGCTCACTGCAACCTCTGCCTCCCGGGTTCAAACGATTCTCCTTCCTCAGCCTCCCAAGTAGCTGGGATTACAGGCATGTGCCACCATGCCTGGCTAATTTTGTGTTTTTAGTAGCGTTTCTCCATGTCCAGGCTGGTCTCCAACTCCCGACCTCAGGTGATCCGTCCACCTCTGCCTCCCAAAGTACTGGGATTACAGGCGTGAGCCATTGTGCCTGGCCAAAGATTAACTTTTAATAAAATATGTTTGTAACTTAAAATGTTAAGACTTGAAAATGACAGTTGAATTGGGAGTTGCTGTTGAGTGGTGGCATAGATAATATTTTTCTCCTAAACAAAAAATATAGCCATATACATACATGAAATTTTTGTACAAAAATTTATGTACAAGCTTTGGATTGAGTAAGAAGAAATGTTAAGATTCAGCAAAACGTAAAATTCTGCAAAAGCTTCAAAGTAATCAACTATTTTGATTACTTAGTGGAAGCCGGTAAAAAGTCTTTTCAATTTATATGTAGAAAAGGCTCCTTTCCTAAGGTTCATCATCACCTCCATGCCTGTGACTCAAATTGCTATATCAAATACTACCAGAAAAAGCTTTCACTTGCCATTTGATTTGATCACCACTGCTTTGCTGAGGCTGGAGTTTGAAGTGATAGTGGATGAATAAATACGAGAAGAAATGCAGATAAATTCTTCTATGGAGTCCTTCACAGACAAAATAGAACCTAAGATTTCTAGTCAACCTGTTTATGCAAAATCAGATATTTTTATTATTTAAAGTATTTTCTGTGTGGCTAAAAGTCAGTGTGTTCATTCAGGGTGCAGATGGCAAAAAAAAAAAAAAGTGTTGCGCTAAAAAATTATGAAGAAAGCATAAGCTTGACAGAAGTGATTTATGGTGGTATATATGGCTGTTTTATTATTTGGAGACACTGACTTACTGAACTGGCTTGCACATACACTGTTTTTCCTGTTGAGATATTGCAGTCTCTCAGTAGCATCGTATGATAATTTTTCTTGTGTTAGGCATTTAGCTATAGTTTTATTAAAAGGATTTATAGCGTGAAACTTGTGTAGTGCGCAGCTTGTTTTACCTTCTACTTTCTTTTTTATTTTTATTTTTGAGACGGAGTTTCGCTCTTGTTACCCAGGCTGGAGTGCAGTGGCGCAATCTCGGCTCACTGCAACCTCTGCCTCCTGGGTTCAAGCAATTCTCCTGCCTCAGCCTCCTGAGTAGCTGGGACTACAGGCGTGTGCCACCATGCCTGGCTAATTTTTGTATTTTTAGTAGAAATGGGGTTTCACCATGTTGACCAGGATGGTCTTGATCTCTTGACCTCGTGATCCATCCACCTTGGCCTCCCAAAGTGCTGGGATTACAGGTGTGAGCCTCCGAGCCCAGCTTACATTCTACTTTCAAAAGCAATTGCCAGAAAGTATTATTAATTTAGATAAAGAGTCAGAGCTATTTAAATACTTATCAGGCTACTTAAATTTCTTTAGTGATCTAATAACTGATTGGCTTATGATCCCTTATAATTAAACATCTATTTAATTAAAAGGTATTTTTAATTAGCCATATAGTCTAGATACTTTCTGTATCTTTTTAATTCCCTATTCCAAAAAGTATGAAAGAATGATAGTATAGTTAAAAAACAATTTTTGGAATTATTTTCTCATCATGTACTAAACACCGTTCATCACATCTAAATCATTAGTTACTTATGCTTTTCCCTAACACACTTGAAGCTCTCTGAGGGTCGGGGCTTATGTCTCCCTTAGCATAGGGTAGGCACTAGTGTCTGTTAAATGCATAAACTAGTGGATAAAAAGCGATTTCTTAGCTATAAGTTTTGTAGGTTTCTTGAAATCTGTGTTTATACATTCTTGGTTATTAGATTAGTCAGCAACCTAGTTGGTTTGGTATTAATCATTTTTATGTTTTTTGCAGATTGCTAGTCATAGTGGCTATGTGCAGATTGACTGGAAGAGGGTTGAAAAGGATGTAAACAAAGCAAAAAGACAGATTAAGAAACGAGCGAACAAAGCAGCACCTGAAATCAACAATTTAATTGAAGAAGTAAGATGATATATAATTTTGACTCTTTGTTTTTGGTTAATGGGTGTCCCTTAACAGAAAATGTGATGGGGGTGGGGGTGGGGGGATTACTATCTTTTTAAAAAACACTGGTTTTGGTTATATATCTAGAGTGTTAAGTAAAATTTGAAATCATACCGCTACTTAAATCAGTCATTATTTCCTTTTTTTGGTGGTTAATATAGATTCTCCTGCCCTGCCCATCTCTAGCTCGATTTGATCTTGTTGTAGAAACTCAGAACATTCTTTTCAACATTTTTCCTCTGCCTTTATACATGGACATGTACAGGCGTAGTAAAACTTAAAAGATCACATTTTTTTTTCTTGAGGTAGGACAGTTTTAAAACATATATGTTTTATTAATATGACTAATATATTTTATTAATGTTTTCACGTGTAATTTGACCCTTTTCTTTTGTACTCTGTTTAACATGGAATTGAATACTTCCTTGCCTTAGTTTTTGTTTTATCCTTTTAACTCTCTGAACGTTTTAGTTTGAAAAATTTCAAACCAGTTAAAAAGTTGAAAGACAAATATAGTGAATATCTAAATACCCTTTATGTATTCACCAAACTGTTCATAATTTGCCATGTTTACTTTATCTATGTGTAGTTGATACACATAGATAAATTTTTTTTCCAAACTAAGATGTCATAACTTTTTATCCTTAAATACTTCAATATGTATCTTCTAAGAGTACAGATGTTCTCTTATACACTTTAAGTACCCCCTCCTTTTTTTTTTTTTTTTTTTTTTTTTTTTTTACCCCCCCCTTTTTTTATTTTTTTTTTTTTTTTTTTTTTTTTTTTTTTTTTTTTTTTTTTTTTTTTTTTTTTTTTTTTTTTTTTTTGGCAGGTCTCATTCTGTCTCACTGTGTTGCTTTGGCTGGCGTGCAGTGGTATTATCATGGCCCACTACAGTCTTGATGCCCCTGGCTCAAATGATCCTCCCAGCTCAGCCTCCCAAATAGCTGGGACTACAGGTGTGCATGACCATGCCCAGCTAAATTTTAAAGTTTTAGTAGAGACAGGGTCTTGCTATGTTGCACAGGTCTCGAACTCATGGGCTCAAGCGTTCCTCCTGCCTCAGCCTCCCCAAGTGCTGGGATCACAGACGTGAACCTCCATGCCTGGCCAAATGCCATTAATAATAATTTTAAAAAATGTAACATGAGATAATAATATTTCCTTTGTTTGTTTGTTTTTTTGAGATAGGGTCTTGCTGTGCTTGCCAGGCTAGAGTGTAATGGTGTGATCACGGCTCACTGCAGCCTCAGCCACCTGGGCTCAAGTGATCCTCCCACCCTAGCCTCTCAAATAGCTGGGACTGCAGATGCACACCCAGCTAATTTTTACATTTTTGTAGAGACGAGGTTTGGCCGTGTTGCCAGACTGGTCTCAAACTCCTGGGCTCTAGCAGTCTGCCTGTGTCAGCCTCCGAGTGTGCTGGCATTACAGGTGTGAGCCACCATACTCAGCCAGTATTTTCTAATGTACAGTTCATATTAATATTTTTCTATAAAATACCTTTTATTGTTTTTTTTCCCCAATTAAGAATTATGTGCCAGGTACAGTAGCTCACACCTGTAATCCCAGCGCTTTGGGAGGCTGAGGCAGGAGGATCACTTGAGCCCAGGAGTTTGAGATCAACCTGGAAACATGGCAAAACCTCATCTCTACAAAAATATACAATTTTTTTTTTTTTTTTTTCAGAAACAAGGTAACAGAGACCTTGTCTCTACAGAAAATACAAAAATTAGAGCGTGGTGGCGTGCACCTATAGTCCCAGCTACTTGGGAAACTGAGGTAGGAAGATTGCTTGAGGGTGAGAGAAGATGAGACACGATTGTGCCACTGCATTCCAGCCTAGGTGACAGAATGAGACCCTGTTCCCACCTTCATCCCCCCTCAAAGAATTATATATTGTTTTTGGTTATGTTTATAATGTCTCATTTAGTCTTAAACAGTTCTTTCATCTGTTCATTTTATTCCTCCATCTTTCATGGCACTGACATTTTTGAAGCCTCTAGGCAGAATATCCTACAGTCTGGGCTTTGTCTAATGGCTTCCTCATGATTTTATTCTGGTTAAGCATTTTACCAAAGTGATTTGTTTTGGTTTTGATCCTGTACATTTTTTTTCTGTTGGCTAAATGGACTATTAAATAAATACCATTGTGCCTGCTGGGCAATTTATTAAATAATCTGTGTTAATAACTTGATGATGGGCCATTTATATCTACCTTACAGGTAGGTAGATTTCTTTTTACTTGTGAGATTATTGCTGCCCATATACTTATTGTCTCAATAGCCAAGGAGCTTACTGGGCGTGACTGTGTGCTCTAGGCTCCTTCAATTAGTAAGGACCTTGCATGCTATTTGGCACCTGCAGTAGTAGGTGCACAGGAATTTTTGCTGAATATTTATTGAATTAAGGAAAATAACTGAAACTGCTACTTGGCTCTAGATTCAGTAATCATTTTTTTATTAAATGTGCATCTTTCTTTTGTAGTAAAATATATATAACCAAAAATTCACCGGTTTGACCGTTTTTAAGTGTACAATTCAGGGGCATTAAGCATATTCACATTTTTCTGCAATCGTTACCACTATCTATTTCCAGAATTTTTTCATCATCCCAAACTCTGTGCCCATTAAACACTAATCCCAAACTCTGTGCCCATTAAACCCTCCCCAGCTCTTAATGATCTGTATTCTGCTTTCTGACTAATCATATGAGCAGAATCATGTGATATTTGTCCTTATTTGTCCACCTTATTTCACTTTGCATAATGTTTTCAAGGTTCATCCATGTTGTAGCACAATTAAGAGTTTTTGTTGAAACTTTGTTTCAGGCAACAGAATTTATCAAGCAGAACATTGTGATATCCAGTGGATTTGTGGGAGGCTTTTTGCTCGGACTTGCATCTTAAGGATATGAATATTCTCCCATAGTGGATTCAACTATGAGAAGAGAAGTGGCAGCAATAAGGCGGTCTCTCAACAGTACATGCTACCAGAGTCTCTAGGGCAAGGAGAAACAACTAGCTGGACAATACAGAATTCACAACTTAGCATTTTGCCATCTGAGGCTTGGCAAACTAGTATCTGCTGTAAAACAACCTATATGGTATGTGAACCACAGTCCTGAGCAACACACGGCTTTCATCACTTTGTAAAAATTTGCATCTGTTTAGAAACTAGCCTATAAAATATCAACATTGGATGTAGATATGGAGGGAAAAGAAATTTGTTGGATTTATTGCCTAGTGGAAATATTATTTTCTTTTTATTTAAATAAAGTGTTCTTCATTGTGTTTTATGAAATATGTCAATAATTTAAAATTTGTATTATAGCTTCAGTATTAAGTCTGACTTTTTTTTTTTTAAGATATGTTTGCAACAAGTTATAAAAACTGTAATACCCTTTTGTGGAAAGCTTTAGAAGTGATATAATTATTAAAGATATTAAACAGACTCTGCTGATGTAATATGATACCAATTTTTCTGTTGTTTTTTTCCTGGAGTTACTACTTTGCTATAAGTGTANTTTTTTGAGACAGAGTCTCGCTCTGTCACCTAGGCTGGAGTGCAGTGACACAATCTTGGATCACTGCAACCTCCACATCCCAGGTTCAAGTCATTCTTGAGCCTCAGCCTCTCGAGTAGCTGGGACTACAGGTGCGTGCCACTACACTTGGCTAATTTTTCAATTTTTTAGTAGAGACAGTATTTCACCATGTTGGCCAGTCTGGTCTCAAACTCCTGACCTCAGGTGATCCGCCAGCCTCAGCCTCCAAAACTGTTGGGCTTACAGGCGTGAGCCACTGTGCCCAGCCATAACTGTACACTTCAAAAAAGGCTCTTCTAGGGAAATACTACAACATGTCTAAAGCTCTTTTTTTCTTTTTTGATGTCTGTAGTTTTAAAAATATCTTCTTATATGTAAACTTCTAATTTGTTTGTTGTTTATCCTGGCAGTCTGGGCAGAATTAATTATTTTGGGGTTACATATAGTTAGAACACTGATTGGTTTAATTAACCTTGAATGCATCTGCTTTTCATTTCTAAAAATCATTATTTTGGTCCCTTCATTACCAAGAGGCCAAAGTCACTTTAAAATACTTAGTAGTATAGTATAAATTTACTCTCTGATGAACAGTGATTTCTAAGAAAATATAATTGTGAAATTGTAGCTTGAAGAGAATTGTCTTCTTGATTTAATCTAGTGTTAGTTGTAAATACCAAGATTTCAGGCTTTTGGTAGCATTATATTGGTTAAACACTAGGCCAGTTCAGTTGTTTCTCAGGGCTGGTATCACACTCCCTCAGAGGCTCCTTTGCCCAAAAAAGCTTTCTGTGTTGTTAGTTTTGCCCGTAGAATTCTAGGTTGGAATTGGAAAAAGCAGCAGAGCAGTATATATTAGAGGAGTCTTCATATTAGAAAGTCTTTCCAGAAACTCAGACCATCTCCTTTCGATAAGAAGTCGCTATAACGTATTTTGTGTATTGTAAATATATGACATTTCATATTTTTAAGTTTGGTTACAGGCTGCATGCTTTCATTATTGTGAGACTCCTTAAAATTTAATGTGGGCTCTATCTTTGGTTTCTTCCTTATTCTCATTAGTGCCTCAGATACAATGCTAAATAAAACTCAGACTTTCTTAACAGGAAGTGATTTTACTCATAAATACTTGTTTTTTCTTTGAGCTCTTATTTGTTTCTGCCTTGCCAAGCTTTTTGTTGCTGTGGAATTAAAAGGGACAAATATTCATGAGTGTGATCAGGTCACATTCTGTGTGCCACACTTGCATGATGCTCTTATCTGATACAGTGAGGCAGGCTGCTGTGGAGAGCTCTAGTCGCTGGATCATTTTGTTCATTTCTGAAACTGTAGTGCCCTGTGCATGATACGCTAAGAATGTGGGAGCACAGAAATCTCTGCCATTGAGCTTTCGTGTAGACATAAATATTCTACATGAAAAGTTACATAATATAGGAGAGCTTGGCATATGACTTAGTGGTAAATGAGTAGTAGGGATAACTACTTTGAGAGTTTGAACATAGATTGAAAACTGAAAAAGGTAGCACTTTGTATATTTCTAAGTGTCTGTCATATTTGAGAATATTTGTGTGCAAGTACAGAATATTAACAGTACTCTCCACACTCCCCCCTCTCTGTTAATGCTCCTTGTTCTGTCTCTTATCCATGCTGTTTTCTCCCACAAGGTTGGAGTCTACTTGGAACAGTTGTATGTGTTAATCAATTTCTCACTTTTAAAGCATGTAGCTTTGCTCACAGTAGGTATTCAGTTAGTATTGTGATGTGTGATCAAGTATGTGAAAAGCATATTACTGTGTCAGATTTAGTGTCAGCCTGTAGAAAACTGTTCCCTCTCTGTAGCAGTCCAGTGAATCAGAGGCTCCATCAAAAATGACTTTGTGGGATTTGGTTGCAGTGAAAAGCTTATGTAGCCTGCCTTTGACAAAATGGAGATGTTTATGTTTGAGGGCATAACGGCAATTTGCAAGATTTATTAAAACTTGAGTATATAGAGGCTGGGCATGGTGGCTCATGCCTGTAATCCCAGCACTTTGGGAGGCCGAGGCAGGCGGATCACCTGAAGTCAGGAATTTGAAACCAGCCTGGCCAATGTGGCAAAAACCCGTCTCTACTAAAGATACCAAAATTAGCTGGGCATTGTGGCAGGTGCCTATAATCCCAGCTACTTGGGAGGCTGAGGCGCAGGAATTCCTTGAACCCGGGAGGCGGAGGTTGCAGTGAGCCAAGATTACACCACTGCACTCCAGCCCAGGCAACAGAGCAAGACTCTTGTCTCAAAAAACAAAAACAAAGTTGGGTATATGGAGTATATTTATTTTGAGGCAGAGGCTTTGAAAGATATGTAGGAACATTTTGATCGATTTTTAATTTTATGATAATCTTCCCATTACCCCCTTACAAAAATAGATGATTTTTGTTTTATTTCAAATATAATATGAATGAAATATGTTCGTTATAGAAAAATCAACATAAAGAATAGGAAGTTTATGTATATACTTAGGGATACTTATTGTTCAGATCCTGGAGTCTTTTTATTCCTGTGTATGATCATGTATGTGTATATTATATAAAAATTGAGTCATAGTTTATATCCTGTTTAGTAGGTAGCTACTTTCAGTTATACATTATGAATATCTTTTTATAATAGTAGGTACATTTGTGATAACAGAAAGGTATAACATTAATGCCCATCCTCGTTACCTTTTATGGAACAACCAATACTAAGAAATTTTTTTTTGAGGCCGGGCATGGTGGCTCACACCTGCAATCTTAGCACTTTGGGAGGTTGAGGCAGGAGCATTGTTTGAAGCCAGGAATTCATGACCAGCTTGGGCAATAAAGTGAGACTTCCCCACCCCCACCCCATCTGTATTAAAAAAAAAAAAAATAGCTGGGCACAGTGGCTCATGCCTGTAATCCCAGCACTTTGGGAGGCCAATGCGGGTGGATCACGAGGTCAGGAGTTCAAGATCAACCTGACCAACATGATGAAACCCTGTCTCTATTAAAAATACAAAAATTAGCTGGGCATGGTGGTGCATGCCTATAATTCCAGCTACTCAGGAGGCTGAGGCAGGAGAATTGCTTGAACCTGGGAGGCGGAGGTTGCAGTGAGCTGAGATTGTGCCACTGTACTCCAGCCTGGGCGACAGAGTGAGACTCCGTGTCAAAATAAATAAAAATAATTTTAAAAATCTTTTAAAATATATATTTAATATACTTATTTTTATTATCTAAATTTGGATAGCATATACTGATAGTATATACTGGAAGGAGAGGAATTTTGTGTACATTCATTGTTTTCCCTTTCTTTTGATAATAGATTTTTAGTTTTTCTAGTGGTTGCCTTTATTTTAAATATTATACTTTAATTTTTCAGTCTTTATTTACCAACTTTAGGTATCTGCTAGTTCCCTATAATGAAAGATGAAGACAATAGAGCCTGTCTTCTCTCCTTGTTTTTGTTATTACTGCATTATGTCATATTCAAATGATAGAATTCTATGCAATTTTTTTAAAGAGACAGGATGTTGTTACATTGCCCAGGCTGGAATGCAGTGGCATTTCACAGGTGTGATCATCGAAAACTACAGCCTTGAATTCCTGGGCTCAAGCAAACCTCCCACCTCAGCCTTCTGAGTAGCTGGGACTACAGATGTGTGCCACTGTGCCCAGCTCTATACAATTATTATTATGTTTTTTTGAGACGGAGTCTTGCTGTATCACCAGGCTAGAGTGCAGTGGTATGATCTTGGCTCACTGCAACCTCCGCCCCCTGGGTTCAAGCAATTCTCCTGCCTCCTCCCGAGTAGCTGGGATTACAGGCATGCACCACCACACCCAGCTAATATTTGTATTTTAGTAGAGACGGGGTTTCACCATGTTGGTCAGGATGGTCTTGATCTGAGCTCAGGCAATCTGCCCACCTTGGCCTCCCAAAGTGCTGGGATTACAAGCATGAACCACCGCACCCGGCCACTCTATACAATTATTAAGAGCAATGTAGAGCTGTAGAAATTGGTCTAGAAAGATATCCGCATGTTAGTGATAAATCAGGTTACCAACAATGTGATTCCATTTTTTGGAAGAAATACCCAGGTAAGCATAAATATACACACAAATATTCATAGTGATTATCTTTGAGAGATTGTTATGCAGGATTTTCACTTTTTTCCCAACATTTTTGCATTGTCCAAAGTCTTTACAGTGAGTACATATTAATTTATGGTTAGGAAAAGAATAGGAGTTTAAAATTAATAAGTTACTGATATTTTGAAGGGCTTTTTTTAACTTTTCTGAATTTTTTATGTTGCTTTTATCAAAGCATATAAATGCTTTAGAAGCTGAAAGAAAAGGAGCATTTCAGCCAGGTGCGGTGGCTCATTCCTGTAATCCCAGCACTCTGAGAGGCTGAGGCAAGAGGATCACCTGAGGTCAGGAGTTCAAGACCAGCCTGGCCAACATGATGAAACCCTGTCTCTACTAAAAACACAAAAATTAGCTTGGCGTGATGGCGTATGCTTGTAGTCCTAGCTACTCAGGAGGTTGAGACAGGAGAATCGCTTGAATCCAGGAAGTGGAGGTTGCAAGGAGCCGAGATCATACCACTGCACTCCATCCTGGGCAACAAGAGCAAAACTCTGTCTCAAAAAAGAAAATAAAAGGAACGTTTCTCTGTTTCACCTCTCTCCAGTTTAGTGGCTTTTTCCCTAGAGAAGTTTCAACTACATTATAATAGTTGTTTCTGTTGGCATTTACTACAACCATATTTTTTAGAGTTCCTATTATGATAAATGACTTGAACTTTCTATTATGGTAGATGTGGAGATAGCTCTGTAGCACCTTTTTCACATTTTTGTCTACCAATTTATTAAATTCCTATAAAGTTTTACACATTATTATGACAAACACTCTACTGTTGAATAAGGATGCAACTTTTTTTTTGAGATGGGGTCTCTCTTTGTCACCCAGGCTGGAGTGTGGAGTGTAGTGGCACGATCTTGGCTTACTGCAGTTTCTACCTCCTGGGTTCAAGCGATTCTGCTGCCTCAGCCTCCCAAGTAGCTGGGATTACAGGCACGTGTCACCATGCCTGGCTAATTTTTGTATGTATTTTTAGTAGAGACGGGGTTTCGCCATGTTGGCCAGGCTGGTCATGAACTCCTGACCACAGGTAATCTGCCCACCTCAGCCTCCCAAAACGCTGGGACTGCAGGTGTGAGCCATCGTGCCTGGCGGATGCAACTTTCTTACAGCTCCGTTTATGTGAGTTCAGCTGGACTGTAGCCTTAGCCTGAACCTGCAAATAGCTCTGAAGTGTGAAAGGCACTGTGATCCGTGGCCCTGAAGGATGTCCACATCTCAATCACCGGAATCCGTGCAAATGCATCTGTTTTGTGTTTCCTATTCCCTGTCCCTGGAATAGTGCCCGTTTTACTCTAGTTTTGACACCCTCTTTGGGGCCAGTTTCTTTAGAGAAACATTCTTAGATTTTACTGCCAGCAGTCCTGTTCAGGTGAGGGAGAAAAGGGCATGGTGGAGAGAAAGGAATCTAATTGTCTCTACTCATGCCGATAAGTTTTGAAAATACAGAACATTAGGCAACCATATGACCCCTTCCCCCTTTCTCCAAGGCTTCTTTGACAAGAACCCTTCTGATGACTGATCTGTGGGTTTCTGTCCTATTTCTCTTCCAATCTGTTTTTTCAGATGTCCTGAATGTCACAATTTTTTTTTTTTTTAAGACGGAGTCTCGCTCTGTTGCCCAGGCTAGCATGCAGTGGCACTATCTCTGCCTACTATAACCTCCACCTCCTGGGTTCAAGTGATTCTCCTGCCTCAGCCTCCCAAGTAGCTGGGACTACAAGTGTACACCATCACACCCAGCTAATATTTGTGTTTTTAGTAGAGACAGGGGTTTCGCCATGTTGGCCAGGCTGGTCTCGAACCCCTGACCTCAGGTGATTTGCCTGCGTCGGTCTCCCAAAGTGCTGGGATTACAGGAGTGAGCCACTGTGACCTGTCTTCACAAAATTTTTCATCTGTGAACGGTACCTGATTTCTAGCACTGTTACAGTTTTTAAAGACCTTTTATTTTATTTTTATTTATTTATTTTCCTAGATGGAGTCTCACTCTGTCACCAGGCTGGAGTGCAGTGGCGTGATCTCGGCTCACTGCAACCTCTGCCTCTCGGGTTCAGGCGATTCTCCTGCCTCAGCCTCCCAAGTAGCTGGGACTACAGGCACACGCTACAATGCCCAGCTAATTTTTGTGTTTTTAGAAGTGGAAACGGGGTTTCAACATGTTGACCAGGATGGTCTCGATCTCTTGACCTCAAGATCCATCCACCTGAGCCTCCCAAAGTGCTGGGATTACAGGCATGAGCCATCATGCCTGGCTAGAATGAATAATTTATAAACATGAATTTTTTTGGGAAAAAAGAACATTTCTTCATCACCTGTTTGGTTACTTTAGATGCAGTTAGAAGAGGAAGGGCAGGATATAAAAATGTGCATGAATTGTATAAATTTTTCAAAAAACAATTTACTGACCAGGCGTGGTGGCTCACACCTGTAATCCCAGCACTTTGGGAGGCCGAGGCGGACGGATCACTTGAGGTCAGGAGTTTGAGACCAGCCTGGCCAACATGGTGAAACCCTGTCTCCACTAAAAATACAAAAATTAGCCAGGTGTGGTGGCAGGCACCTGTAGTTGTAGCTACTCAGGAGGCTGAGGCAGGAGAATATCTTGAACCCGGGAGGTGGAGGGTGCAGTGAGCCAAGATGGTGCCACTGCACTCCAGCCTGGGTGACACAGCCAGACTTTGACTCAAAAAGAAAAGAAGAGAAGAAAAGAAAGTCAGTGAATGTTGTGGAGAAATGGTACACTGTTGGTAGAAATGTAGATTGGTTCAGCCATTATGGAAGGCAGTATGGAGGTTTATAAAGAAATTAAAAATAGAACTATCATATGACCCAGCAATTCCTCTTCTGGATGGAAATCCAAAGGAAATGAAATTATCACGCTGTAAAGATGTCAGAATTCCTACAGTCATTGCAGCATTATTCACAATGGCCATTATTCACTCAGGTTATGAAAAAACCTAGGTGTCAGTTGATAGACGAATAAAAAAGCTGATAATATATGTATATATTTTCATATACAGCGAACTATTATTTAGCCCTCAAAAAAAGAGGTCTTGCCATTTGCTACAACATGGATAAGCCTGGAGGACATTATGCAAAGTGAAATAAGCCAGACACAGAAAAATATTGTGTGATCTCACTAATATGGGGAATCTAAAAGACTCCAACATGTAAATATAGAGAGATAAAGAACAAAACAGTGATTACAGTGTAGGGACTGGGGGAGGGAAAGGAAATGGGGAGATATAGGTCAGAGGATACAAAGTAGCATATATAAGGACTATAGGTAATATTAATAAAACTGTGCTGTATTTGTGATTCCTGGTAGATGAAGAGATTTTAGCTGCTTTTGAAACAAGAAAAAAAAGGGTAACTGCAAAATGATGGATACGTTAATTTGCTTCACTATAGTAACCTTTTTACTATGTGTATTTATCCCATAACATCATGTTGTGTGCCTTAAATACACAACATAGAAAAACTCATCAATGTATTTCGCCTCATTAACAGAATAAAGGAAAAGGCCATATTATCATTTGGTAGATGCAGAAAAAGCATTTAATTAAATAATTACTTATGATAAAAAATATGGACTCAAACTTAGAAGGAAACTTCTGCAATCTGATAAAAAGTATCTACAAAAAGCCTAGAGCTAGGATCATATTAATAATGAAATAGTGTGCACATTTGGAATGAAACCAGGAAGTCTATTTTAACTGCTTCTATTCAACATTGTACTGGAGGCTTTAGCCAGTGTGTTATTAAACTTGAATTTTGCCAATCTGATAGGTGAGAAATGGTATCTTAGTGTAACTTTAATTTGCATCTCTTTTATTACCAGTGAGAGTGAACATCTTTTCATAAGCTTAAGGATAATTTGCATTTCTTTTTCTTGAAGTGTGTGTTCATTTCTCTTTCCCATTTTTTTTTTCTATGAGGGTAGGTGGCCTTTTTGTTTTCTATTTAAAAAAAAAATACTGAAAGGAAATTAAACCTTTATCTGTGATGCAGTTTCCAAATATATTTTCCCAATTGGCCATTTGTCTTTTTTTTTTTTTTTTTGGACTTATGATGTATTTTAGCATGCAGTTTTCTTTTTCACTTTTATGTGGTCCAATTTAGTAATGTTTTCCCTTCTTGCTAATGGATTTTGAGTCCTAGTTAGGATGATTTTTTGCACTCCCGAGTTATAAAAGAATTTACCTATGGTTTCTTCTAGACTTGTATGGTTTAATTTTTTTACTTTTAAATCTCTGCTGTATTTGGAATTTATCAGATCCCTTTTTATCTTTTTCTATCTCGCTAACAAGTTATGTAATTATAATTTACTAAAAAGTCCATCGTTCCTCTATTGTATTGAGATGTTACCTTTATTATATGCCAAATTTCCATGTGCAAGTGGGTTCATTTCTAGATGTTATGCTCATGTGCCAGTACTCCACTTTAAATTGAGGCTTTAGGTTTTTTAAAAAACAAACTATCTTATTTATCTTTTCAGATGGAAATATAGGAGAATGGTTTATTATTTTAACAGGATGGATTTCTCAAAGGAACAACATACCATTGCTAGGACGTAGCTAGTCAGACAAGAGCAGGGCAGGGGAGGGCCTCACCCCCAGGAATGTCAGGCGACCATCAGGTGATGGTCCAGTGGTTGTTAACTGTCTCTCTACAATGACAATTGGTCACAGCCGGTGCCTGGGAAAGGCAGTCTCCTAATACGCAGAAAACACCTGGAGCTGGTGATCAGCCGCGTTCTGATAAGATTTTAGGAGTTGGCAAAGTGGATTCAAGAGGCAAAATGGTGGAGTTTAACCAGTCCATGACTTTTCTCTGGGACTGCTCCACTGGTAAGGAAAAAATGCCTCAAGTGAGCACACACACAACTTCAGTAAACACACTGCGCATGCAGCCCCTCCCAAGTGCTGGCAGGCCACTATGCCTGTGGACAGCCCACCCCAAGGGAAGAATCAAGGAAGAAGAAACACAAACCCCAGAACCATGCCAATGTATAAAACTATGCCATGTCAAGGGCCAAATAGGGCACTTGAACCTCTCAAGTTGCCCACTTGGCCGTCTTCCGAGTATAGTTTGCTTCCTTTCACTCCCGATCTAAAACTTTATTTAATAAACTCTCACTCCTGCTCTAAAATTTGCCTTGTTCTCTCCCTCTACTTTGAACCGACTTCTGCCCCTTGGTCAAATTCTTTCCTCCAAGGAGGCTAGGATTGAATCTGATGCAAACCCATACAGATTTGCAGCTGGTAACACCATAAAGAAACAATAATAATTTTGACTGTATCAGTATTTAAAAGCTTAGCATCATAAAAGACACCATAAACAAGGTTTAAAATCGAGGATATAAGGAGATATTTGACACACATATATACAAATACTCTAAAATATATAACAACTTCTACAAATCAAAATGAAGATGACAGTATATTAGCCACTAAATAGGAACATGGTCAGAGTAAGAAAACATGGAAACACAGATGAGGAAGCCCTAATGGTTAGTAAATGATGAAAGATAAATGGCTTTACTAGAAATCACAGAAGTGCAACTTAAAATAACTGTTCATGTCATGTTTTTACCTAGCAGATTTACAAACAAATTGAAAGTCTGAAAATAGTAAAAATCAATGAGGATGCATGTGTTATCGGGGAAGTGGAGTGGAATTACATTTCTCGTACAATGATGGTGGGGATGAAAATTGGTACTATTTTAAGATCAATCTGACAGTATCTAGCAAGGGCATTCTATGACCTAGCAATTCCACACTTCTAGGTCTCTTCCCCAGTTAACCTCTAGCACAGGCCACAAGGTAACAACTACAAAAATGTTCCAAGTAGCATTTTTCTCAAAAGACTATTTTTTAGAACAGTTTTAGGATTACCAAAGGGAAAAAGAAAGAGAGCGCTCATACACTCCACACCTAGTTTCCCTGTTATTAACATCCTACATTTAGTATGGTACATTTGTTACAATGAACGAGCCAATACTAATACATTATTATTAACTAGAGTGCATACTTCATTCAGATCTCTGTAGCTTTTGCCTTGTATCCCTTTGGCATTCTAGAATCCCATCCAGGATACTGTACATATGACATATAATAATGTCTCCCTAGGCTCCTCTTGACTGTGACAGTTTCTCGAGCTTACCGTGTTTTTTTGTTTGTTTTTTTTTTGAGATGGAGTTTGGCTCCTGTTGCCGAGCTGGAGTGCAATGGTACGATCTCAGCTCACTGCATCCTCCGCCTCCTGGGTTCAAGCGATTCTCCTGCCTCAGCCTCTTGAGCAGCTGGGATTACAGGTGACCGCCACCACGCCTGGCTAATTTTTGTATTTTTAGTAGAAACGGGGTTTCACCATGTTGGCCAGGCTGGTCTTGAACTCCTGACTTCAGGTGATCCACCTGCCTTAGCCTCCCAAAGTGCTGGGATTACAGGCGTGAGCCACCGAGCCCAGCCAAACTTACCTTGTTTTTGATGATCTTGGCAGTTTTGAGGAGTACTGGTCAGGTATATTGCAGAATGCCCCTTTATTACTGGAATTTGTCTGATATTCATTATTAGAGTGGGTTTATGAATTTGGGGTAGGAAGCCCACAGTGGTACATCACTTCATATCAAGATCGTATATTACCAGTATGATTTTATCATTGCTGCTGTTGACCTTGAGCTCTTGGCTGAGATGGTGTTTGTCAGGTTTCTTCACTGTAAAGTTACTCTTTTTTCCTCTGCGTATTGTACTCTTTGGAAGAAAGTCACTATGCAAGGCCCACACTTAAACTCTGGGGAATTACGCTGTAATTCCTTGAAGGTAGAATATCCACATAAATTAAATGAAATAACTGCATGTGAGATGTGTCTTTTATACCCTATTTGTTTATTTATTCAATCAATCATTTATTTATATCAGTATGGACTCATAGATACTTATTTTCTACTTTGGGTTAACAACGTATTTTAATATCTGATAGGGCTAGCTGCCATCTTTATGGTTTTTTTTTTGTTGTTTTTTGGTTTTTTTTGAGACAGTGTTTTGCTCTTGTTGCACAGGCTGGAGTACAATGGCACGATCTCGGCTCACTGCAACCTCCGCCTCCCAGGTTCAAGCGATTCTCCTGCCTCAGCCTCTTGAGTAGCTGGGATTACAGGTGACCGCCACCACGCCTGGCTAATTTTTGTATTTTTAGTAGAGACGGGGTTTCACTATGTTGGTCACACTGGTCTCAAACTCCTGACCCCGTGATCCGCCCACCTTGGCCTCCCAAAGTACTGAGATTACAGTCGTGAGCCACTGTGCCCGGCCCCATCTTTATCTTTTTCAGGTGTTTCCATTCTTGCTTACTTGTTCTCCCTACTACCAGCTCCAGGAAACAAAAATCTGATGCTATTTTTACTGGGATTGAATTAAATGTATACACTACCTTGAAACTAATTGACATCCTTCATGATGTCTGGTCTGCCTATTCCATAATATGGTATGTCTTTCCATTATTTCAAGTGTACTTTTGGTCTTTTAGAAAAACTTTGTCATTTTCCTCATATAGTTTTGAACTTTTCTTACTAAGTTCATGCCTAGCATTATTTATTCTTTTTTTAAAAAATATAATTTCTGTCATATGAATGGAGTGTTATGTATGTGTTCTCCTCATTGGACCAGAAGCCCTGATTCATTTTTTTGTCTGTATCATTTTTTTCCCCCTGAGATGGAGTCTCTATATCCAGGCTGGAGTGCAGTGGCACGATCTTGGCCCATTGCAACCTCCACCTCCTGGGTTCAAGCTATTCTCCTGCCTCAGCCTCCTGAGTAGCTGGGACTACAGGCGCCTGCCACCCTAATTGTATTTTTAGTAGAGATGGGGTTTCATCATGTTGGCCAGGCTGGCCTTGATCTCTTGACTCGTGGTCCACCCACCTCGGCCTCCCAAAGTGCTGGGATTACAGGCATGAGCCACCTCGGCTGGCTCTTTTTTTTTTTTTTTTAGACTGAGTTTTACTCTTGTTGCCAAGGCTGCAGTGCAGTGGTGCGATCTTGACCCACTGCAACCTCCTCCTCCCGGATTCAGGTGATTCTCCTGCCTCAGCCTCTCTAGTTGCTGCGATTATAGGTGCCCACCATAATGCCTGGCTAATTGTTTGTATTTTTAGTAGAAACAGGGTGTCACCATGTTGGCCAGGCTGGTCTCACACTCCTGACCTCAGGTGATCCACCTGCTTCTGCCTCCCAAAGTGCTGGGATTACAGGTGTCAGCCACCGCACCTGGCTGTCTGGATCCTTTTTAACTGATTTTTCATTGTAGTAAAATACATATCATAGTTATCACTTTAACCATTTCGGAGTGTATAATTCAGAGGCATCAATACATTCACAAGTATTTGATATGAATCAATACCCATCACCACTATCTACACCCAAAACTCTTTCATCATCCCCACATAAACTCTATACCCATTTGTTGTGATACTGGAAAAAGTAAAGTGTTTTCCCTACTCTCACACAGTCAACACTTCTGATACCAGATGTGTGGGGGTATTTCCCCACATACCGCAAGCGATTCTGCGGACACAAGCTGAGTGCCTGCTTATTCAGTTAGATAGCGTCAGATCCCACAGGTTGAGGGCTCAATCCCACGATGTCCGTCACAGGTCTGGGCCTCCAAAACTTCTGATAAACCAGCTACAAATCAGAGCTCCCATGACTCTCCCCTCTGGTTTGATTATTTTGCTAGAGTGGCTCACAGATCTCAAGGAAACACTTTACTTACATTTGCCCATTTATTTTAAAGGGTGTGACAAATGATACAGATGAACAGCCAGATAGAAGAGGAGCGTAGGGCAAGACGTGGGAAGGGGTGCGGAGCTTACATGCCCACTCTGTATGCACTACCATCCAGGAACCTCCATGTGTCCAGCTCTCTGGAAGCTCCTAGAACTCAGTCCTTTTGGAATTTTATGGAGGCTTTATTATGTATGCGTGATTGATTAAACTATTGCCCATTGGTGATCAACTTAACCTCCACCCAGTTTCCTTTACCCAGAGGTTGGGGGATAAAACTGAAAGTTCCAAGCCCCTAATCTTGCCTAGTCTTTCCAGTGAAACCAGCTCCCATCCTAAAGCTATGTAGGAGTTCTCAGCCAGCAGTCAACTAATTAGCATAAAAAAGACACTTATCACTCCAGAGATTCCAACGGATTTGGGAGCTGCAGGCCAGCAAATGGACTAGGAAGACAAGATATGTATGTAAATAAGAACGCTCCTTTCCCTCCTTCCCCAGTGCCCCCCACCGCCAACCTCTATTCTGCTTTCTTGTCTCTATGATTTTATCTATTCTAGGTACCTCCTGTTAAGTGGACTCATACAATCTTTGTTCTTCCGTTCTGGTTTATTCATTAAGCATAATGTTTTCAAGGTCCATCTATGTTGTAGCATGTATCCAAATATCATTCTTTTTTATGGCTGAATAGTATTCCCTAATCCATTTTTTATTATAAAATATTTATCTACACTCCTTGTTTCTTAGGTAATATAAAATATATTTAAGATTCTTTTAGCTGTTGTTGTTTTTGAGACCGAGTCTCTCTCTGTTGCCCAGGCTGGAGTAGAGTGGCACAATCTCAGCTCACTACAACGTCTGCCTCCCGGGTTCAAGCAATTCTCCTGCCTCAGCCTCCCAAGTAGCTGGGACTACAGGTGAGCACCACCACACTGGCTAATTTTTTGTATTTTAGTAAAGACAGGGTTTCACCATGTTGGCCAGGATGGTCTCGACTTCCTGACTTCATGATCTGCCCGCCTCGGCCTCCCAAAGTGCTGGGATTACAGGCATGAGCCACCGTGCTGGGCCATAACCTACTTTTTAAAATTTAAACTAATGTAAGCTTTAGAGCAAAAATATAGCCTCACATTTACTGTTCAAATTGAGAAAAGGAACATAATTTCTGCTTCAGAGGTACAATAATTTATTACAGTCAGCACCGGAAACATTTAAATATTTATCCTTTTGAATGCATATCTTTATTTATTTATTTATGAATACAGAGTTTCACTCTGTCACCCAGGCTGGAGTGTAGTGACGTGATCTCTGCTCGAGTGATACAGGAGATAGAAATTATTTAGGCAGATAGTGAGGGCAAAAGAGACCCTGGCAAGGCTTCCCTTCCAATAAAAAGAAGCCCAAGAAATTATTTTTTTCTAACAAAGAGCAGCCTGAAAAATAGAGCTGCAAACATAGATAGGCAAGCTGGAAGCTTGCATGGGGAATGCCGGCAGCTGTGCCAATAGGAAAGTGCTACCTGGGGGTCAGGCATGTCTAACATGGAGGCTCCATCCTCCCTTTCTTTGTTACCATGTGTACAGTAATAAAGAAATGAGCAACATGACACAGCTCAGGCAGAGAACTCACCCGCATAATAAAAGTTTAGTGTAGGCGAGGCCAGAGATTTGCACCCTATGCAAATGGCACGCCTGGTCTAACCAGTCTTTCACACCCTGTGCAACTCAGACACTGCCTTCTCACCAGCTCATCTACAATTTCACCACGGATTTGGCAACCCGTTTTTCCAGGGCCCGTCTCTGCAGCAGAGAGCTGTTCTCTTTCTTTTGCCTATTAAAATTCTGTTGTCAACCTCACTCTCTGCGTGTCTACGTCCTTGTTCTCCGTGGCCAGGAGTCAACGAACCTCTGGTGTTACTCCAGACCAATGAGGTCGTTTCACAACCTCTGCCTTCTGGATTCAAGCAATTGTTGTGCCTCAGCTTCCTAGGTAGCTGAGATTATAGGTGCGTGCCATCATGCCCAGCTAATTTTTTGTGTGTATTTTTAGTAGAGATGGAGTTTCACCATGTTGGTCAGACTGGTCTCAAACTCCTGACCTCAAATAATCCACCTGCCTTGGTCTCTCAAAGTGCTCGGATTATAGGTGTGAGCCACCATGCCTGGTTAAAATGTCAATTTAAAACAAAGACTGAAGAGTTTATGGTTTATGGTAATCTGAGGAACAAAATTGTTAACTGTTCAGTTGACAGGAGTAGAGGTAATTTAGTTTTCTGGAAAGCAAGAGTTGATTAGGAATTTAGATGACGCAGGGATAGACTCTCTCTGGTAATAATGGGCTTCAATAGTCCGCTATTAAAAAGAGTTTCTCTTTTTAAGAGAAACTGACAGACAGGGAGGGAAGGGAGCTAGGGGAAAAAAAAAAAGAGAGAAACTGACAAAATATGAACAAATAGGGATCAGCTGGCTAGTAAGTCAGTGTTTGGCTGCTTAGGGTAGTAATTTAATTTGTAATCTTCTTCCCTCAGTCAGGGTTGCTTGAAAACATATTTTATGTGACAATATTATGGAGATATTCAGTAAAACTAAAAGAAAATGGCACATGAGTAGCATTAGTCTTTTGAGTAATGAGTAAAAGAATTTTTTTTACTCATTTAGAATAATTACTCATTTAGAATTTGGAAGAATTCTTTTACTCATTACTCTAATGACTAATGCTACTCATGTGCCATTTTCTGAAAAGATTTAGAAGAACCAAGGCATATAAAACTGTAGAAACAGGCCAGGCATGGTGGCTCACACCAATAATCTCAGCACTATGGGAAGCCAAGGTGGGCAGATCATCTGAGGCCAGGAGTTCTACGCCAGCCTGACCAAATGGTAAAACCCCGTCTCTGCTAAAAATACAAAAATTAGCCAGGCATGGCGGTGCACGCTTGTAATCCCAGCTACTCAGGAGGCTGAGGCAGGAGAATCGCTTGAACCTGGGAGGGAGAGGTTGCAGTGAGCTGAGATTGCACCACTGCACTCCAGCCTGGGTGACAGAGTGAGACTCCATCTCCAAAAGAAACACAAAAAACAAAAAAACTATAGAAACAGAATTTTTATATCTAGAGACACAAAACAAAACAACAAAAACCAACCAACCAAATAAACAAAAACCCAGCCGGCCCTGGTGCCATGTGCCTGTAGTCCCGGCTACTCAGCTGAGGCAGGAGTGATGGAAGGTGTTCTCTTTCCAGGTCCGCAGCGGACGTAGTTTTAAGGGCAAGAACTTCCTAGCACCATGCCCCCGCTCCCATCTCTTTCCATCTGGGAGATTTAACGGTTTATGTTTGAATTTTGAGGGCACGGGAAGAAACTAAGAGTCAATCACTCCAGCGGAGGTTCTAAGGAACTCCTTTCATTGGCCTGGGGTCTTAGAGAAGGTTGGGTTCCTCCCAGTTTAAAAGTCCCCTTCTTCCACACCCCTTCGGACTCCATGTTTGGGTCCCCTTCCACAAACACTCCCTTCATGGAAGCTGTTTTTCTCTCTCCTGGATTTTCCCTCTGGAGTTCCCTTCCACACTCTCTCGTGGAAGCCTGTCTTCTCCTAAACTCCATCTCTCTCTATTCCCTTCCACTCAGTGTGGAAGCTGCTTTCCTCTCCTGGATTCCATCTTTCTGGATTCTCTCACTCAGGGTGAGAGTTAGCTGTTTCTTTCTCTCTCCTTCTCCTGTTTCTCTCTCTTTAAATAAATCACTTTCTACAAACACTTTTGAGCCCAGCATTTACTGCACACTGTGCTGTGGTCCCCTCTCTCATTCTTGAGAGGGCAAGAGACCAAGAACCTGGAGAAACGTCCTCTCAGGGGAGCTGAGGGCACCCTGAACCCCTGAACCCCAATATTACAGGAGGATCACTGGAGCCCAGGAGATTGAGACTGCAGTTCATGTCACTGCACTACAACCTGAGTGACAGAGCAGGACTCTGTCTCTAAAATTTAAAAAAGAAAAATAAGACAAAAAAGCAAAAACTCTGTGTTGGTCATTTATTGACTGAGAAATGGCAAAAAATTGAGTAAAGAAGTGCTCTTAATTTAAAAATAAAGTGACCAAAGCAGAGATCCTAAAGAATTCTAGAGAAACAAAGGTAAATGATAGGAAAGGAGGGAAGGGGAGGTCTGGAGGGCAGGGGCTAGAAATGGGAAGCAGCAGATGTAGAAATAAGAGGAAATAAAACAAATCCAGGTCGTGCGTGGTGGCTCACGCCTGTAATCCCAGCACCTTGGAAGGCTGAGGTGGGCAGATCACCTGAGGTCAGGAGTTCGAGACTCACCTGGTCAACATGGTGAAACCTTGTCTCTACTAAAAATACAAAAAAATTACCCAGGCGTGGCAGCATGTGATGGTAGTCCCAGCTTCTCTGGAGGTTGAGGCACAAGAATTGTTGAACCTCGATGGCAGAGGTTGCAGCGAGCTGAGATTGTACCACTGCACTCCGTCCTGGGCGACAGAGTGAGACTGAGTCTCAAAAAAAAAAATCCCAACTCAAAAATCTGCTGTCTACATGGGTGATGTTGTAAAGTGAAAACTGGTGTTTCAGATAAAGACCTGGAAGAACAGCAAGATCCCAAATTAATGAAAATTCTGTTTTTCAGCATTCTGGGTTTAATAAGACAAAAAGCAGAATTGGTACAGTTTAAGCAGGTGTTTTTTTCTCTTTTTTTAACTGGGGTTGGGAAGTTGTGGTAGATGATCCCAAAATTCCCTTACAGTTCTGAAATGGATTCTACAGTTGTAGTGCTTACAGATTTACTTCTTAGACCACGTGCCCATGGTAAAATGGGCTGTCACTTCTTGCCTCAGTGGGAAAATATATCACAAAGACTGAGTGACTATGTGAGATTGAACAATTTGTTTTTGAGATGGGTCAATGTTGGTTTATTTGTAGCTTGTTCCTTTTTGTTGCTGAGAGGTACTTCATTGTATCGACATACCCACAGGTTTACCTATTCATCTGTTAACAGATAAGGAATACGGCTGGGTTTTGTCTCCTTTGCTGAAGCTACTCTGAACATTTGCAGGCAATTCTTTGTTTAGACATGTTTCCTTTTTTTCTTTTTCTTTTTTTTTTTCTGAGATGGAGTCTCGATCTGTCGCCCAGGCTGGAGTGCAATGGCAAGATCTCAGCTCACTGCAACCTCTGCCTCCTGGGTTCAAGTGATTCTTCCACCTCAGCCTTCTGAGTACCTGGGGGTTACAGGCACCTGCCATTATTCCCGGCTAATTTTTGTATTTTTGTAGAGACGGGGTTTCACCATGTTGGCCAGGCTGGACTTGAGCTCCTGACCTCAGGTGATTTCCCTGCCTTGGCCTCCCAAAGTGCTGGGATTACAGGCACGAGCCATCGCACCTGGCCAGTTTAGACATGTTTTCACGGATCTTGGGTAAATGTCCAGGAGTGGAATTTCTGGGTTGTATGGCAGGTGATTTTAACCGACAAACTGTTTCCAAAGTGGTTGTGCCATTTTCCATTCCTATCAGCAATGCATGAGAGTTCCACTGGTGTCGTATCCTTGCCAACAACTAGAATGATCAGATGTTTACATTTTAGACATTCTAGGGGGATACAGTAGTATCTCACTGTGGTTTTCATTTGCATTTCTAGGGTGACTAAGAATTTTCTGTACCTACTTTTTAAAAATTTGCAAAATACTAAACTCAAAGATCCTAGCCTGTACCCATGGAGTCATTTGATTCTAAAAATCTTAGGATGACATCAGCATAGCCATTTCACATGGTATAAACCTCTACAATTTACAACGCCCTTAAGGGTGGATACTGTACACACAGTTCTTGACATATGGTAGTTTCAATAAACATGGGCTGAATTATGGTCTAATGAAATGCTTAAAGGCAACAGTCACTATTATTAAGGGCAGGAAGGGTTTTACAGAATATGATGTATCTGATTTAACTTGGATATTTCAATATCTCTGATTTCATCAGGCAATGAAGCTCCTAAGGGGAAAATCATTTTCAAGATTATTTTTAATTAATAAAAGGTCAAAAATAATAGCAGAATCCTTGAAATTTAAGACTGGGAAAGATTGCTGTGTAAAGCAGTTCTTTAAAAATACAGAGTATGGCTGGGCATGGTGCCTCATATCTAAAATCCTAGCATTTTGGGAGGCTGAGGTGAGAGGATCGCTTGAGGCCAGGAATTTGAGACCAACCTGGGCCAGATAGTAAGACCCAGTCTCTACAAATAATGATAATAATAATAATAATAATAAATTAGCCAGGTGTAGTGGCACATGCCTGTAGTCCTAGCTACTCAGGAGGCTGAGGTGGGAGGATTACTTGGGCCCAGGTGATCAAGGTAACAGTAAACTATGATTATGCCACTGTACTCCAGCCTGGGTGACAGAGAAAGGCCCTGTCTCTAAAAAAATTAAAAAATAAGTAATAAATAAAAATACAGGGCATGATCTCCACAGTACTTAGTTTCTCCACCTACAAAATAGAGCGATCAGTGAATCTGAGCCCTTTCTTGAGATGGCGTTTCGCTCTTGTTGCCCAGGCTGGAGTGCAGTGGCGAGATCTCCGCTCACTGTAACCTCCACCTCCTGGGTTCATGCAATTCTCCTGCCTTCAGCCTTCTGAGTATCTGGGATTACAGGTGCCCATCACCATGCCCAGCTAATTTTTGTATTTTTAGTAGAGACAGGGCTTCGCTATGTTGGCGAGGCTGGTCTCAAACTCTTGACGTCAGGTGATCCACATGCCTGGACCTCCCAAAGTGCTGGGATTGCAGGTGTGAGCTACCATGCCCAGTCTGAGCCCTTTCTTAACTCTAGTCAACCTCAATATATAACTGCCTCATGACTATCAGGTAGTTTTATCATGTTATTACATTACTGAGTTGTTTGTTTGTTTGTTTTTGAGATGGAGTCTCGCTCTGTCGCCCAGGCTGGAGTGCAGTGGTACTACAATCTTGGCTCACTGCAACCTCTGCCTCCTGGGTTCAAGCAATTCTCCTGCCTCAGCCTTCCGAGTAGCTGGGACTATAGGCACATGCCCCCACACTCAGCTAATTTTTGTACTTTTAGTAGAGACAGGATTTCACCATGTTGGCCAGGGTGGTCTCCATCTCTTGACCTCATGATGATCCACTCACTTTGACCTCCCAAAGTGCTGGGATTACAGGCATGAGCCACCTCGCCTAGCCTTAGATTACTGAGATTTAATAGCAAAATTTTGGAGGGAAAAGAATATCCCTGGCAGTACTGACAAAGATCTTTTTTTCCCTTTATTTTTAAAATTATTTATTTATTCATTTCTTTCTTTCTTT
>NW_016107604.1:1496456-1499310 GCF_001604975.1 Cebus imitator
ATTTTATTGTAAATATTTTCTTTTCTTTCTTTCTTTCTTTTTTTTGAGACGGAGTCTCACTCTGTTGCCTGGCTGGAGTGTAGTGGTATGATACCGGCTCACCATAACCTCCGCCTCCTGGGTTCAAACGATTCTCCTGCCTCAGCTTCCTGAGTAGCTGGGATTACAGGCACACACCACCCTGCCCAGCTAACTTTTGTATTTTTAGTAGAGATGGGGTTTTACCATGTTGGCCAGGATGGTCTCGATCTCTTGACCTCATGATCTGCCCACCTCGGCCTCCCAAAGTGGTGGGATTACAGGCATGAGCCACCGTTCCTGGCCTATTGTGAAGATTTGCAAACACAGAAAAGTTGAAAGAATGTTACAATGAACACTCATGTCTACCACCCAGGTTCTATAATTAAAATTTTACTGAACTTGCTTTTTATCACATATCTGTCCATCTATTTATCGCTCTATCCATCTTATTTGTTTTTGACATATTTCGAAGTAAATGACACATATCAGTGCACTTCCACCTAAATGATTATCAATTCTGTTTTAAGGATGGACTCTCTGGGTACGTATATGCACTGCTGCACACACATGCCTATTTTCTGGAAATAAAAGATGCTAGTGGCCAGGCACGGTGGCTCCCGCCTGTAATCCCAGTACTTTGGGAGGCCGACGTGGGTGGATCACCTGAGGTCAGGAATTTGAGACCAGCCTGGCCAACCTGGTGAAACCCTGTCTGTACCAAAAATGCAAAAATTAGCCGGGCATGGTGACACACGCCCATAATCCCAGCTACTAAGGGGGCTGAGACAGCAGAATCACTTGAACCTGGGAGGCAGAGGTTGCAGTGAGCTGAGATTGCGCCACTGCACTCCAGCCTGGATGACAGAGCAAGACTCCATCTCAAAAAAAAAAATCCTAAAGTTCATATGGAACCCAAAAAGAGCCTGAATAGCCAAAGCAATCCTAAGCAAAAAGAACAAATTCAGAGGCATCACATTGCCTGATTTCAAATTTTACTACAAGGCAATATTAAACAAAATAGCATGGCAACATAGATCAATGAAATAGAATAGAGAACCCAAAAATAAAGCTACATATCTACGACCAACTGATCTTCAACAAAGTTAACAAAAATAAACAATAGGCAAAGGACACCCTGTTCAATAAATGGTGCTGGGAAAACTGGCTAGCTATATGCAGGAGAATGAAACTGGACCCTTACCTCTCACCAAATACAAAAATTAACCCCATATGGATTAAAGGCCAAAACAAAAGACCTGAAACTATAAAAATCCTAGAAGATATCCTAGGAAAAACCCTTCTGGATATTGGCCTATGTAAAGAATTTATGATGAAGACCCCAAAAGCAAATCCAACAAAAATAAAAATAGACAAATGGAACTTAATTAAACTAAAAAGCTTCGGCACAGCAAAAGAAATAATCAACAGAGTAAAGAGACAACCTACAGAAAGGGAGAAATTATTTGCAAATTATGCCTCTGACAAAGGAGTAATATCCACAAACTACAAAGACCTCAAACAACTCAACAAGAAAAAATAACAAACAACCCTATTAAAAACTGGGCACTTTTTGCCCAAATGTTCAAAGAACGTGAACAGACATTTTTCAAAAGAAGACATACAAGCAGCCAACAGCACATGAAAACATGCTCAACATCACTAATCGCTGGAGAAATGCAAATTGAAACCACCATGAGATATCATCTTACACCAGTCAGAATGGCTATTGTTAAAAAGTCAAAAAACAACAGATGCTGGCGTGGATGCACAGAAAAGGAAACATTTATACACTGTTGGTGGAAATGTAAATGAGTTCAACCTCTATGGAAAACAGTATGGAGATTTCTCAAAGAACTAAAAATCTAACTACCATTCGACCTAGCAATCCCACTATTGGGTATGTACCCAAAGGAAAAGAAATCACTATAAAAAAGGCACCTGGCTCGTATGTTCATCGTGGCATCGTTCACAATAGCACAGTCATGGCAGTAACGTTAAGTGTCCATCAATGGTTGACTGCATAAAAAAAAGAAAACATGTGGGCTGGGCATGGTGGCTCATGCCTGTAATCCCAGCACTTTGGGAGGCCAAGGCTGGTAGGATTGCTTGAGCTCAGGAGTTTGAGGCCGGCCTGGGCAACAAAGTGAGATCTTGTCTCTATTAAAAATTTTAAAAAAAGAAAAATCAGCCAGGCATGGTTGTACATGCCTAAAGTCCCAGCTACTAGGGAGACTGAGGTTGGAGGATTGCTTGAGCCCAGGAGATCGAGGCTGCAGTGAGCTGTGATTGTGCTACTGGGTGACAAAGCAAGACCCTGTCTCAAAAAAGAAAAAAAAAAAATGGTATATATACACCATGGAATACTACACAGCCATAAATAAGAATGAAATCATGTCCTTTGCAGCAACATAGATGAAGCTAGAGGCCATTATCCTAAGTGAACTAACTCAGAAAATCAAATACTGACATTCTCTCTTATAAGTGGGAGCTAAAAACAGGTACAGATGGACATAAAGATGGAAATAATAGACACAGGGGATTCCAAAAGTGGGGAGGATTGAAAAATTACCTGTTGGGTAAAATGTTCAGTATTTGGGCAATGAATACACTAGAAGTCCAACCCCCTCCAGTATATAATATGCCCATGTAACAAACATGTACATGTACCTCCTGAATCTAAAATAAAATGAAGGCTGGGCATGGTGGCTCACGCCTGTAATTCCAGAACTTTGGGAGGCTGAGGCAGGCAGATCGCTTGAGGTTAGGAGTTTGAGACCAGCCCGGCACACATGGTGAAACCCCGTCTCTGGCAAAAATACAAAAATTACCTGGG
>NW_016107604.1:1499766-1501894 GCF_001604975.1 Cebus imitator
CAGTGGTGTGATCTCAGCTCACTGCAACCTCCACCTCCCGGGTTCAAGCGATTCTCCTGTCTCAGCCTCCAGAGTAGCTGGGAGTACAGGCACGTGCCACCATGCCTGGCTAATTTTTTTTATTTTCAATAGAGACGGGGTTTCACCGTGTTAGCCAGGATGGTCTCGATCTCCTGACCTCGTGATCCACCTGCCTTGGCCTCCCAAAGTGCTGGGATTACAGTCGTGAGCCACTGCACCCAGCCTCATCTTTCTCATTTACACCTAAAATAATTGTGCATTTTCTTACAAAGTGGTCTGAAATCTGCCAGTAACAGGATAACTCAGTGGTTTCAAGACAACAACTGCCAAACAAAAACACCACCTAGAGTATGAACACATCATCTGTGAAGTTAGGTAGGAAAGGGAACAGGAGTCTGAAACGGGCGTGTGGGTTCCTCTACAGTATTTTCTCAGTTTTCGCATATGCTTCCTTAATTCCCATGGCATCTTGCTTTAGGTAATCTGAACAATTTTCTCTAAATTTCTCATCTCCACTTTTCTTTTTTTTTTTCTTTTTTTGAGACGGAGTTTAGCTCTGTTGCTCAGGCTGGAGTGCAGTGATGCAATCTCAGGTCACTGCAACCTCCATCTACCAGGTTCAAGCAATTTTCCCACCTCAGTCTCTCGAGTAGCTGGGATTATAGGTGTGCGCCACCACACCTGGCTAATTTTTTTGTATTTTTAGTAGAGACGGGGTTTTGTCATATTGGCCAGGCTGGTCTCGAACCCTTGACCTCAGGTGATCCGCTCACCTCGGCCTCCCAAAGTGCTGTGATTACAGGCATAAGCCACCACACCTGGACCTCATCTCCACTTTTGATGTCATACACATTCTCGAGAAGAATAAAAATAGAAAAAAAGCAAAGGGTTGAAAGACAAAAGCAAAAATAAAAAATCATATCCAATGACAATTATTCATTCATGGTAATTATCAATGCATGTTTATTTCTTTGCCATGTTCTCACCAACCTCATCCCTGTCTGCTGTTATTAGCTGAGTGTCATAACAACTGCAGTGGAGAGGAAAGGGAGTGCAAATCCTCATTATTTCTCCTGAAACAGGAATAGTGTATTTGAAAGTCTCCCCCTTGGCGGAGATTGCAGCGAGCCAAGATCGCGCCATTGCACTCTGGCCTGGGTGACAAGGGTGAAACTCTGTCTCAAAAAACAAAAAAGAAAGTCTTCCCCTCATCATTGCACACGCTTGGAGTATCACAAATGCTAACCGACTCACCAGATTGATTTTGATACATTCATGAGAACTTTGCGATTTTGTGTTTCTTTTTCCTCTAGTCACTAATTTTTAAAATAGGTAAACCCATTTGTATAGTAAAAATTCACCAGACACAGGACGGTATATAGTGCAAATGAGTTTTTATCCTTCCCATATCCTTCTAAGTGCCCCCAACCAACCAATGTTGTCGGTTTTTTTGTGCATTATTCCAGATCTACTATATGCTTATCCAAGCATGTACTTACAGCGAATCTCCGTGCTCCTTTTTATGCAGATAGAAGCCTTCTGTGCACACTGCCCTGTACCAGGCCTTTTGAAAAATTGAAGTGTAGCCTACATACAGTAAAGGACACAAGTCTGATGTGTGCAACTGAATGAATTTTTATGTAAGTATACGCCTGTGAAACCACCTGCTCAAACAAGATGAGAATGTTATCTGCACCCCAGAGGTTCCATGATGTCTAGAGAAGCCAAGAATCTTTCATTTTAAACAGATCTCATCCTCTGAAGCTTTGATGTGGCAGCAATTTTTTTTTGGTAAGCATGTTTTTTTAAAAAGTGACAAATTTCTGGTCAAGTGTCGTGGCTCACGTTTGTAATCCCAGCACTTTGGAAGGCCAAGGCAGGCGGATCACCTGGGGTCAGGAGTTCGAGACCAGCCTGGTCAACATGGTGAAACCCTGTCTCTACTAAAAATACAAAAATTAGCCTGGCATGGTAGCACGTGCCTGTAATCCCAGCTACTCAGGAGACTGAGGCAGGAGAATCGCTTGAACCTGGGAGGCGGAGGATACAGTGAGCTGAGATTGTGCCACTGTATTCCAGCCTGGGTGACAGAGCAAGATTCCGTCTC
>NW_016107604.1:1501974-1503984 GCF_001604975.1 Cebus imitator
GAGACAGAATCCCAAATTATTCACTTAGCCTGGGGGTATTCTGATTCAGTTGTCAGAGACTCGTGGTTCTGGTTCAGGGCATTTGGGGAGATAGAGTTGTTATAACATAGAGTGGGAAGGGTGGAATCTGGAGGGGTGGCGAATATCTCTCAGTGGCTTGTTCATCCTGGCTGTGTGTGTTTCCTCTTAACCAGCGTTGGGTAAACATATCCCACTTCTGGGTTTGGGGCTGCTTTTCCTAATCTGGAGTCTACTAAACCCATCCTGGAGTCACCCTTTCCTCAAACAGGCACAATTCAATCGATTTAGTCTCTAGCTAATATATTATAACCACATTTGGTCTTTTTCCTTTCTGAGGTTATAACCAGGATACAAAGACATTTTGATATGTATGTGCATGTTGGGGGGCCATGGGCAAGGTCTCTCATTAAGAAAAAAATCCATCACTGGCTAGAGTCACAGAGATTTGTGTGTGTGTGTGTGTGTGTGTGTGTGTGTGTGTTTAATCAAAATTTAGATTCAAATGTAAATATTAATTTTGAAGTAAATCCAATTTGGAGGGAATGTTTATTTAGAATGTCCACAGGCCCTCCACTTCATTCTACAGGAGGGAAAGTGTGATGAAAAGTAAGTTGCAGTGGAAACAGACAGTGATCTCAAGTGATTGGAAGGTCGGGCGTGGTTGCTCACGCCTGTAATCCCAGCACTTTGGGAGGCTGAGGCAGGCAGATCACAAGGTCAGGAGTTCAAGACCAGCCTAGTCAATATGGTGAAACTCCGTCTCTACTAAAATATAAAAATTAGCCGGGTGTGGTGGGCACGTGTAGTCCCAGCTGCTCGGAAGGCTGACGCAGGAGAATCGCTTGAACCCAGGAGGCGGAGTTTGCAGTGAGCTGAGATCACACCACTGCACTCTAGCCTGGGTAACACAGCAAGACTGTGTCTCTAAATAAATAAATAAATAAATAAATAAAGTGAATGGAATGATACTATCTGTCTTTTGTGAATTTTATAGAAACTTCTGGCTATGCGAACAGACAGCTAGGAGTCGTTTCAGGGCCTTGGAAGGTGCCTATGCAGTGAGGGGCCCTGAAGCTTCACAGTAAATCCACCTCCACCAGGTTTAAGGAGGCCCACCTGTGATCGATTTCTCCCACAAGTGGCCTCTTAGATTTCCACGTGGAGTTTGCTAATTCTCTCAGAGGCCAACTGTATACTCCACGCTCTTCACATGAGTTTATAGAAGAAGCCAAACATGTAAAATTAATGAATAATGGATATTTTAAGATCACATTTTAGCTAGCACAAGGCCATTCAATCTTTTCCTTTTTTTTTCTTTTAGAGACAGGGTCCTACTCTATCACTCAGGCTGAAGTGCAGGGGCACAATCATAGCTCACTGTAGCCTTCAATTCCTAGGCTCAAGTGATCCTCCTGCCTCAGCCTCCCAAGTAATTGGGATTACAGGTGTGAGCCACTGTGCCAGCTCCCTTTTTTTCTATTGCTTTAAAACTGTACCTAGTTGGAATGTTGCAGGGAGAGGAAGGGGGTGGGGATAAAAGTCTGCTAAAAGAGGCATAAGAGTCCGGGCACAGTAGCTTACACCTGTTATCCCAGCACTTTGGGAGGCTGAGGCAGGTGGATCACCTGAGGTCAGGAGTTTGAGACCAGCTTGACCAATATGGTGAAGCTCTGTCTCTACTAAAAATACAAAAATTAGCCAGGTGTGGTGGCTCACACCTGTAATCCCAGCAGTTTGGGAGGCTGAGGCAGGTGGATCACTTGAGTCCAGGAGCTCGAGACCAGTCCTGGACAACATGGCAAAACCCCATCTCTACTAAAAATGGAAAACGTAGCCAGGCATTGTGTGCACACCAGTAATCCCAGCTACTCGGGAGGTTGAGGCAGGAGAATTGCTTGAACCTGGGAGGCGGAGGTTGCCGTGAGCCAAGATTGTGCCACAGCACTCCAGACTGAGCAACGAGAACGAAACTCCAACTCAAAAAAAAAA
>NW_016107604.1:1504135-1520420 GCF_001604975.1 Cebus imitator
AAAAAAAAAAAAAGAGGCGTAAGAGATTACAGATGTTATGCTAAGACATCACTGCATCTATGAAAATACTTGTGGCTTTAAGGGGCTCTCCAAGGGGAGATGCTACCTATAGCCAAGTGATCCTGATGATCTCAGGCTGGCTTTGTGAATGAATTATCATCCAGAGGTGGTTAATACTGAAGGAAGTCAAAAGCTGGATGTTTACTCTTTCTACAGAAGACAGGTGGGGAAGGTTGGGGTTAGGTATAAGAAAAAATGATTTTATTTTGAGGATAACATGGATTGTTAAGGCAATTTGGGATCAAACTTTCTTGTAGAGCCACAAGTGGATCATCAAATTCCCATCTTTCTGAGACAATTTAGGCACAGATTTATTTCACGTTAGGAGACTAAGCAAAATCATGGCTCAAGAGTCCTTTGAGTCATAATGACATCTGGTATGGGTTTGCTTTGTTTGCAGCATATCGAATATTCTAAGTTCAATTTACAAAAAAGAGAAAAAAAGTGCGCAGGGGTGGGGATGTGGGAAGTACATGACGAAAGGACTTTTTAATGTAATTTGAAAAAACTCCCTTCAAGTTCAGTTTACATAACAAGCTGTTTTCTACTATGTTTGGATTAGGGGTCAGTAAACTATAGCCTGTGGACCAAATCTGCCCTGCTGTCTGTTTTTGTAAATAAAGTTTTATTGGAACACAGCCACACTGCCCATTTGTTTACATATTGTCCATGGCTGCTTTTGCGCAACAACAGCAGAGCTGAAGAGTTGCCACGGGGACCATATGGTCTGCAAAGCCTAAAACATTTGCTATCTGGTCCTTTTTAAAAAAGCTTGCCGACTCTTGGTTTAGATTATGATTAGGTTTGCAAAAATTCAATTATGCACTTAGTGTTTGATATGAGATGCAGTCTGATTTTCCTCAGTTGCAAGGTCCATGCAGTATTTAATCTAGGGGTAAGTTTTTTAGGCTAAAGACTAAATTTTCATGGCAGTGAAAGCATAATAATTCTCTCATAACGTCTATCCTTTTCTAGTTATGGCAGCTAAATATAGTGCTAAGTAATCCACACAAATCATTTTATGTTGAATCGGATTTTATGAACATAGAACAATGTTGGAGTTCTGTGGGTGGCTTTAGGAAGTGCTCACATGTTCTCATCATAAATGAAATAAATACTTTAGATTGGGGCACTGCTAATATGGTAAACTGCTTTAAACCAGGTGATTTGACACTAAACTATACTACCTATTGCTGGCTTTTTTTTTTTTTTTTTTTTTTTTTTTTTTTTTGAGGTGGAGTTTTGCTCTTGTTGCCCAGGCTGGAGAGAATGTGTGATCTTGGCTCACTGTAACCTCCGCCTCCCGGGTTCAAGCGATTCTCTTGCCTCAGCCTCCCGAGTAGCTGGAATTACAGGCATGCGCCACCACGTCCTGCTAATTTTGTATTTTTAATAGAGACAGGGTTTCTCCATGTTGGTCAGGCTGGTCTTGAACTCCTGACCTCAGGTGATCCGCCCACCTCAGCCTCCCAAAGTGTTGGGATTATAGGTGTGAGCCTCTGCACTCAGCCTCATTTTCTATTTTACTAATATACTACCTTTAATTTAACAAATTTAATATATGTATGTATATATGTTGGAGAGACAAGGTCTCACTATGTGGCGCATGCTCATCTCAAACTGCTGGCCCCAAGCAATCTTTCCACCTCTGTCTCCCGAAGTGCTGGGATTACAAACATGTGCCACTACAGCTGGTGTACCTTTCATTTTTAATGTCAGTGTGTCAAAATGCATTTTAACCTGCATGTTTTTTTTTTGAGACAGAGCCTTGCTCTGTGTCCCAGGCTGGAGTGCAGTGGCACGATCAACTGCCTCTCAGGTTCAAGTGATTCTCATGAGTAGCTGGGACTACAGGCCTGCCCCACAACACCCAGCTGATTTTTGTATTTTTTTTTTTCTTTTCTATTTTTTTCTTTTTTACTCTGTTTGAACCTGGGACGTGGAGGTTGCAGTCAGCCAAGATCACGCTACTGCACTCCAGCCTGGGTGACAAGAGTGAGATTCCATCTCAAAACAACAAAAGACAAAACCAAAAAGTCTGCTCCCCGAATGCTCCGGGAGACTGATTTGAGTAATAATAAAACTCCCATCTCCCACACAGCCAGCTCTGCATGAATTACTTTCTCTATTGCAATTCCCCTGTCTTGAGAAATCGACTCTGTCTAGGCAGCGGGCAAGGTGAACCCCTTGGGTGGTTACACTAATGGCAGATCATGGAATCTCTCTGTTCCTAAGTTTCCTTGTTATACGATAGACAAGGCTAATGCTGTCTACTCTGAGTCCTTAGGACACAGAATCGTCAACTATTGAACGTGTGTGACGGTCCTACACACGTATCAGGTATTAATTCTTTGGTCTCTAGACTGAGTTTTCCCGTTTCTTGACTTCCTCAAAGCTGCCTGAGTCTGCTGCCTCTCCTAACCTCATAGTTCCTAGGTTTTTCACTTCCTGTTCTGCAAAGAGACTTTATACGACCCACAGAGGTCTTAGAAAACACCTCCCGCACATCCTCAAAAGTCCTCTAATTAGGCTGTTTTATCTTTTCTGCCAAAAAAGACAGACTCAAAGTGCAGATATCCCAGAGAAAAGGGGAAGTGGTGCCTGAACTTCCCACCCAGACCTAAATGACTTGAAGCCCTCGTCCTGAAACTTGGAATGAGTGGTGCTGGAGGGGCAGACAGAAGGAGTCATGTGGGGGTGGGAGGCACTCCTCAGCTTAGACCCCTCCCACAGCCTGCCATCCCACTCAGATTAAAGGCCGGATTCCTTACTGTGGCCCCTTTCGGAAATTGATGTTGAAAATAGATGCTTGGTGCTGCAAAGAAAAATCAGCACTGAGACAAAGGATCTTTCAGCAACGCAATTTTTACTTCCTGGACTGCAGGAAGGGTACCCCCACTAGCCATCGTGCCACAAGAGTACAATGAACAAAGGAAAACAGACAAATTGATTCCTTATACATTTGGGGTGGTCCTTACTGCTGTGTCTGATCTTCGTTGGCTGGAGTCAGACCTCACAATCTAAACTAAAACCCGATTGGCTAACAAAACTTTTTAAAACAGGTAAAAGCAATGGAGAGCTGGGACATGCCTGTGAGCACGTCCGGCACAGAATCTTGGTTAAAGTACAAGAACACAGAATGTACTACGTGCCGGTGAGCATGGCATGTCTAACAGCTACATAGCATAGGGCTTAACAAAGTTACTAGCACATTTATTCTTTTTTTTGAGACAGAGTCTAGCTCTGTCGCCCAGGCTGGAGTGCAGTGGCATGATCTCGGCTCACTGCAACCTCTGCCTCCCGGCGCAGTTCTCTGCCTCAGCCTCCCAAGTAGCTGGGATTACAGGCATGTGCTACCACGTCCACCCAATTTTTGTACTTTTAGTAGAGAAGGGGTTTCACTGTGTTGGCCAGGCTGGTCTCGAACTCCTGCCCTCGTGATCCACCCGCCTCAGCCTCCCAAAGTGCTGGGATTATAAGCGTGAGCCACCGCGCCTGGCTGCACACTTATTCTTTAACAAGAGAGAAAATTAAAAAGGAACTTTTCTACTTTCCACAGTCCCCAAGGCCCTGCACAATGATATCCCTGTCACCTCCCTGTCCTCATTTGCTGTTGTCCCCCTGTTCATTCTGTTCCTGCTACACTGGCTGCTCCTTCAACAGACCTGGCTTATTTCTCACGCATGGCTTTGCCGCTGGCGTTTCTGTTGTTGGGAGTGCTCTTCTCCCCATAGACGCATGGTTTGATTCTTCATGTCTTTCAGGTCTTTGGCAAAATGTCACCTCCTCAGGGAAGACTTCTCTGACTGTCCTATTTAAAATGGCAACTTCCTTCCTCTTTCCTCTGACACTCCCTATCCTCCTTCCCTTGCTTATTTTTCTCCCTAGCATTTGCCAACATCTTTCACGTTAAATACGTTATGTATTTGTTCATCATCCCACTAGAATGCAAGCTCCATAAGGGCAAGGGTTTTCTGTCTATTTTGATTACTGCTATGTCTTCAGAGTTTAAAACAGCTCCCAGAAGCTGCGGCTTAGGTGCAGACATGGCCAAGTCCAAGAACCACGCCGTACACAAGCAGCCTCGAAAGTGGCACAGAAATGGTATCAAGAAACCCCGATCACAAAGATACAAATCTCTTAAGGGGGGTGGACCCCAAGTTCCTGAGGAACATGGGCTTTGCCAAGAAGCACAACAAGAAGGGCCTAAAAAAGATGCAGGCCCGCAATGCCAAGGCCATGAGTGCACGTGCCGAGGCCATCAGGGCCCTCGTAAAGCCCAAGGAAGTTAAGCCCAAGATCTCAAAGGGTGTCAGCTGCAAGCTTGATCAACTTGCCTACATTGCCTACCCCAAGCTTGGGAAGCGTGCTCATGCCCACATTGCCAAGGGGCTCAGGCTCTGCTGGCCAAAGGCCAAGGCCAAGACCAAGGATCAAACCAAGGCCCAGGCTACAGCTCCAGCTTCAGTTCCAGCTCAGGCTACCAAAGGTGCCCAGGCCCTTACAAAGGCTTCAGAGTAGAGATCTCTGTCTGCCAACGTGAGGACAGAAGGACTGGTGTGACCAACCCCCTCCCCCTGGGCTGCCGCCTGCATGGGGCTGGGGTACCGCTGCGCTATTCGTATAAATAAAACGGAGGCAGGAAAAAAGAAACACCTCCTGGAACAAAATAGATGCTCAAAAAATACCTGTTGAATGAATGAATTAGTAGAAGAGTGAATAGTGCCTTTCCTTCCATTTCCTCAACGATAAGATCTGTGTGAATGATCTCATGCTGGTGTGTGAATGTGATGAGAGCTCTAGGAGAAAGCTTTCAATTTAATCCCAAATTAGTGGAGAAAGGGAAAGCAAAGTCTTCAGAAATCTGTGAATTATCCAAAGCAGTTCAGGTGAATGGAAGGAGTTATAGGACAGTGGGTTAGAGACCAGGATTAAAGTCAATCTTTACCATTAAACGTTTGGGCAAGTTAACCTCTTTGGCCTTCAGTTGTATCATCTCTAGAAAGGGGGGAATTGGAATAAATAATCACCAAGAAAAAGTATATAGTGCTTTATAACTAAAAAATTTCTTTCACATGTATTACTGTAACCTATATAACCAGTTTGTTAGCTTACTCTAAAAGTAACTCCTTTTGACCGGGCGCAGTGGCTCACGTGTGTAATCCCAGCACACTGGGAGGCTAAAGCGGGCGGATCTCCTGCGGTTAGGAGTTTGAGACCAGACTGACCAACATGGTGAAACCCCGTCTCTACTAAAAATACAAAATTAGCCGGGCGTGGTGGCGCATGCCTGTAATCCCAGCTACTTAGGAGGCTGAAGCAGGAGAATCGCTTGAATCCGGAAAGTGAAGGTTTTCGGTGAACTGAGATTGCGCCATTGCACTCCAGCCTGGGCAACAAAAGCAAAACTCCATCTAAAAAAATAAATAAATAAATAACCCCTTTCTCCATTTGTTTCTTGCTATATACCCAATTTCCTGTTTGCTTCACAATTCCAGAGGCTAATCTTGAAACAATCCAGGCATGACCGTGGGACTGGCAGTTGCAATCTGTCCCCTTCCAAGAAGCAACTGGTACACAGTTAATCTGCAACCTGACCCCCAACGAGAGGATGCTAACCAGGTCTCTGGATGGTCAATTACTCAAGCTAGCCATCAGAAAATGACAAGAGGACTTGCAGCCTATGTACCCCTTTCCCTTAAAACCCCTTGAGCCAGCCTGAGAATTTGAGCTGGCTTTTTTGAGACTTGAGTGTGGCTATCTCCCAAGCTGCTAGCACTTGAATAAACCTGCTTTCCTTCCACCAAACCTTGCTTCCTGTGTGTCTGGCTTTTTAAGCAGTGAGCAGCTGAACCTGAGTTTGGTTACATTGTTTCTGATTCCCATGAGGCGGCCAGAGCTGGTAGGTAGATGTGAGAGAACAAAAAACCTTTTCTTAGTTGTTGCCGCTTGTAAGTTCTCACAAGACCCTCAGGAGGGTGGGTCCCACACAAGGAGAATTGTTGGTTTCTGAGCAAGTGATGGGGGACAGATTTGGACTTGTAAGAGGGTTAAATGGCTTTATGTAAGAATCAGCAGAGATACAAAGGACTGGGCAAGATCTGGTAGCAGAAAGCAGGAGAAGCAAAAGATGGGAGGTGGCAGAGCCCTGCTAGGAGAGGTCAGGAAGAGACATTCTTGTGGCAAAATGAGCAAGCGGGGCCTGAAAGAGAGAAATGGAGACATGGAGCTGGCTCTGTGGGTCATGATGTAAGCACTTTCTACATCTATCTCAGAAAATCCAGGTGGTTTCTGATGCTTTGGCCCAAATGAATGATCTCAGGAGCACAGAAATAGGTGTGGACTCCTGTGTGGAGGCTGCCAGAGGGGAGGGGACAGCCAGGATCTTGGACACATGACAGAGAAAGGAGAGCGAATGGTGCCTGAGAATAGGGCTCTGGCGCTGAAAGAGTGGCTTTTGTGGGTGGCCCCACCTGTTCCTTGACTAACTTCTTAAGGATATGGTATTGCCTATTTTTCCCCCCTAGTTATCACATGAAGGGTCTTTTTTGTTATTTTAATTTTTCACCCATTTGTTATAATTGGACACTCTATTGCCATCAGCTTAGTGATTACTTTAAGCAGGAAAGCCTTCCTTGGCTTGATAAAATGGTCATCATGTTTAAACTCCTTATGGTTGGAATGGAAGAAATCTAGAGCTTTTCCTCAGTGCTTTGACTTTGCAATTCAGTTTTTGATTTTTTACACCTAGTGTTATATCCCAGCGAGTTTAGCACACTAGGTAAATGAAAAGCACCTTTAATTCGCTTTTGGATAATTAGCACAAAGAGAAAATGGCTTTGCATGTCACGATGTGGCTTGGTTCAAACTGAGCGAATGAGAACAAAAGTCAACACTTCCATAGTTGCACAAACTTGTAACAAATAATTTTCATTTAATTTAAAGTGATAAATCTGGGTAATTATGTGATGATGGTTCATAAAACGATCAATCAAACTCGTATACATTTTGTAGCATCTCATGCATTACTGCAATTGGAGTATTTTAGGAAAATTTATTGTTTGAATTTTAAAATATCACTCCATTTTATCTATCAGCAAAAATGGGAAAACATATCTTTGCTACTTCTATTTAGTCAATTATTATAATGGAAGGCATTGGATAGTATCCAAGAAGAACAATTATAAATAATACAATGTAGACCTGCTTCCAATGTGTACTCCCTTATAAACTTCCAATGTAATTAAAATATAAATTGGATCTAGAATGGGTATAAAAATCCCTGTAAAAGTACAAGTTTGTCAGGAATAGATAACGAACAACGAAAGAATCCTTTCTACAGTTTATTTTGTTAAATTCATACATGAGCAGCTTCTTGAGGGTATCTCATGCAATTATTCAGACAAATTTATCCGGACATTACCCATCTGAGACAGTATGGTGTAAATGAGATTCTTTTTGAGATGGAGTTTCGCTCTTGTCGCCCAGGCTGGAGTGCAGTGGTAGAATCTCCGCTCACTGAAACCTCCGCCTCCCAGGTTCAAGCGATTATCCTGTCTTAGCCCCCCGAGTACCCAGGATTACAGGCGCCTGCCACTATGCACGGCTGTTTTTTGTATTTCGCTACTAAAAGTATCAACGGGGTTTTTGCCATGTTGGCCAGGCTAATCTTGAACTCGGGACCTCAAATGATCTGCCAGTCTCGGCCTCCCAAAGTACTGGGATTACAGGTGTGAGCCACCACACCTGGCCTCAGTAAGGTGTAAATAAAACCAAAATGAAGATGGCAAAGTTTGGAGGTGATTTAAAAAGCTGCATGTGTTCTTTTTGTTTGAAATGGAGTTTAGTTTCACTCGTTTCCCAGGCTGGAGTGCAATGACACGATCTCGGCTCACTGCAACCTCCGCCTCCTGGGTTCAAGCGATTCTCCTCCCTCAGCCTCCTGAGTAGCTGGGATTACAGGTGCCCACCACCACACCTGGCTAATTTTTGTGGTTTTTTTTTAGTAGGGACAGTGTTTCGCCATGTTGGCCAGGCTGGTCTCTAACTCCTGACCTCAGGTGCTGGGATTACAAAGCTGAATGCGTTCTGAACAGTGGAACATGATGCCTCATTCTAGTATGTTTAGAGGAAGCCACAGATTGGCTTTTAGACACTAAGCTTCACTATGCTCAGCTTCATTAGATGAAATTAATTCTCATGTGGACTGGGGTGCACCTTTCAAGAAGAGTCCTTTCTCAATAGCTTAGAAGCATTCATTTGCATCTCTTGGATTACCCATATTCTCTTTCAGCACAGCAATTTCCAGCTCACTTTAGCAAGTCATTTCATTTTTGGGAAAAAGTGCATTTCCCAATATATTGGGCCCTTTTGATCCCTGTTGGCTCAGAAGATCACAGTCAGTAAAAACATTTTTCTGAGGATGACAACAATCCAGAGAAAGGCAGGTGACTCTTAGAGCTGGTGTAACAAACAGTTCATGTTTCCAGATCATTTCCAGATGGGTGGGCAGTCAAGATGAAAGGAGCATTTTGAGAATTGATACAAATGAAAAGTTAATTAATATCATTATCTTACCGATGGACGTTTAGGTTGCTTGGAGTCTTTCATATTACAGATAATGTTGCAGTGGTACTTGTTTCACTGAGCCTACGTATAAGATTTTATCTAGAATATATTCCCATAAGTGGAACTGCTGGGTCAAGGGGCAGATACATCTTCAATTTTATTTATTTATTTATTTATTGAGATGGAGTCTCACTCTGTCACTCATGCTGGAGTGCAATGGCACAGTCTCGGCTCACTGCAACCTACCTCTGCCTCCCAGGTTCAAGCGATTCTCCTGTGTAAGCCTCCCGAGTCACTGGGACTATAGGCGTGTGCCACCACACCTGGCTTATTTTTGTATTTTTAATAGAGACAGGGTTTCACCATGTTGGCCAGGCTGGTCTCAAACTCCTGACCTCATGATCCACCCTCCTTGGCCTCCCAAAGTGCTGGGATTACAGGCGTGAGTCACCACACCTGGCTACATCTTCAATTTGCTAGATATTATCACGTTGCTCTCTAAGTGCCTATACAATTTGACACTTTCATTGGCAGGACATGACAGCTTCTGTTACCCTGCATCCTTGCCAAAACTGAATTATCTGAACTTTTAGCTTTTGTCCATCCAATGTGGGAAAATTATATTTTATTACTGTTTTAATTTGCATTTCTCTGATGAATAGTCATATTGGGTCATATTGGACATCTTTTTATGTTGTTGGGTTTTCAAGCTTCCTTTTTATGAGTTACCAATTCATATTCTGTTGGCTTCTTTTCCCCCCATTGATTTGTACAAGGTTCTTAAAAATATTCTTTTTAAGTTTTATGAGTTGTAAATAGCACCTCCTAGTCTGTGGATTTATTTTTCACTTCATTTTTTTGGTGCATTTAATAGTCCAGAAGTATGTAATTTTAGCATAGTTGAATCTATTGACCTTTTCCTTTAGAGTTTGTGCCTTTTGTAGTTTAAGAAATCCTGGCTGAGCAGGAACCCACATCTAGGAACAGAAGAGCCCTTTGCTCCTCCCTCAGAATGAATGGAGACCAGAAATCAGATGCTTATGCCCAAGAAAAGCAGGATTTTGTTCAGCACTTTTCCCAGATCGTTAGGGTGCTGACTGAGGATGAGATGGGGCACTCAGAGACAGGAGATACTATTGCCCGGCTCAAGGAGGTCCTGGAGTACAGTGCCATTGGAGGCAAGTATCACCGGGGTTTGACGGTGCTAGTAGCATTCCAGGAGCTGGTGAAGCCAAGGAAACAGGATGCTGAGTGTCTCCAGCGGGCCCTGACTGTGGGCTGGTGTGTGGAACTGCTGCAAGCTTTCTTCCTGGTGGTAGATGACATCATGGATTCATCCCTCACTTGCCTGGGACAGATCTGCTGGTATCAGAAGCCAGGCGTGGGTTTGGATGCCATCAATGATGCTGTCCTTCTGGAAGCATGTTTCTACTGCCTGCTGAAGCTCTACTGCCGGAAGCAGCCCTATTACCTGAACCTGATTGAGCTTTTCCTGCAGAGTTCCTATTAGACTGAGATTGGGCAGACCCTGGACCTCATCACAGCCCCCCCAGGGCAATGTGGATCTCGGCAGATTCACTGAAAAGAGGTGCAAATCTATTGTCAAGTACAAGACGGCTTTCTACTCCTTCTACCTTCCTGTAGCTGCTGCTATGTACATGGCAGGAGTTGATGGTGAGAAGGAGCATGCCAATGCCAAGAAGATCCTGCTGGAGATGGGAGAGTTCTTTCAGATTCAGGTTGGTTACCTTGACCTCTTTGGGGACCCCAGTGTGACTGGCAAAGTTGGCACTGACATCCAGGACAACAAAGGCAGCCGGCTGGTGGTTCAGTGTCTGCAAGAGGCCACTCTGGAACAGTACCAGATCCTATAGGAGAATTACGGGCAGAAGGAGGCTGAGAAGGTGGCCCAGGTGAAAGCACTATATGAGGAGCTGGATCTGCCAGCTGTGTTCTTGCAATATGAGGAAGACAGTTATAGCCGCATTATGGGTCTCATTGAACAGTATGCAGTGCCCCTGCTCCAGCCATCTTCCTGGGGCTGGTGCGAAAAATCTACAAGTGGAAAAAGTGACCTAGAGATTGCAAGGGTGGGGAGAGGAGGCTCTCGATAAATAAATTATCATGTAACCCTAAAAAAAAAAAGTGGCTCATACCTGTAATCACAGCACTTTGGGAGGCCGAGGTGGGCGGTTCACGAGGTCAGGAGATCCAGACCATCCTGGCTACCATGGTGAAACCCCGTCTCTACTAAAAATACAAAAAATTAGCTGGGGTTGGTGGCACGTGCCTATAGTCCCAGCTACTTGGGAGGCTGAGGCAGGAGAATCGCTTGAACCCAGGAGGCAGAGGTTGCAGTGAGCCAAAATGGCACCATTGCACTCCAGCCTGGGTGAAAGAGCAAGACTCCATCTCAAAAAAACAAGAAGAAGAAGAAGAAGTCCTTCCCTGCACCACAGTCATAAATGTATTTTTCTAAATTTGGTTCAAAAATTTGTAAAACTTTGTTTTTCCTAACTGGAATTGATTTTTATTGATTGTGTCTGTTCTCTATTGCTGCATAACAAATTAACACAAACTTTACATCTTACGACAGGACACATTTTTCAGCTCACTTTTTCCGTAGGTCAGGGGTCTGCCACAACGACATAGCTGAGTTCTCTGTTGAGGAGCTCATAAGATTGAAATCAAGTTGTTGTCTGTCTGCATGCTCATCTGGGACTGGAAGTCCTCTTCCAAACTAACATGGTTGTGGTAGAATTTGGTTTTCTAGCTGTATGACTAAAGTCTCCGTTTCCTTACCAGCTGTTAGCCACAGGCTCCTCTTCGCTTTTAGAGGCCATCCACATTCCCTTCCATGTGGCCTCCTCCATCTTTAAAGCCAAGAAGGAGGAACATGCCTTGTGTTGAATCCCTCTCATGCTTTGGCTCTCTCTCTGAGTCTCTTCTCGAGGAAAAGTCCCAGCTTTGTGTTTTTTGGTTTTTTGTTTTTGAGATGGAGTCTTGCTCTGTCGCCCAGGCTGTTGTGCAGTGGTGCGATCTCGGCTCACTGCAACCTCCACCTTCCAGTTTCAAGCGATTCTTCAGCCTCAGCCTCCCAAGTAGCTGGGATTAAAGGTGTCTGCCACCACCTGGCTAATTTTTTTGTATTTTTAGTAGAGACAGGGTTTCTAACATTTTGGCCAGGCTGGTCTTGAACTACTGACCTTGTGATTCATCCGTCTCGGCCTCCCAAAATGCTCAGATTACAGGCGTGAGCTACCATGCCCGGCCAGTCCCAGCTTTTTAAAGGGCTCACCTAATTTGGTCAGGTTAACCCAGGATAATCTCCCTATCTTAAGGCCAGGTGATTTGGGATCTTAATCTCATCCATCAAACTCCTTCACAGCACCACCTAGCTTAGAGTTTGACTGAATAATTGGGTGGAGGTGCGTGTATACCATGGGCCTAGCATCTTGGAAGCCATCTTAGAATTCTGCCTACCACACGGTGGAGGGTACTGATCCATATTTTTAATGCATAGATCACTGTTATTTTCATTTTGGATATATAAATCACATATAAAAGTAGAGACAATAGTTTCGTAGTTTCATGAACTCTCATGTTCCCAGCATCCATCTTCTGTGACTCCACATGGCCAATCTATGTCTCAACTCCCTTCCCCCCACACCCTACGTAATTTTGCAGCAGATCTAAGACATACCAGTTCATCTGTAAATGCTTCCATATGTATCTTCAAAGACAGGACCTCTTTTCTTTCTACCTGGAAGTGGCCAGACTCAAGGTTAAGGGTGTAGTCCTCCACTGTCAAGTCTGCCCAAGATTTCTGATACCAACTATAAGTTGGGGTGGGCCCGGGGGGGGTCCCAAAACCACCCTCCGTTTTAATAATTTGTGAGAAAGACTCATAGAATTCACCAAACCTAATACACTCACAGCCATGTTAATTACAGGCAAAGATTGCAAATTATAAGAGAGACATGGGGAAGAATCCTGGCTTGGGAGGGTTCCAAATATGAAGCTTCTGTGTCATCAGGGATGTGTGAGCCTTCCAGCATAGATATTTGGCAATACATACATAGACTACTGCCAAACCAGGAAGCTTGCATAAGTTTTGGTTTCCAGAGTTTTTACCAGGTTCATTATGTAGGCATGGTTGATGGAATTATTACCCATGTGGTTGAACTCAAGCTCCAGCCACACCCTACTTGCACAGGGCAGGCTGATATCATGAGGCTCAAAGCCCCAACCTTCTAATTATGTGGTTGGTTTTTCTGGCATGGCCAGGCGTCACCCTGAGCCATCTATTAGCTTAAACTATCAGGTGGGGGCTCAGGGGCCTACCATGCCTAACCAAGACACTCCTAACACTTGGGAAATTTCAAGGGTTTATAGGTTACCTCCCAGTAACTGAGGACAAAGGCCAGTCAAATTCCTTGTCTTTTCTTCTGTCTTTATTCCTTCATTCCTTCAGAACCACAATATCATTATCACACTTAAAAAAAATTAAACAATTCCCATTTTCATCAAATATACAATAAATGTTCTATTTTTTCCCATTGGCGCATTAAAACAACGAGTTTATATCTCAAATTAATGTCCTAACAAGCTTCACACATTGTACTTGGTTAATATGAATCTTAAGTTTCTTTTAGTTTATAGGTTTCCTTTCCCTTTTTTCCCCTTGCAATTTATTTGTGGAAGAAAGTGAGTCATTTGTTCTATAGAGTCTATCACATTCTGAATTTGCATAAATTACATAACTATACAATTCACCCACATACTGTTTACACTTAACATATTTGAATTATCTCAGCTAGAGCAGACAGTTCAAGCACACCTTGTGGTGCAAATTTCATAGGCACATTTCTAGAAACCGTTATGAAGCATTTAGTGAACAACTTGGTGACTTGGAAGCTCTGGAATATCTCTTCTAGTTCATCTTGATCCATCCTCCAAGCTTCACTGTATGTTGTCTTGAATTCATGTATACTCCAGTGCATGCAGGGTCCTAGGACTTCACGGCCTATTTCTACATGACAGACGCTTCATAGAGACCTGTTACTGTGGTGTTGCCAAGGGGTTTTGAAGAATGAAGCAAACTGGCATTTCTGTCTGTGACTTGGAACCATTTGTAACCTCTGCTCATAAAGAAATGAAGATTTGACCAACAAGAGCTCCAAGAGTGTTAGGGTCCACCTGAATGAGCTCTGGAAAAACTGGAACTCTGGTTGGATTGGAAAGCTGGCTTTCTGGGCCCTGGTGACCTTCAAGTCGGGATGTCACAAACCTATAGAATGCAACTCTAAAAAGCCCAGCTAAATAAAACTGTCTCTGCCTCAAAAACAGACATATCTTTTAAGAAAGGTCTTTGAGAAGTGTTTCAAGTGCTGAAATGGATGTGAGCTATCTAATTCTCTTCCACCATAAAGGCATTGGAATTATGTCTTCCTATGATATGACATCCCGTGAACAGTATCATTCTATTCAGTGCAGTTAATGGTAATGTTGAAAACCAAGCCCAAATAAGTGCCTTCAAAAATCCTATCGCAATTATCTTGCAATTGATGAATCCATAAAAGTCCTTTCTCTAAGACAGCTTCATTGTCATGTTTAGAGGAGAAATTGGCCCCCCATGATGAGTATGCATTAGGTGTTCCTAATGTATTTTTCAAGAGACAAGGCTAGGTCTTTCAATTGTGTCTTTGGTTCAGGTTTCTGTCCTGTTAAACCCAGTGTGAGGATGGGACCCATACCGTGATCCTTCCATGAATCCTTTTGTAACCAGAAGGAGCCCTTGGCCTATGGGAGTCCATGAAGTACTCAGACCAAATGCCAAAGTATCGGTGGACTTCAAACATAGGTTTACAAACTGATTTACCACAGTGTAGGAACTCAGAAACACTCATGGTCGTATCCCCTGAACCTAGAACTCTGTCCATCCTAAGATCTGTCCCTCCACCAGATGTCCAGTGATTTAGCTGTGAAGCCCAAAGGAACCAAGCAAGTTCCTTTTTAATTTAATTTTTTTTGTNTTTGAGACAGAGTCTCACTCTGTCTCCCAGGCTGGAGTGTAGTGGCATGATCTCAGCTCACTGCTGCAACCTCCGCCTCCTGGGTTCAAGCGATTCTCCTGTCTCAGCCTCCCAAGTAGCTGAAATTACAGGTGCCTGCCACCACGCCAGGCTAATTTTTTTATTTTTAGTAGAGATGGGGTTTCACCATGTTGGCCAGACTGGTCTTGAACTCCTGATCTTAGATAATCTGCCCACCTTCACCTCACAAAGTGCTGGTATTACAGGCATAAGCCATCATACCTGGCCTCCTTTTTTTATTTTTCAAGATAGCAAGTATTTCTTCCTTTCTTCCTTCCTCCCTTCCTTCCTCCCTTCCTTCCTTCCTTCCTTCCTTTCATCCTTCCTTTCTTTCCTTCTTTCCTTCTCTCTCTCTCTCTCTCTCTCCCTCCCCCTTTCTTTTCTTTTTTTCTAGCTCTGTCACCCAGGCTGGAGTGCAGTGGCATGATCATGGCTCACTGCAGCCTCAACCTCCCAGGCTCCAGTGATTCCCCATGTCCTGAGTAGCTAGGATCACAGGCATGTGCCACTACACCTGGCTAATTTTTGTATTTTTAGTAGAGATGGTGTTTTGCCATGTTGTCCAGGCTGGTTGTGAACTCCTAGTCTCAAGCAATCTATACATCCTGACCTCCCAAAGTGCTTGGACTACATGTGTGAGCCACTATGCCCAGCCAGACAGCAAGATTTCATCATGACAGGCAAATTCTTTCTGAGAAGCACTGGGCTGCTAACCATGGTGGGTTTCAAGGATGAGGTCAGTAGCTTTGTTCCTCCCCGGCTGCCATCACTGAACTCTTCATTTGAACCACCACGGTCAGTTTCTGGGAAACAGTTCAGACTGTCCAGTGGAGGGAAGCTGTATGCCTGAAGTAAGTTTCCAGGAGGAAGTGGTGCTCTGGAGGAGGAACTGCTAAAAGAAATCCTATGTTGGGAGCCAGCAAAGGGAAGGAAACTTGTAAGATGGCCCTGAAGATTTTGGCTGAATGCTGTTTGGCCATATGGCACAGGAAAGTAGCGGATGAGGCTGGGTTCTCAAGCAAACTATTGCTGGTGGGCTGAAAATGCCTCCTAAAGAGACTGCCCTGGAGAAATGAATATTGAGACTCAGAGGAGGAAGATTCTCTGTCTGAGAGCTTGTTACCAAATGAAGCTGAGTGGAATGTGGGAGCAAAGCTTTTGTGCTGTTGATATGGTTCATAAAAGACGGACTTGGATCCAGGTTCTGGGTCCCCATAAGATGTCTGTGGCAAATCATGGTGCTGCGATTTAGACTATTGCTCCTCTGGATAGCTTTTGCTGAGGGGAGCCCGGCAGGAGAGCTCTTTGTCGCTAGAAAGAACTCCTGGGGTTTTTCTTTTCAGAGGGCTGTTCCACGGCCACTGTCCACTCAGCCAGGAAATTGAGGAGGTGGTTACAGAGAGCTGGAGGGTGATACTCCAAAGGAATTGGGCTTTAGAAAGTTCCTTCCTTCCTTCCTTCCTTCCTTCCTTCCTTCCTTCCTTCCTTCCTTCCTTCCATTCTTTCTTTCTCTGTCTCTCTCTTTCTTTCTTCCTCCCTCCCTCCCTCCCTCCCTCCCTCCC
>NW_016107604.1:1520461-1530969 GCF_001604975.1 Cebus imitator
TCCTTCCTTCCTTCCTTCCTTCCTTCCTTCCTTCCTTCCTTCCTTTTTGATGGAATCCCTCTGTCACCCAGGCTGGAGTGCTGTGGTGCTATCTCGGCTCACTGTAACCTCTGCCTCCCAGGTTCAAGCGATTCTCCTGCTTCAGCCTCCTGGGTAGCTGGGATTACAGGTGTGCACCACGACGCCCAGCTAATTTTTATATTTTTAGTAGAGACGGAGTTTCACCATGTTGTCCAGGCTGGTCTTGAACTCCTGACCTCAAGTGATCCACCTGCCTCGGGCTCCCAACATACTAGGATAATAGGCATGAGCCACTTGCACGTGGCCTCTTCTCTTCTCTCCTCCCTCCCTCTCTTTCTTTCTTTTTCTTTTTCTCGATTTCTCTCTTTCTTTCTTTTTCTCTCTTTCTCTTTCTCTTTCCTTTCTTTAAGACAGGGTCTCACTATGTTGCCCAGGGTGGTTTCAAACTTCTGGGCTCAAGCAGTCTTCCTGCTTCAGCCTCCCAAGTAGCTCAGACTGCAGGCATGCACCAGCACACCCGGCTGGGCCTCATTGACAAGGGCATTAATCCCATTCATGAGGGCTCCACCCTCCTGACCTGATCATCTCCCAAAGGCCCCACCTCCTAATACTATCATACTGGGGATTAGGATTTCAACATATGAATTTTGGGGTGGGGACACAAACATTCAGTCCATAGCAGGTGTTTCCAAAGGCCTAGAGAAGGGGTGTCCAATCTTTTGTCTTCCCTGGGATACTTTGGAAGAAGAAAAATTGTCTTGGGCCACTCATAAAATACACTAACACTAACGATAGCTAATGAGCTAAAAAAAAAAAAAAATCGTAAAAAAAATCTCATAATGTTTTTCAACAGTTTATGAACTTGTGTTGGATGTTGGTCTGCATTCAAAGCCATCCTGGGGCGCGTGCAGCCCATGGGCCATGGATTGGACAAGCTTGGTCTGGGGGTGTGAGTTCAGGGTTCTCACTTGCTCTGATATTCAACAGAGCCAGTTCCTTGGACACAGCTTTGAAGAAGTGGGGTGAAGTAATCATTAAAGTCTTTATTTAATGAGTCTTCCAGATTGAGAAAAGCAGGATCAGCAAGGCTCCTGCCAGATGCCTTGCATGAGAGCATCCTGTTTGAGGCCCCCGTGTGCCGACCTCCCTGATGTTCTGAAGGCAAAACAGTGAGGCTGGCAATTTGGGCTGAAGGCATGAGAACCTTTTTAGCAGTTTCAGTCCATGATTTATTTCTTCACCCTGAATTTAGAAGGCGCCATTACTTTCTTCTTGTTCAGTATTAATGTGGAGGACTTACGCTGTGGTCTGCTCTCCTTATACAGAAACCTGGGCTGCGCCCACATTGAGGTCAGAGAATGTGCATTCTGTCACCCAGGCAAGCTTTCTCGTAGTCCCCTCCACACTGGGTCTTGTTTTCTTCCAGATCCCAGCCCTCCAGGTTCATCTTCACCACCACACAGAGCACCTCCTTGATTTCATCACTGGAAATCTCTTCCAGGCTCTGCTCTTCTTTTCTTTTTTTCCTTAGCAGAAAACAAAACAAAACAACAAGAAAAAACAAAACCCTGTTCTCTCTATTCCGTGCCCCTCTCCTCCTCCAGCATCTTTGCAATCTTTGCTTGTGATTTGCTGGGCATTCATCGTGGTGTGCGGCCATCTGCTCTGGCATTGCCCTGCCAGTGGCTTCTTTGAGTTTCTCTAGAGGCTCCTTCAGATGCACTCAACAGTTCACAGAGAAGACGGTATTGAGCAAGTTTGACCAGGATGTCCTCGCTGCAGGGCAGGCATGGAGTGAGATGGCTGGCCATGCACCTCGCAGCAAATCTGGCCGCTCAGCTTCCATATCTGCTCCTCTATGTCCAACAGGATGCCACCCATATCCTGGGCGAAGGACTTCCCTTTGGCTCTCTCTCTCAGCAGCTCTGGCAGCCTGAACCAGCTCCTTAATGACCTTCTTCAGCGGCACTGGCAGGCCTTCTGGGAGGGAAGAGAACTCCGAATTCCTAGGCCAATCCCACCCTAAGGGAATCTCTTTCATCATCCATATCACAGAAGGCTCTTCCTTCTGGAGACTTATCGAACAGCTGCTTCAAGTCCAAATCTGTCAGAGAGACCATGGCAGTGGCCGCCTGAAGCTATTGTCAGAAGCAGAGCGGAAAGTTGAGAGCAAGGGGTGGGAGGTGCTCCCAATTCCCACAGGCTTCTGCTCCTTGTCCCCATTTTTCCTGGGCCCATTTCTTTCTGAAATTTCTCAAACCTCTTGATTCCTTAAAGCCCCAAGAACATTCTTTCTTCCCTTTACCAGCACTGAGGGCTATAAAGTCCGCTCTGGAAAACCTGGGCTTTGTCCATTTCATTTCCTTGTTGAAAGTGTCAACTTTCTTGTTTATTTTCTCACCACCTCCCTTCAACTACTTTTTTGGTGATTTTTCTCTGTTGAAGTCATCGTCAGATTCTGGTGCTTGTCCTAACTGCAGGGTTCTCAAGTTAATGTAAAATCCTCCATACTTTGTGGTCAGAGAAGCAGTAATGAGCTCATCATATGCTTCAAGTCCAAATCAGTCAATGAAGAAATCAGATTAATCATAGCCATCGCTCATACTGATCAAACCCTGTATTCTGTCTTGTTTTGGTTTATTTTGTTTTTTGAAACAGGGTCTCGCTTTGTCACCCAGGCTAGGGTGCAGTGGTGCTGTCATAGCTCATTGTAGCCTCGAACCCTTGAACTCAAGTGATCCACCTACTGAAGCCTCCCAAGTGGCAGGGACTACAGGCACACATCACTATGCCTGGCTAATTTCTACATTTTTATTTTTGTAGAGACGGGGTCTTCCTATGCTGTCCAGGGTGGTCTTGAACTCCTGAGCTCAAGCGGTCTTTCCAAAGTGCCGGGATTACAGGTGTGAGCCACTGTGCCTGGCCTATTTCATCTTTTCTATGATCCTTCTGACCCTGTTTCCAGGCTTTTTCCTGTGCATTGTTCAGCAGCTCTGTGTAGAACTATAGCAGCACCTGCCATCTGGGTTAAAGAAGGTGAGTGTAAGCTGACCCATTGCTGTAGCTGATGTAGTCTTGGTGCTGTTCCGCTCACCCAACCTCCTCTTGTCCAGATATATATATATATATATATATATATATATATATATATATATATATATATTTTTTTTAATGTGGGATGCAAAAGGACTGGGAGGGAGGTGAATTGTATCCTGTGGGATTTTGACATGACTACAAACAAGCCTTGGCAGTTGCTACTGTATGGCTTGTCACAAGTACTACTGCATTGTGGCTGCAAATGTCACTTCATCGGCAGGATGGGCCAAGATGCATGGACTGCAGCTCTAGTACGCAAGTGGGCCCGGAAGCAAGCCTGCCAGTGATGGCCTGTGCAATTCCACACTCCACATCCACAGATCAGAAAGCTCCTGTGAGAGTCAGGAAAGAAAGGGAAAATCCCAACTCGAGGTCTGTGAAACATTTCAGGGAACACTGGGGTGGCTTATAGTTCATGCTATGAAAGGACCCAGAGATCCAGTTTTTCAAAAACCAGTAGTTATAAAAGAGTGTTCACTTAAAACTCAACAATAAGGAAACAATCCAATTTATAAATAGGCAGGCCGGGCGTGGTGACTCATGCCTGTAATCCCAGCACTTTGGGAGGCTGAGGCGGGTGGATCTTGAGGTCAAGAGATTGAGACCATCCTGGCCAATATGGTGAAACCCTGTCTCTACTGAAAATACAAAACTTAGCTGGGCATGATGGCACATACTTATAGTGCCAGCTACTCGGGAGGCTGAGGCAGGAGAATCACTTGAACTGGGGAGGCAGAGGTTGCAGTGAGCCAAGATTGTGCCACTGCACTCCAGCCTGGTGACAGAACAAGACTCCATCACCAAAAAAAAAAAAAAAAAAAAAAAAAAAAAAAAAAAAAAAAAAAAAAAAAAAAAAAAAAGGCAAAGGACCTGAAAAAAGACACCTCACTAATGGAGGTGTACAGATGGCAAATAAGCATTTGAAGAGATCCTCCACATCATATGTTATCAAGAAATTTGCAAATTAAAACAACAACGAGATGCTACCACACACCTAGTAGAATGACCAAAAATCCAAAACACTGATAACACTAAATGCTGGTGAAGATTTAGAGCAACAGGAACCCTCATTGATTGTTGATGATGATGTCAAATGGTATGGTCGCTTTAGAAGACAGTGTGGCAGGTTTTTACAAAACGAATCACACCCTTAATATATGATCTAGCAATCATGTTCCTATTTACTCAAATGAGTTGAATATTTACATATAATACACAAACGTGCACACAAATATCTATAGCTGTTTTATTTGTAATTGCCAAAACTTGGACGCAATCAAGATCTTCTTCAGTGGATGCATGGATAAATAAACTGTGGCACATCCAGACAACTGAATATTATTAGTGCTAAAATGAAATGAGCTATCAAACTGAGAAAAAACATGGAGGAACCCTAAATGCATACTGCCAAGCGAAAGAAACCAATGTGACAAGGCTACTTCCTGCATAATTCCAACTATATGATCTTCCGAAAAAGACAAAACTGTAGAGAGAGTAAAAAGGTACATGGTTGCAAGGGGCTAGTGGAGAGAAAGGGAGGAAACAGGCAGAGTGCAGAGGACTTTTAGTGCAGCAGAACTATTCCATATGATTGTAATGCATAAGTAACATACATTTGTCCAAACCCATAGGATATACAACACTAAATGTGAACCCTAATGTACATTATGGACTTTGGGTGATGCTGATATGTCAATGGAGGTTCATCAATGGTAACAAATGTACCATTCTGGTAGGGGGATGGTGATGGTGGGGGAGGGGCGCATTTAGGAACTTTTTATATTTTCTGATCAATGTTTTCTGTAAACCTAAAACTGCTCTATAAAAGAAAAGCTATTAACTTTATTTATTTACTTACTTACTTACTTAGAGACAGGGTCTCACTCTGTCGCTCAGGCTGGAGTGCAGTGGTGCAATCACAGCTCACTGTAGCCTTGACCTCCTGAGCTCAAGTGATCCTGCTGCCTCAGCCTCCAGATTAGCTGGGACTACAGGCATGCACTACCGTGCCTGGCTAATCTTAAAAAACATTTTCAGTAGAGACAAAGTCTCGCTATGTTGCCCATGCTGGTCTTAAGCTCCTGAGCTCAAGCATCCTTCCGCCTCAGCCTCCCAAAGTGTTGCAATTACAGGCGTGAGCTACTATACCCAGCCAACTTCTTTTAAAAAGCACTCATGGCTGCAGGCAGTGGCTCACACTTGTAATCCCAGCACTTTGAGAGACTGGGGTGGGCGGACCACTTGAGGTCAGGAGTTTGAGAGCAGCCTGGCCATCATGGTGAAACCCTGTCTCTACTAAAAATACAAAGATTAGCTGGGCTTAGTGGCAGGTGTAATTCCAGCTACTCGGGAGGCTAAGGCTGGAGAATCACTTGAACCCGGGAGGTGGAGGTTGCAGTGAGCTGAGATTGCGCCACTGCACTCCAGCTTGGGCTACAAAAAAAAAAAAAGCACTCAAAACCGCAGAAGAATAGACCTTCTGCAAAATGGCATTTGTCAGACAAGAGGAGGATCTGGAGCACAGTGGAGTGAACTTACCAAGCCTAGCACCCAGAGAGAGAAGAGGGCATCTGGCCTCCTGGGGCTATGGCCAAGCAGAGCCCTCAAAGGCAAAGGAATAGCTCTGGGCTCAGTGTGTGGGACTAATGGCCTTCAGGGAGAGGGGGTTGGGGTCCATGGGTATTGGGTGGCTCAGAAAAGCTGGGGGCTGTGGTTAGAAGCCTAGGGTGTGAGGAAGAAGCCCAGTGAGAGAGGAAAGAAACTGTCCTCTCTCTCTCTCTCTCTCTCTTTTTTTTTTTTTTTTTTTTAATAATTTCAACTTTTATTTTAGATTTGGGAGTACAAGTACAGGCTTGTTATCTGAGTATAGTGTGTGATGCTGAGGTTTGGAGTAAAGATCCCATCACTCAGATAAGTGAGCATAGTACCCAATAGCTAGTTTTTCAACCCTGCCCCCCTCCTCCCTCTCATAGTCCCCAGTGTCTATCGTTTCTATCTTTATGTACAGGAGTACCTGATGTTTAGCTCCCAATTATAAGTGAGAGCATGCAGTATTTGGTTTTCTGTTTCTGTGTTAATTTGCTTATGCTTATGGCCTCCAGCTCCATCCATATTGCTGCAAAGGACAAGATCTTGTTCTTTTTTATGGCTGCATAGCATTCCATGGTGTACATGTACCACATTTTCTTTCCTTTTTTCTTTTGAGATAGAGTCTCACTCTGTCACCCAGGCTGGAGTGCACTGGCCCGATCTCGGCTCACTGCAACCTCCGCCTCCTGGGTTCAAGCGATTCTCCTGCCTCAGCCTCCTGAGTAGCTGGGATTGCAGGTGCGCACCACCACACCTAGCTAAATTTTGTATTTTTAGTGGAGACGGGGTTTTGCCTTGTTGGCCAGAGTGCTCTTGAACTCCTGACCTCAGGTGATCCGCCCTACTTGGCCTCCCAGAGTGCTGGAATTACAGGGCCTTGAGCCATAGCGCCCAGCCCACGTTGTCTTTATTCAATCCACCAGTGATGGGTACCTAGGTTGACTCCATGTCTTTGCTATTGTGAGTAGTGCCGCAATGAACGTATGAGTGCAGGTGTCTTTTTGGTAGAATGATTTATTTTCTTTTGGATATATACCCCGTAATGGGATGGCTGGGTTGAATGGTAGTTCTAAGTCGTTTGAGAAAGCTGCAAACTTCTTTTCACAGTCCTGCCCTCTTTTTAATAGATGTGTTGTCTTCACTGATCTCCTGGAGCATCCCAAACATAATTATTAAAAAAAAAATTTTTTTTTTTGAGATGGAGTCTCGCTCTGTTGCCTAGGCTGGAGTGCAGTGGCACAATCTCAGCTCACTGCAACCTCCCCCTCCTGGGTTCAAGCGATTCTCCTGCCTCAGCCTCCTGGGTAGCTGGGACTACAGGTGCCCGCCACCATGCCCAGTTAATTTTTGTATTTTTAGTAGAGACAGGGTTTCACCATGTTGGCCAGGATGGTCTTGATCTCTTGATCTCTCAGCCTCCCAAAGTGCTGGGATTACAGGCTTGAGCCACTGCACCCAGCCCCAAACTTAATCATTTTAAAGTCTTTTTCTGTCTCGTAACATTGGCTTTACATGTATTGAGTTCATATCAAATTTTTATTCTGTAGTGTGTTTTTGCCTTAGCATGAGATTTCTTCATGTGTTCTAGAATCTTTGTTTGTACCTTCATTTGGAGTGTGTTTTCCTTTCTCTTTGTTTTCCTTTTCATTTGTTTTATTGTCACTTAGATTCTTTCTCTGTTGAGCTGTTTGGCAGTTGCTTCAACTCGGCGCTCCTTTAGTAGCAGGAAATGGAATTCAAGTGGCACATGTGCCTTATGTTTCCTGGGTTTGTTACTCCATATAGATTTGAAGAATCATTGTCCATGAAAAGTGAAACCATCACTTCCACGGTGAACCAGTGGCATCTCTTGTAATGTGATTCTGCACCAGCCCAGACTTCTCTTTTAACCAGGGCCCCAGCCGCGCCCTCTTTCCAGACGGAGGCTCTGGCCTCTGTGTGCACACGCTGCATTCACATTTTTGTGAGCTTGACCCCAGTGGAGGTTTGGTGCAGGGAAATTGCCCTCCTTCTATCTATCTCTACTTGCTTCTTCTGCCCAAACTAATCCAGAATCTTCATTCCATTTTGCTTGGGAGTCAGAGAAAATCTTTCAGCAGTGAAAGAGAAAAACAAGGCAGAAATGCAGAGAGAAACAAAATTTAGAGATGGGGAGAGAGGAATTCATGAGTTCCCCGTTTTCCTCAAGCTCTGTTCTCTGCCTTTCCTGAAGTCTGATTGACTAACACTTCCTTAGATTCCAGGAGAGGCCTCGGTATCCTTATAATACCTCTCCTATGTATTTTTTTACTCCAAGGAGTTTCTGATACTTGCAATTAAGAGGTATGGTGAATCTACGTCTCTTGGGCATCGCTTGGTACAGTGTGTTGTCATTCCTATGCCAGGCGCGGCTGCATCCTACACTCTGGACGTTATTATTTCTACAACCCCTGCTTTGGAATAGCAATCTTGGTTTTCACTGTTCAGTAGGAGAGTTTGGACACCTCCTGCTACAGACAAACTTTGGCAGGAAGGCAGAGTTTGGTCAGGAAAACTGGGCCATTGTATGTGTTGCAGGAAACAAAGGGCTTGAAGGATCACAGGAATTACGGAGGAGTGGAGGAGTAGGGTCTGAAGGCTGCAGCTGGAAGGCTGGAGAAGCAATCGCTGATGCTTTCAACACGAACCATTGGACTGGGACAGGAGGTTCTCAGAAGTTCTCCAGGAAATTACCACAATTCTTAAATGCCCAGCAATGATCCAGCCAATGCTCCACTTTCCAGCAGTGAAGTGAAAACTTCAGAAGTTTGGGAAACTGTGGCATTTGGCCATATGACTTCCCAGTGGAAAATCATGGACAACTAAGATTCTGGAGCTCATAGTTACCTCTGAGGAAATTGAGTTTGCAGAAGAGACTTTAGACATGGGAGTAGTCATACAAAGTTGACAACTAGCAATTGAGCCCAAGGACCTTTGAAGAGAAGAAAGTAGTCACGTATTGAGAGCCAGAGGACTTCTCTTAAAATGAAGATGGCTGAACTAAATGATCTCTAAGGTACCGCCTAGATTTTTTTTTTTTTTGAGACAGAGTCTCACTCTGTCACCAGGCTGGAGTGCAGTGGCGTGATCTCGGCTCACCGCAACTGTTGAAGCAATTCTCCTGCCTCAGCCTCCTGAGTAGCTGGGACTACAGATGCACTCCACCACACTCAGCTAATTTTTGTATTTTCAGTAGAGATGGGGTTTCACCATGTTGGCCAGGATGGTCTCGATCTCTTGACCTCCTGATCCCCCTGACTTAGCCTCCCAAAGTGTTGGGATTACAGGTGTGAGCCACTGCACCTAGCCCCAGCTTTAAGATATGCTGAATCTTTGACATGATCCAGAGTAATGCCCCCTGTAACCTCTTCAGTAGCAAAGAAAGAGTGCAAGATTGTGGAGCCAGGTCATTCTCAGTAAAGTGACGAGAGCCCCTCCGGAAAGTGATGTGCAGTGTTTTAACATAGGTTTTTGTGTGTGTTTTTTTGGGGGGGGGCAGTGTCTCACTCTGTTGCCCAAGCAACAGAGTACAGTGGCATGATCTTGGCTCACTGCAACCTCCACCTCCTGGGTTCAAGCGATTCTCCTGCCTCAGCCTCCGGAGTAGTTGGGATTACAGGCGTGCACCACCACACCCAGCTAATTTTTTGTGTGTTTTTAGTAAAGACGGGGTTTCACTATCTTGGCCAGGCTGGTCTCGAACTCCTGACCTCAGGTAATTCACTTGCCTCGGCCTCCCAGAGTGCTAGGATATAGATGTAAGCCACTGTGCCCGGCCTGAGCTACTGTGCCCGGCCGGTTTATTTTTCTGATAACTTCAGGTTTCCTGACTAAACTAGCCCTCCCTGCAACCCTTACCCATCTCGCATTGGTTCTGTTCCCTGCTTTTTGTTCTGTGACCTTCCGTTGAGGATGTCCTCTCCTGCTCCACTGCACCTACTCGATGCTGGGCTATGAATAGTATCATTAGTCACACGTTGGGTGGAAAGGACAAAAACGCTTTGCCTCCCCTATCTCTGCAGCCAGTTGCCATTTTATACAAGGACCTGGAGACAAGGACCCCTGCCTTCCTCTCACTTAAAAAATTATCCCACCTTTTTCAAATCTCTTCTTGAGCCAGCCTGTTTTGTTCTCCTCTCTTCACTGAATATGTAAAATCTTTCTTGTACATTAAGAGCTTGGAAAGATCTACTTGTCTTAGCCACATGATTTTCAAAACGTGTTAATTATGCATTACTCACATACTCTGAGCTTTTGCTGCCAATGTCATTTTACTGGACTGGGGAGAAGGTACTTGACTTGGAGTGGCTACACAATCCTCAGACTTGCAGACAGAAAATTTTACCATCATGATATGCTCAAGTGGCGGGGCAGGGGTGTCTCATTTTTTATTCAGTGTCCTGATGAAATAAAATCCTTTTGGTATTTTATTCTTTCAGTCAGATGGTAAAATAAGTCAGCATTTAAAAAATACCTAGGCCGGGAGTGGTGGCTCACTTTAGGAGGCCAAGACAGGCGGATCACTTGAGGTCAGGAGTTCCAAATCAGCCCAGCCAACATGGTGAAACCCATCTCTACTAAAAATACAAAAAAAATAGCCAGGTGTGGTGGTGGACACCTGTAATCCCAGCTAGTTGGCAGGCTGAGGCAGGAGAATTGCTTGAACCCGGGAGGCAGAGGTTGCAGTGAGCTGAGATTGCGCCACTGCACTCCAGCCTGGGCAGCAGAGCAAGACTCCCATCTCAAAAAAAAAAAAGCAAACAAACAAACAAAAAAAACCACAC
>NW_016107604.1:1531405-1533046 GCF_001604975.1 Cebus imitator
CAAAGTAAGCTGCAGAGCGTCATTTCATTCCCTCAAATTGTAGTTTCAAAAAGGAAACACAATTCAATTTCATAAGCGTGGTAAAATTAATTGATCAGAGAGGCTACACTTCCTTCATAGTTGTAAATGATGTGATTATCAAATACACTGACAGAACATTTGACAGCTCCTTCCTTCTTTTACGCTATAGTTAATCTTCAAACCAGCTTTATTTGTCAATTTTCAAAAGTCAATGAAGCACGCAGTTAACACGTGGCATGATTCTATCACAGATAGGCATGATTCATGGTCCAGAGCAGGTTTATGCAGAAACCACCACTGCTTTTGATTAAATGGCAATGAGTGTTTATATAGCATCTTCCAAGCCCTTAAGGAGACACCATATTCGCTGCCAAAATGCCTGTACTACCACTTTGTCTTTTCAGCAGCATAGATTCAATTATTTGGGTGAAACGCACTTTTGGGGTCTCATCTGTACAATTGCAGTGATAATGAATTGTGGCAGTTTAAAAATGTTTGCGAATTCTTTGACCCTATTCCCAGGTGGGTCCTATGGCTGCTCCCCCAAACCTGGGCTGATCTCCATGACTTATTTGTAACCAATAGAATCAGCAGAACTGATCTGCATAATTTTTGAGGCTAGTTCATAGAAGGCCACGTAGTTTCCATCTCGTTCTCTTGGGGACACATGCGGTGGGAAAAGTAAGTGCTGTGTAAGAAGTCCAACTACCCTGAAACCCTTCAAACCATGCTATTAGTGCCATATGGAAGTGCTCCAGTAGACAGCCCAGCTGAACTTCCAACCAATAGCCAAGCTGATAGCCATATGAGCGAGCCATCTTGGATGTCCAGTTCAGTTGAGTCAGTCTTGACGGAGTCTAAGCAAGAACTTCCCAGCTGAGCCCTTCTCCAATTCTGCAATAAAATAATTTTGGGGGAAATTCTGTATCTTTAGGAGATTTGAAATGCACATGGTAGGCCAGGCGTAGTGGCTCACACCTGTAGTCCCAGCACTTTGGGAGGCCGAGGCAGGCAGATCACCAAGTTAGGAGTTCAAGACTAGCCTGGCCAATACGGTGAAACCCCGTTTCTATTAAAAATATAAAAATTAGCTGGACATGGTGGCATGTGCCTGTAGTCCCAACTACTCGGGAGGCTGAGGCAGAGGAATCGCTTGAACCCAGGAGGCAGAGGTTGCAGTGAGCTGAGATTGTACCATTGCACTCCAGCCTGGCGACAGAGCGAGATTCCCTCTTAAAAAAAAAAAAAAAGAAATGCACATGGTAACATTAAAGGCGCTGATAAATTCTGCAGCATAGACATCTATTTAACCTAAACTGATCTAGCTACAGAGCCATTTTGTCTTGAGATACTTGTTAGCATTGAAGTGATGGAATTAGCACCCTGTTGAATACATTTTAGTAAGTGCTGGCCTTCAGTTATAGCTTAGGACCATAGCTTGGCTCAATTCAGAATGAAAGTCTATTACAGTTCCAATAGCTGGTTGATCTCATCTTGATAAAGAAATCAAACTTCCATGGGCATATATGAGGAATAGGAATGGGAGGAAGATCTGAAATATAGTATCAGAAAATAATAGGTTATTGGTTAAAGAAAATGCGGGGTCTATATTAGCAAAAA
>NW_016107604.1:1533180-1536826 GCF_001604975.1 Cebus imitator
TTGAGACGGAGTTTCGCTCTTATTGCCCAGGCTGGAGTGTAATGGCAAGACCTCGGCTCAATGCAACCTCCACCTCCCGGGTTCAAGTGATTCTTCTCCCTCAGCCTCCCGAGTAGCTGGGATTACAGGTATGCACCACTACACCCGGCAAATTTTGTATTTTTAGTAGTGATGGGGTTTCTCCACATTGGTCAGGTTGGCCTCACACTCCCGACCTCAGGTGATCCACCCGCCTCAGCCTCCCAAAGTGCTGGGATTACAAGTATGAGCCACCGTGCCCGGCCAACAATTGGGATTTTAAATGTCCTTTTGGTTGTTGTCAAACAAGTGGCAGAAACTCCTGGCTGAGTCTCATGGCAAATCGGTTATCTATCTGTCTATCTACTTATCAATTATCTATGTATCTATCCATTCATCCATCTTCACTCATTTCATTGGAATAGGTAATATATTAATATAGAGCTATGGTCTGAATGTATGTATTCCTCCAAAATTTATATATTGGAACTTAAACCCTAAGATCAATGGTATTAAGAGGTATTTGACAGTTGTTTTGACCATGAGGGCTCTGGTCTCATGGATGGGATTGATGCCTTCATAAAAGGGCTTGATGGAGCACGTTCATCCCTTTTTGCCTTTCTGCCATGTGAGAACACAGTATTAGTCTCTTCTGCCATGTAAGTACACAGCAAGCGGTGCTGTCTGTGAATTAGGAAGCCCTCACCAGACACTGAATCTGCTGGTGACTTGATCTTGGACTTCTCAGCCTCTAGAATTGTAAGAAATAAATTTGTTTTATAATTTATCCAATCTAAGATGTTTTATTATAGCAGCCAAATGGACTAAGATATAGAATATTAAATTCACAAAGTACTAAGTGATATACATTGAAAACTCCCCCTCCCACTCTGTCTTCCAACCACAGTGTTTCCAGTTTCTTATCTATCCTTCCAGGGTTAACTTAAGCATATATAAGCAAATGCATATATATGTGTGTGTGTGTGCTCTGTTTGTGTGTGTGTGTGTGTATATATATATATATATGCTGACACAGAACATATATACACATACATATTTTTGAAAACACAGATAGTAAAATACAGTGCATATTGTATTCTGTGCCCTGCTTTTTTCATATAAAGTCATTCCATATCCATATGTGGGAAGATTCCGTTTTTTTTTTGGTGACAGGGTATTGGTCTGTTGCCCAGGCTGGATTGCAGTGGCGTGACCGTGGCTCATTGTAACCTCGACCTCTGTGCCTCAAGGGATCTTCCTGCCTCAGCCTCCTGAGTAGCTGAGACAGCAGGCATGTGCCACTATGCCCAGCTAATTGAAAACAAATTTTTTTGTAGAGATGGAGGTCTTACTATGTTGCCCAGGCTGGTCTTAAACTCCTGGGCTCAAGCAATCTTCCCTCTTTGGTCTCCCAAATTGCTGGGGTTATAGGCATGAGCCACTGGGACTGTCCAGTTTCCTTATTTTTTTCACATTCACCTAATATTCTATTGTATGGATGTAGCACAATGTAATTCACTAGTTGCTTGTTAATGGGCCTTTTCATATTATAAGCAGTGCTGTGATGAACAAACTTGCACATGCATTGCTTAGCACAAGTGCAAGCATATCTGAGGATAAATGATTAGATGTGAAAATGCTGGGTCAAATGATGGTAGGTATTGTTGACGGCTGGCCCAGATCTTTTACAGGGGTGGCATCCCTATTCTCCAGCTGCTACAGATGTTGGTTGCTGAAAGCTCACAGCTGCTTCCTTTTCTAGGGAACTGCTATTGGCTCACAGTTGCTGCCTGACCTGGAGATGTCTTGAAAGTTACACACACTAATGATTGTTTCTTTTGCTGTACAGAAGCTCTGACATTTAATTAGATCCCATTTGTCTATCTTGGCTTTTGTTGCCATTGCTTTTGGTGTTTTAGTCATGAAGACCTGGGAGAGGAGCATCACACACTGGGGTCAGTTGACGGTGGCTAGGGGAGGGACAGTGGGAGGTGGGGAGGGTGGGGAGGGATAACATGGAGAAACATTGGATATAGATAAAGTGGGAATGGAGGCAGCAAACCACCTGGTTATATGTGCACCTATGCAACAACCCTGCATGATCTGCACATGTACCCCAGAACTTAAAGTACAAAAAAAAAAAAAAAAAAGAAAGTTACACACACTTCTGGGGAAAGCCCTTGGCCAATGACTAACAGATGCATGGGTATAAGAGCCCAGCCTTCTTGTCTCTGGACAAAACAATTTCTGTGGTGCAGTTTTCACTCAAGAGCTCCTTGTGGGATCAGGCTGAGACTAGGCTTCTAAACCCACATTTTGCTTTAACTCCTGCCTCTGCCATCCTGCTTCCCTTGCTCCCCTGCAGGTTTCTCCTGAGCACATTTCCTCAATAAGTCATCTGTACAGAGTCCCTGTCTCAGCCTCCGTTTCTAGGAAGCTCAGTCTAAGACAAATGATGTACGCACATGTGATTTTTATATATTTTGTAGATATTGCTCAATTGCCCTCCATAGAGACTGCATCAATTTAGGCTCATCCTAGCAATGTAAGAAAGTGTTAAGGAAAACCTTATCATCCAAATTGCTCTCAAATATTAGTGAAACTGCTGGGCATGGTGGCATGTGTCAGCCTCCTTGGGACGTTGAGGTTGAAGGATCACTTGAGGTCAGGAGTTCGAGATTGTAGTGAGTTGTGGTAGTGCCTATGAATAGCCACTGCACTCCAGCAAGGGCAACACTGTGACTCTGTCTCTTAAATAAGTAAATAAGTACAATTTAAAAAAAACATTAATGAAACAATGAATCTATGCTGCATCTTATTTTGGTGATGGGACATTTGGTGTAGTGTACCCATACCCTTTTTTAAATTTGTTTCCAGAGGAACAGGGATACGTGTCTGCTTAAATAAGTTATGTTTCCATCTCAACAGGCATGTGGACACTGACCACATGGCCTTTCTACTTGCTGTGGGTGTCATGGAGTGTTGAAAAGTAGATGGTGGGGAGTGCCATGGGAAAGGGGCGGGTTAGACAGGCTTAGTATATTTTAGGATATAATAGGATATAATAGGATATAAGGACTGGTGTATTTTTTTCTGAAATCTTGACAAAGCATGGAATACCTAGATGAAAAGAAAGCATTTGAGACCCATAAGGGAGATTCTGCTTATGGGTCCAAACTTGATCAAGCCCACATGGTTTGCAGAAGCCAGGGTCAGCCTGCTTTGGGCTTTGGGGTCTGGTAGACTGTGGATCCAATCCCAGCTCTGCCAACTTCTGGTTCTGTGATCTTATCTGTCTGAGTCTCAGTTGCATTTTCAGTTAAACAGTAATATTAATACCTATCTTGAAATGTTATTATGACGATTTGATGTGTTGGTCCCTGCTAGGGGTTCTGTAAAGGGTATTGAAAAGGTAGTAGTACGAATGGCGGTTATTGTCGGAGGACCCTCATGGATTATCATCATAATCCGTGAAAGGTTTCAGTGCTAGGGAAGTAGGTTTAGTGCAGAAGAAGGAAGCCTGGGAGAAGGGGTCCTGGTCTTCGCATGCCAGCAGCCCTAATTTTCACCACATCTTCACATTGGCCGATTCCACTACACTAACGAAGATCCCTACATCCTCCTCCCC
>NW_016107604.1:1536906-1545546 GCF_001604975.1 Cebus imitator
CTCACCCGATGCCTCCATCTCTCAGTACACCCAGGGGCTTCTGTAAACAGCCAATAAAAAAACGCTGGAGCATTTGGGCGCAGGATTTTCTCTTCAGGCAAATGCTCAGAAGTCTAATTACTCGTACCCAAAAGGAAGAATGAACTCCCTATATGGCAAAGGGTTTTGATGGTGAGAAGTTTCCCTATTTCCACTGAGGACAACATAAAAGAAAACAGAAAAAAGCTGGAGCAGAAGGAATTAGGATGGACTTAAGCAAACTCTTCCCAGACCCTCAGTGGTAGGAGATTCCATTCTGCGAGCACATTGCCTCTGGGTTTATTTGAGCGTAGTTCAGCTTTAAACTTCAGCGTTGGCTTGGCATTGTCGAAGCCACCCAAAGGAATCCCTGCACATAATACAAAATGCACACATTAACAACAAAGCCAAGGATTATTTTTTTCCAGAACGCTTATTATGCTTAAACTCATTTTGGGGGGAAGTTTCAAATTGTCTTCTTTCATTATCTTCCCACTGCTGGCCTGCTCGTCAGTGTTGATGTTGTATAATGGGTAGGGCCATGAGCAAGTTTATTTGCTTATTTGTTTTGGTGGAGGAAAGGGAATTTTTTGAGAAAAGAAAATTGGAACATTTGTTTAAGAAAAGTTTAGCTTGAAAGAGTTTTCTCTGTTATGAAAAAAACCCAAGAAAACCAGATCTGTTTTGAGCCTTTCATGTTAGATAATAATTTGAGAGTACGTCTTCATGTCTTATAAAATAATCATTGCACAAATTATTTATCCTGTTTCCTAGAATAAAGAATCCCTCGGTACTTCATGCTTTAGAGAACTTAAAGATGCAGGTTAGGAATAAAGTATCCTCCTAATTTTTTTTTCTTCAGCAATAGGGAAGGCAGATTGGGTAAGGGCACACATAGCATATGGAGAATTCACCAGGATCCAGGTGGCCAAGGTGTACAACTCCAAGTGTTAGATAAAGTGAACTCCAAGTTTCTCTTCAAAGAATCAGTATGTCAGTACGTTCAGCTCTCTTATTCTTTAATTCTCCATTTCAAAGTTAAACTTCCTGCTTCTCTTCTCCCGCTTGCCTCCAGTTTTGGAAAACAACTTTCCCACCAGTTCTAATCAGTAGTTCACATCCGTTCCCCTGGTCACCTGCTTTGATCTGAGTCACCCCTGGTCACTTGCTCTGACCTGTTCCATAACTGTCCTTCCCACCAAACTACCCACCCCACCACTCCCCCTCGTACCCCTGCTCTCTTTAAAATAGCCAATTGGAATTAGACTAGATTGTGCAGGCTAACACTAGACAATAGGGGAATAACACAGCAGTAGGGGCTACCTGCATCAGGAATAAGAACCCCTTCCCCTCCCTTGTCTACGTGTGCACTCACCATTACTCCATCTGTGAGACGCACCCTTCTATAGAAGTAAATTGCCTTGCTGAGGAAATTTATATTGGAGTGCTACTTCTTTTGTGGCACCAATACTTTATATATAACACAAGGGATGCTGCTACATTGCCTTCTATATGAATGGCACCTCCTGGAATCCAACAGTGTAACTGTTAAGCCCTGGAGCTGCACATCACTTGGAAGGGTCCATATTTTGCTTCCATATGCCACTTTTGGGGTCTTGCCTCATCTAGTGTCCTTAGCTAGGGAGCATTATCTGCAGTCCAAGTTACCGTGGCACCAAATTGAGGTCAGTATTATCAGAACAGAAGCTGGCACCCAAACCCAGTTTAAGATACCCTCCTTTCTCTGAGCACTACTGTGGTGTGAGAGAGTGATTAAACCTGGCCTTTGTATGGAGGTACTCACAGCACAGAGGTGACCCAACTAGGACAGTCGATTTTGGTTCTGTGGTCTGTAGGTTTGGTGATCATATTTTTTTTTCAGCAAAAACCAGGACAAATGGTCTGGGAAAGAATTATTCATGGTCTGCGGGTATATTTAAAAGGAGTGTTACACACAGCTTTTAGTTATTTACCTGTCAAATCATTGTGTAGAAAAGAATGAAACTATGAAATTGATGTCCCAAGAATTTTAATGTAGGCCCACTACCTATAACTCGAATAGCTACCATTTATTGAGGGATTATTATTGAAGCTTCAAATTAAGTGCTTTACAAAATTATCTCATTTTTTCCTCAGGACAACTGTAGGAAGTGGGCAGTATTGATACATTTTATGGAGAAGATAACTGAGGTTCCCGGATGAGAGGTAGCTCACCAAGATTACATAGCTAGTAAGCGCTAGAGCTGACATTGTCACTCAGCCGGTGGAACCCATCGTTTTCAATGATATGACACTGTACCATCTCTCCCATTTAACGGAGGCTTTTCACTCTTTATTGGTAAGCTTTATTCTTTTATCTGGGTCTGATATACAGCAAAAGGCTGTTAGCTCCATTAAGCCTAGAGATTTGCAACTTTCTCCTGTTGGTAGAGAATAAGATATTTCCTATCCAATTTAGTGCAGGACAACAAATATTTATTGAATGTCTTCGTGATACCAGGCACTGACTTAGTGGTTATGGAATATAAAGAGAAATAAATGTCAAAGCTGAACTGTTCCTACCCTCAAGATGTGTGAAATGAAAGGAAAAGACAAGCACACACAAATAACTATTACAGAAGGCCAACTGGAATAGGTGATATATTTGAGAAGCTGCATGCTAAGAGTGTTTGAAGAAGGTAGAAATTCCTGCTAGAGAGGCTTCCTCCAGGACATGTCATTTAATTAGGGCACTGGAAGTTTGTGGAGCTATCATGATTGCTATGGTTGTATAATAATTTACCCCAAAACTTAGTGGTATTGAAGAGTCATTTTAGTTTGCTCACAATTTTGCATTCAGGAATTCAGGAAGGTCTCACCTGAGCAGTTGTTGCTGCTTGGGGTGTCTTTTTTTTTTTTTTTTTATACGGAGTCTTGCTCTGTCGCCAGGCTGGAGTGCAGTGGCACAATCTCGGTTCACTGCAACCTCCGCCTCCCGGGTTCAAGCAATTCTTCTGCCTCAGCCTCCCGAGTAGCTGGGATTACAGGCACACGCCACCATGCCCAGCTAATTTTTGTATTTTTAGTAGAGACGGGGTTTCACCATGTTGNTGAGACGGAGTCTTGCTCTGTCATCAGGTGCCAGGCTGGAGTGCAGTGACACAATCTCGGTTCACTGCAACCTCCGCCTCCTGGGTTCAAGCAGTTCTCTTGCCTCAGCCTCCTGAGTAGCTGGGATTACAGGCACACGCCACCATGCCCAGCTAATTTTTGTATTTTTAGTAGAGACGGGGTTTCACCATGTTGGCTAGGATGGTCTCGATCTCTTGACCTCGTGATCCACCTGCCTCAGCCTCCCAAAGTGCTGGGATTACAGGCATGATCTGCTTGGGATGTCTTAAGTGATTGCAGTCAGGTGTCCTCTGAAGACTCAAGTGGCTGAGTGTCCAAGATGGCACACTGACAGCAGCTGTCAGCCGTGAGCTCTACTGAGCTGCTGTGCCAACTGGAGTGCCTATACATGGCCCCTTTGGCATGGTGGTGTCAGGCAAACGTTGCATGGACTTTTCTGACCTACTCTTGGAAGTCATGTGGCGTCACTTCTGCCACATTCTACTGGAAATGAGAGCGTCACAAAGGCCAGCTCAGATTCGAAAGGAGGGACTGTAGGCCCCACCTCTCAATGGGAGGAGGGTCAAAGTCACGTTGTAGAAGAGAATGTGGGATGGGAGATATTGTTGCAGCCATCCTTGGAAAATACAGTCTGCCACAAAGATGTGATAGGTAGAAGTGTGGACAAAAGGCCTTTGAGTCCGATAAGACTGCAGGAGTATGGCAGGGGGATGTTCAAAGTGTGTTTGAGGAATGGCAGGTTACCTGGGATAGCTGGGATGAGGAGTGTGAGGAAAGCAGGAGATAAACTGGGAAACCTATTTTGGGTCTCGTCCACAGAGGGCTTTGAAAGCCAGAATACTGGGTCTGGATTTTATTGAGAGAAAACTTAATGATGAGATTAAGAGCATGGCTTTGAAGTCAGCTAGAATTCTTTCCTGATCTTCCCTTTATTAGCTGTGCGACCTTAGGTGAATTCCTCAGCCTTCCTTCAGCTCAGTGTTCTTCCCTCCAAAAGGGGGAAAATTCTAACTTTGTTGCAGTTTTACTCCACAGGATAAGATAATGAACAGACATCACTTAGTAGATAGTAAAGGGTGGCTATTATTATTATCACTCCGATAGTAATAAGGTAGCCAATGAGAGTTTCTCAGGAAGAGAAACATGATCATATCTGTCACTCAGAAAGATACCAGCAGGTAGCTAATAGACCTAAAGTTAGGAAGACAAGTTAGTAGGAAGTAACATTTACCTAGAAGTCAAGAGAGCCTGGTGACTGGGGAGAACTTGGAATGATGAAACATTGAGGAGACAGAGGCTTTATTTGGTGCTCACTGGCCACAAGGGTAAGGGAGAGGGAGAACCCTCTTAGGGTAGAGGTCAGAGGTCAGAGTGGCATGCAGGTCCTCTTGATGGGGTGTTGGGAAGAGGCAGTATTTCTGCTTTCTAGGATTGCTCTTGCAATCCACATGAAGACATGTCTTTGCCAAGGTCTTAAAAGCAGAACCCTAGACGGCTATTTTTGGGCAAGTGTTTATTGAGGGAGTGTTCTGAAGAGAACAGAGTGACGGAAGAAGACTAGAACAGAGGAAAGCCCTTAAAAAAGGAGAGCGTAGGCCTGGTGCAGTGGCTCACGCCTGTAATCCCAGCACTTTGGGAGGTGGAGGCAGACGGATCACGAGGTCAAGAGATCGAGACCATCCTGGCCAACATGGTGAAACCCCATCTCTACTAAAAATACAAAAAATTTATCTGAACGTGGTGGCGCATGCCTGTAGTCCCAGCTACTCGGGAGGCTGAGGCAGGAGAATTGCCTGAACCCAGGAGGTGGAAGTTACAGTGAGCCAAGGTTGCGCCACTGCACTCCAGCCTGGCGCCTGGTGACAGCGAGAGACTCTGCCTCAAAAAAAAAAAAAAAAAAAAAAAAAAAAAAAAGGAGAGCGTCTCATTTGGAGACTAGCTTCAGCCAGATCTTGCTGGGAACTCTGCAACTTGATTACAAGACACCATCAGTCACATCCTGAGGCAAGGGCCTGCCTTTCTACCCGGGGAACCAGTCAGTCATTGACTTTGGTCGGCCTTGGGGTAGTAGGGTAGGGTGTAATCTCTGTTGCCAGATGCCTCCGTTTGGCCAAGAGCAATTCTCTGGAGAACAGCAACTGTGAGCTCTCAGCAACCACCATTCCTGGCAGGTGGGGAACGAGTGTACTGGCCCGGAAAAGAGGCTTTGGATGGGGTACCAACAGTATTCATGCTAAGGATCCAGGCATTGCTATCACTCTGCGGGACCCCTTCCCGATCGGAGCCAGTGCGACTGGTCTTCTGCTGAGCATGCTTACGGTCATTATAGAAACTTCCTTTAGGTTGCAACCTGTGATAATAACTAATGTCTTGTGTTTAAGAAGTCATTTTTTCTTCTTAAAAAATCCTAGGGTATGACATTGTGCACGTGTAGACTGTTGAAATGGAGGCCAGGTGAGTCTGCATAGCCTCTTGGCTTGCATTTAGGGGGGGTGGAGAAAAGGGGGAAGAGAGAAAGAGAGAGAGAGGGAGAGAGATAGAAAGTAAAAAGTGAGAGAGGCACAGATAACAGAGAACACACAGAGACATGCACTGCATTCTATTTACTGAAGAAATTTCCCCCTCATAATATGTACCTCTCAAAGGACCTAGCAGGCGCTATTATTTCAACTCTGGTTCTGTGATCTCCTGTTCCATGCATACTGGATGTGATCGAGATTAGGCAAATCATTGTTTTCTTTTAAATGGGAGACTTCTGAAGCAATCTCTCAATGTATCGTATGACAAATTTAACTTTTCACATAGATGTTGTTTGCTTCTTTAAAGTCAATATAAATGATTAAATGGTACTATCTTATATATAAGATACATAATGATTATAAATTGATATATAATCAATATAAATGATTAAATGGGAATCTTTCAAAGTAAACACACACACATACACACCAAATCTTTAGATGAATGGTTGGGCTACCTACCACAAGAAATCTCCCACTTCCCTTTTATTATTAGAGGCAAACACAAAACTGAATCAACACCATCAAGGGTTTGCCCACTTGGAAAAAATATTGCATTCCAGAGTAGTCAAAAATGTACACTACTCAGGACAATTGTATTTGTTTTCTATCAGGTTCATGGAACGGTAATAGTTGTTATTTTCTACCCTCATTCCAGCTTTCCAGCACTCATAGTCCTTCTAGAAGCACATCTTTTGTGCGTTCTGCAAAGTGGTCCTCTCTGGGTTATCTTTCTGGAAGTCCTCCTACTGAACCGAGCCCACCTATTTATCTGAAGCCCACATGGCTCTACCGTTTTCGTTGGAAGCCCTGGCTCACATAGGTAGGTCCTCCTCAATTTCAGAAGGAGAGAAAATATTCATGAAAACCACTCACACACTATCACTGTTTCAGAACTATGTAAGAATGAGCTACTAGTGGTCAGAGTTATGTTTTGACCAGATGACTACAAATAAATGTTTTCCAAATATGTGTCAGATGCCATTGCATTGAGTAAGCGAATGAAGTCCTAAAGACGAAATGCTACTGGGTTATCTTAGTTCCTGCTGCTATAAAATACCACAGCTAGGTAGCTTATAAACAACATGTATTTCTCACAGCTCTGGAGGCTGGGATGTCCAAGATCAAGGTGCCGGCAGATTTGGTGACTGGTGAGGGCCAGTTTCCTGATTTGTAGGTGGCTGTCTTCTCCCTATGTCCTCACATGGGTGAAAGGACTAGCTAGCTTTCTGGGGGTCTCCTTATAAGGGCACTAATCCCATGATGGCAGAGCCCCATGACTTAATCACTTCCCCCGAACCCCCGCTTCTAATGCCATCACCTTGAGGGTTAGGATTTCAGCACAGGAGTTCTGTAGGGGACATAAGCATTCTGGCGATTGTACAGCTTTTCTCACTTCTGTCAAGGTTAATACTCAAGATGAGCATGTTCTGTATGTATTTATAACAAAAAAAAAATATCACTCGGCTGTGCATGGTGGCTCACACCTGTAATCCCAGCACTTTGGGAGGTCAAGCGGGAGAGTCACGAGGTTAGAAGTTCGAGACCAGCCTGACCAACATGGTGAAACCCTGTCTCTACTAAAAATACAAAAATTAGCCAGGCGTGGTGGTGTGCACCTGTAATCCCAGCTACTCAGGAGTCTGAGGCAGGAGAATCGCTTGAACATGGGAGGCAGAGGTTGCAGTGAGCCGAGACTGTACCACGGCACTCCAGCCTGTGCAACAGAGCGAGACTCCCTCTCAAAAAAAAAAAAGTCACTCTTTGTTGTCTGATGTATAATGAAAAGATGATTTCGAAAACCCAGATTTTGGACAAGTTTCCGAGCCTCAGATTCTGTATCTCTCAAGTGATAATGTTTGTTAGGCCCATCACATAGTGTCACTGGGAGCATCTAAGAAGATATAGATGGAGTGATATTGAACATCACTCATAAACTCCTGAGTGATGTTCAAATATTGGAAACTAGGAAGCATTAAATAATTGTACATTTAAAAGTGTTCTTTTATTCCATTATATAGAAAATACATACTCATAACAAAAAATACAGAGAGTGAAAGGGAAAATCAATTACAGGATTTAAGTATTATTAGATTAAAAGTGATAACTCTTTGAGTTGGATGCTGTAGTGGATTGAATTGTGGCCCCTGAAAAGATATGTACAAGTCCCTACCCTCTGTGAATATGACCTTATTTGGGAAAAGGGCCTTTGCATATGTAATTAAGGATATCAAGATGAGAGTATCCCAAATTTACTGGATAGACCCTAAATCCAATGACAGGTGCTTTTATAAGAAGAGGAAAGTGTAGGGGAAGGTCATGTGAAGACAGAGATTGAAGGGATGTGTCTACAAGCCAAGGAATGCAAGCAACCACCAGAAAGCTGAAAGAGGTAAGGAATGATTCCTTCCTAGAGACTCCAGATGGGGGATGGCCCTGCTGCCGCCTTGATTGCTGACTTCTGGCCTCCAGAACTGTGAGAGAATATATTTCCATTGTTTTAAGCTGCTATTTTTGTTAATTTGTTATAGGAGCCCTAGGAAATGGATACAGATGCCCACCATAAAGAAGGCCCGACAAATTTTATTACACCGGAGAATGAGCACAGCCTTGAAAGACGGAAACGTGTGGTTTTTCCATCCTTTTTAAAGGGGCACAGTCTCTTTAAATGGACGGAAGCAAAACAGCACTAGAAACGGTAACAAAGGCAAGTTAGGAGAAGGAAAGTAATTACAGCAAGTTATACAGATTGAGTCAGTTGATTGGGTGTATCTTGTAGTAAGAAAAGAGTTGGCTGGGCACGGTGACTCATGCCTGTAATCCCAGCACTTTGGGAGGCTGAGGCAGGTGGATCACGAGGTCAGGAGACTGAGACCATCCTGGCTAACATGGTGAAACCCCATCTCTACTAAAAATACAAAAAATTAGCCAGGCATGGTGGTGCACGCCTGTAGCCCCAGCTACTCAGAAGGCTGATGCAGGAGAATTGCTT
>NW_016107604.1:1546486-1548377 GCF_001604975.1 Cebus imitator
CTTAATTCAAAGTCCTCCTGGTTCCTATCTTGCCTAGCCCACCTCCCTTAAATTCCTATTTTCTATTCACTTGGCACGTGTCTATGGTTGTTTTATTGTTAAAAAGAATAATAAACACCAGCTGTCTCGAGGCACTCATGTTTTTATACACACCATTTGATTCTTGTGATGATTTTGAGAGGTGTCTATTATCATTTTCACTTTATGTATGAGGAAACCAAGGAACTGTGACCCCGAAGGTACAATGTGGTGAACGGAAATCAGACAGAGCTGAATGAGATTTCTGGCCTCATATTCACAAATAACTGTGTGACTTTGGATGGATAAATGGCCTAAACTCTTTAGCTAGGCCTCGGTGGTCTTGTAGGTAAAATGGGGCAATACTCCATTTTTTGGTGTTTTAAGCAGCTTTTTATTTTCACTTCTTATTTTAATGTTTGAAATTGAGTTGTGTTTATAATTGATTATGTATTTTTTTTTCTTTTTTGAGACAGGATCTCTCTCTGCCACCCAGGCTGTGGTGCAGTGGCATGATCTCAGCTCACTGCAGCCTCGACCTCCTAGACATAAGCCGTCCTTTCACCTCAGCCTTCCCAGCAACTGGGACTACAGGCACATGCCACATTAGGCTAATTTAATTTTTTTTTTTTTTTTTAATAGAGACGGGGTCTCGCTGTGTTACCCAGGCTGATCTGGAACTCCTGGCAACAAGCAACCCTCCTGCCTTGGCCTCCCAAAGTGTTGGGACTACAGGCATGAGCTACTGCACCTGGCTGCTTATGTCCTGTAAAGCATTATCCTATAAAACTATTATTAAATTAATTACGTGTCTTGCCACTGGTAGCGTTTGATAAAAGGAATTTAACGATACATCCCCTCCAAAGTTCTCCTAAAGGTTAAAGCAGTTGGTATACATTTAGCTCAAGAAATGGCATTATTACTTCTCACTAACTTTGCTATGGGCTGCATCACTAGCAAGTGGCAAAACCTCAATTGGAAGCAAGTTGGTAACTGCAATGACAGAATTCCTTCTCTTCTTGCCCACATTCTAGCCTCAAACAGTGAGAGGACAAGCTCCTTCTATTAGCTGGGAGTTGGTCCCTCATGCCATGGCCCAGACTCTTTGATTCTCACAACTCTGCCTGCTCTTCCAGCTCTACTGTCTTCCTCAGGCACAAATCATGTGAACCCATCAACATTTAAAATTTGACATTTTAATCCTTAAACCAATGCACACAGGACTTTCCTCATTATGATTTGTTTTACTAAGTTGTCATATTGTCTTCTGGATATGGCACTTCAGGTGTAACAGGAACTAGGTAAAATATAAAACAGACTAAAAAGCAAACAGAAAGGTAGGTATTAAAAGTGTTGAAATGAAGTCAAGCCTTTAGCCTATTCCAACATCCCGTTTCAGTGTGTGTTTTTTTCTTGTCTCCCAGAAAGAATCAACAGTTCATTATTGTGCTATGATTGGTGCCCATGCTACCCTACCTGTTGAACGGGACCCTGAGCTGGTGAGGGGAGTGTGGCCAAGAATTACAACCAGAAATTTGGTGTAGCAGATACCTATCATTACTATTGTTGTTGTTGTGTTTATTTGCTTGCCTACCATCCAATCTTCCTTCTTTTCCATTGGAGCTCTGCCCTTCCTCAGGACTTAAGATTTGTTGGGGAGCAGGACTCATCCTAGAGGCGGTTGAGAATCCCAAGCTTGGACAATTGGCACATTTCATCCCTTTGACCACTGTGTTTGGTTCAGGAATGAGCAACTGACTTACTTTTTATTTATTTATTTTTGCTTAAAAGTTCATCTTTGCTAATGGCTATCAAGATCACTTGGTGATTGGAAGGCCCTGAGTAGCCACAGGCCAACACTGGAATTAAACTC
>NW_016107604.1:1549447-1553611 GCF_001604975.1 Cebus imitator
TCCTTCCTTCCTTCCTTCCTTCCTTCCTTCCTTCCTTCCTCTCTTTCTCTCTTTCCCTCTTTCTTTCTTTCTCTCTTTCTTTCTTTCTTTTTCTCTCCTTCCTTCCTTCCTTCCGGCCTGCCTTCCTTCTTTTTTTTCAGACAGTCTTGCTCTGTTGCAATGGCACCATCTTGTCTCACTGCAACCTCCGTCTCCCAGGTTCAAGCCATTCTCATGCCTCATCCTTTCGAGTAGCTGGGATTACAGGCTCCCGCCACCATGCCTGGCTAATTTTTGTATTTTTAGTAGAGACGGGATTTTGCCATGTTGGCCAGGCTGGTCTCGAACTCCTGACCTCAGGTGATCCACTTGCCTCAGCCTCCCAAAGTGCTGGGATTATAGGCATGAGCTACCGCGCCTGGCCTGTTATTGTTCTCTTGAGGAGGAAGTAGAATTGGTGTTTGTTCTATGGTCTGGATACATTGTGTGGGTGATCATTGAGAGTTTTGGGACTGATTGGTTTGGACACTTTCACAAGTCCTCAGCCATCAAACTTTTTGATTCTTTGTGTGATTGCTGAGATATTAGCTATGAAAAGTAACCACCAGCACAGCCTTAGAAAAATGTTTTAAGATGTTACTTGATAAAGTGATTCAGTCTTTCAGAAAGCTTACATCTGTGACTATCCAGGTAAGGCATTAGGTTTTAGAGAAAGGGATGGAAAGTTGAAGGAATGTCCAATTTAAAAAAATATGGCATATTGCAGCATATTGAAGATAAAGAATGTCCTTTAGAGAATATTATTTTTCATTAAGACTTGATATTACTATGTGAACTGGAAATAAGTAAACTATTAATAGACTTGCTAGGGTTTTTACTTATTAAGTATAACGAACACTGAATATCTACTATTATATGGCATGGGTTAAATAAATGTTCCTTTTTACACAACGTAAGTGCAAGATACTGTCAAAGTAATTTTCATAATCATTTCAAAAGCCAGATAAAGGCACTTGCCATAAAGGTTGTAATGTTTTTTAAATGTCAGAGCAGAACAATTATAAGAGTTAGGGCACATTTTGTTATTAATTTGTCACTCTTACTATGACATTAACTTCCTTCCTCCAAATTGCTCGTTTGCCATTTTTCCAGTTCGAACTGCGTGAGGAGCTTCACGATGGACATTGCCTCATTGCCCTTCCTTCCTTCCTTCCTTCCTTCCTTCCTTCCTTCCTTCCTTCCTTCCTTCCTTCCTTCCTTCCTTTCTTTCTTTTTCAGTAGTTAAAAAGAAAACCATATAAGTTAAGCACAAATACTTTTTTGAAAAAATAATTTTCAAATGATGAAAGAGCAAACGTTTTCTTTGACTCCTACCCAATCTTACTTCTCTTTCCAGAAGTTATACTGCACATCCACTTCCAGCCCCTTCTCTATGCATTTATGAAAAAATATGTGCATATATCAGTGTATGGTTCTATTTTTGGTATGTGTGTTTATAAATTGGATCATAGTGTATATACTGCTTTGCAACTTGCTTTTTTCACTTAATGAGATGTGTTAGGGATCTTCCCATATCAGTACCTGTAGATTTTATTCATACAGTCATTCAACAAATATTTATTGAGCAGATTGTGGATTTTATCGTGGCTCAGCAAATATTCACTCTCCTTCCCCAGCTCCCCAGGGGAGGAGTGTATTTCGCTTCCCCATTTATTTGGAGCTTGTTCATATGAGTTGCTTAGGCCAAGAGAATGGAAGTGGTGGAAAGGACAGTGTGCCAGGTCCTAGCAGAAGCTTGCAGAAGCATGGCAAGTTCTGCTAGCCTTCTTGGGCTCCTGCTGTCCACCAAAAAATTATATGTCCCCCATGTTCTTCAGCTGAGTCCCTTGCTTAGAAAGACACATGGAGCAGACCTGGACCTACCCCATAGCCTGGACAAGAGTTGCTACCGTTCACTATAGAGCTATGAGCAAGAAATAAATGTTTGCTGCTGTAAGCCACCGAGAGTTTGGGAGTTTTGTAACTCAGCATGATGCCAGCCAAAGCTGATTGGTACAAACACCTGCCATTTGCCAGGTATTGTTCTAAATGCTAGGAAAACAACAAAAATCCCTGCTTATATGGAACTTCCACTGTGTGTTAGTCTGTTTTTCATGCTATAAAGAAATAGCTGAGGCTGGGTAACTTATAAAGAAAAGACGTTTAATTGGCTCACTACTCTGCAGGCTGTACATGAAGCACAGCACTGGCAGCTGCTTCTGCTGAGGGCCTTAGGAAGCTTACAATCATGGCAAAAAGTGAAGGAAGAGCAGGCACGTCACATGGTGAGAGTGGAAACAAGAGAAGGGGGAGGTCCTAGACTCTTTAAGACAACCAGATCTCCTGTGAAGTAACTGAGCTATTAACTCACTGATTACCAAGAAGCTGGCACTAAGCCATTCGTGAGAGATCTACCCACATGACCCAAATATCCCCCACCAGGCCCTGCCTCCAACACTGGGGGAACCACATTTTTTTTCTTCCCTTCTCTTTTTTGTTTTTGGAGACAGGATGTATTAGTCCATTTTCACGCTGCTGATAAAGACACACCCGAGGCTGGGCAATTTACCAAAGAAAGAGGTTTATTGGACTTACAGTTCCACATGGCTGGGGAGGCCTCACAATCATGGTGGAAGGCAAGAAGGAGCAAGTCACATCTTATGTGGATGGCAGCAGATAAAAAGAGAGTTTGTGCAGGGCAACTCCTGTTTTTAAAACCAACAGATCTCGTGAGATCCATTCACTATCACGGAACAGCGCAGGAAAGATCCACCCCCATCATTCAGTTGTCTCCCACTGGGTCCCTCCCACAACATGTGGGAATTATGGGAGCTACAAGATGAGATTTGGGTGGGGTCACAGAGCCAAATCATATCACAGTGTCTCACTCAATCAGCCAGGCTGGAGTGCAGTGGCATGATCTCAGCCCACTGCAGCCTTGGCCGCCTGGGGTTTAAGTGATCCTTGCGCCTTGGCCTCCCAAGTAGCTGGTACTACAGATGTGCACCACCATGCCCAGCTAATTTTTTGTATTTTTTAGAGACAGGGTTTCACCATGTTGCCTAAGCTGGCCTCAAACTCCTGGGCTCAAGTGATCCACCTGCCTTGGCCTCCCAAAGTGCTGGGATTATGGGTGTGAGCCACTGCACTCCGCAGGTTCACATTTCAACATGAGATTTGGAGGGGAAAAACATCCAAGCCATATCACATTGAAAGGCAGGGTAATATTCTATGGAATGGTGGACGATGGTAAGGCATCGTCTCTTTTTCAGTCTCATAGGTCTTTTGTAGAAAATGGTTAACATGCAACGTCTGTGTGTCCTCAGTGCTTCTGCCATCTCCATCCCCTCCCTCCCATTGCCGCTGCTACCTGTTCACTTGTCCCCTTTCCACTTTCCATCTTGACAGTGGAGCTGGTAAAAATTAGTCCTTTCTCTAGGTTCTCCCCACCCTTAGATGGCCCCATGCATTGTGATGCTACAGCTTCTAGCCATGACCTTGCCTCACACAAAAGACCCTTTCTCCTTACTTATAAAACACAATGTCGGGCCTTCAACGTCCACCCCTCCCAACTTTCCAACCTCATTCTTTCCTAACTTTTGCACTCTCATGTTTGGCTAGATCAACCTGCTCACTGCCCAGGGCACACAACCTACAGTGGGCTACAGTGGTGAGCCATCCAGAATACCCTTTCCGGACTGAGACACTCACTCCCCCAGCTGCTGGGAGTGTTGGTGGATGATGGCTTGCATTTGAGTTCCTCTGTGGGGATTGCCGTCAGCGGAGGAGAACCACCTCACCCAAAATTCACATTCCTTTCTCTATACCCAATGACTGGTCAAGGGGAGGGGCTATAAAGACCTGCCCCGCCTTGTCTCTGAATAGTCAATCCATGGAATTGGCTAAGGCCTTTTCTTTTTTGAAGATATTGAAGCCCAATAACTTTCTCTGCAAAATTCTGCTTCCTTTACGCTCCACACAGGTTGATCCAAAGTATACTCCCTAATAGATTTTTCTTTTTTCTTCATGGCCTCCTCCAAGCATCACCTATTTCATAGCGTTTTCCCTGACTCATCAGCCCAGAAGACCTTACTCTCCCTTTGAATCCTTACTAGGATCAAATTTTTTTTTTTTTTTTTTTTTTTT
>NW_016107604.1:1553736-1555961 GCF_001604975.1 Cebus imitator
GTGCAATGGCATGATCTCAGCTCACCGCAACCTCTGCCTCCCAGGTTCAAGCAATTCTCCTGCTTCAGCCTCCCGAGTAGCTGGGACTACAGGCATCTGCCACCATGCCCGGCTAATTTAGTATTTTTGGCAGAGACGGGGTTTTTCCATGTTGGTCAGGCTGATCTCGAACTCCCGACTTCAGGTGATCCGCCAGCCTTCAGCCTCACAAAGTGCTGCGATTACAGGCGTGAGCCACTGCCCCCTGCCAAGCAGCACTCTTTTCATACTTCTGTTGTGGCACTATGGGAGATGGCAGGTTGAAAGGGAAAGAGCATGCACTTTGGAGCCAAGCAGGCTGGGACTCCTCCACTTGCTAGTTGTGTGGCCATGGCCTCTGCAGTTTTTCTCATCAATAAGATAGGATTACAAAATGGCGATCTCATAGGATTGTTGTGAGCATTAAATGAGATAATAGAGACAAAAGTGACTCCCACATAGGGGGTGCCCAAATTCAAGATCTTTGTATATTTTTCTTTCTTCTTTTCTTTATTATATCTTGTATCTTTATTGATTATATTAGTCATTTGTTGGCTTGTCTCATCTGCAGATAGGCTTTGGAAGTGCTGGAATGTGTCTTGCTTATCTTTTTAAAAAACTTTTATTTTAGCTTGGGGGATACATGTGCAGGTTTGTTATACAGGTAAACTTGTGTCATGGGGGTTTGTTGTACAGATTAGTCACCTAGGTACTAAGCCTAGTACCCAATGGTTATTTTTTCTAATGCTCTTGCTGCTTTCACCCTCCACCCTCCAATAGGCCCCAGTGTGTGTTGTTCCCCTCTATGTATCCATACGTTTTCATCATTTGGCTCCCTCTTATAAGTGAGAACTTGTGGTATTTGGTTTTCTATTTCTGCATTAGTTTACTAAGGATAATGGCCTCCAGTTTCATCTATGTTCCTATAAAAGATATGATCTCATTATTTTTTATGGCTGCATAGTATTCCATGGTGTATTTGTACCACATTTTCTTTATCCAGTCTATTATTGACGGGCATTTAGGTTGATTCCATGTCTTTGCTATTGTGAATAGTGTTGAAATAAACATTCACGTGCATGTGTCTTTATGGTGGAATGATTTATAGTCCTCTGGTTATATACTCAGTAATGAGATTCCTGGGTTGAATGGCAGTTCTGCTTTTAGCTCCTTAAGGAAGCACCACACTGCTTTCCATAATGGTTGAACTAATTTATACTGCCACCAACAGTGTATAAGTGTTCCCTTTTTTCCACAACTTCATCAGCATCTGTTATTTTTTGACTTCTTAGTAATAGCCATTCTGAGTGGTGTGAGATGGCATCTCTTTGTGGTTTTCATTTGCATTTCTCAGTATCAGTAATATTGAGCTTTTCTTCATATGCTTGTTGGGCATATGTATATCTTCTTTTGAAAACTGTCTCTTCATGTCCTTTGTCCACTTTTTAATGGGGTTGTTTTTCTCTTGTAAATTTGCTTAAAATTTCTTATAAACGCTGAATATTAGACCTTTGTCAGATGCATAATTTGCAAATTTTTTCTCCCATTCTGTAGGTTGTCTGTTAACTCTTTTGACAGTTTCTTTTGCTGTATAGGAGCTCTTTAGTTTGATTAGATCCCATTTCTCAATTTTTGCTTTTGTTGTGTTTGCTTTTGGCATCTTCATTATGAAATCTTTGTCCATTGCTATGTCCAGGATGGTATTGCCTAGGTTGTCTTCCAGGGTTTTTATAGTTTTGTGTTTTACAATTAAGTCTTTAATTCATCTTGAGTTGATTTTTGTATATAGTGTAAGGAGGGGTCCAGTTTCAATCTTCTGCATTTGGCTAACCAGTTATCCCAGCACCATTAATTGAATGGGGAGTCCTTTCTCCATTGCTTGTTTTTGTCACCTTGCTTATCTTTGGAGTCACACAGTGCTTAACACAAAGAGCTTAATGAATGTTGTTGAACTTCTCCAGTGTTCTATAGCACCCTAGGGTGACTATTATAATTAGCACCAATTTATTGACGATTTTCAAATAGCAAAAAGAACAGATTATTTTGTTTGTTTGTTTGGTTTTTGAGACGAAGTCTTGCTCTGTCACCCAGGCTGGAGTGCAGTGGCAGGATCTCAGCTCACTGCAACCTCGGACTCTCAGGTTCAAGTGATTCTCCTGCCTCAGCCTCCCGAGTAGCTGGTACTACAGGCATGTGCCACCATGCCG
>NW_016107604.1:1556001-1567051 GCF_001604975.1 Cebus imitator
TTTAGTAGAGATGGGGTTTCACCATGTTGGCCAGGCTGGTCTCAAACTCCTGACCTCAGGTGATCCACCTGCCTTGGCCTCCCAAAGTGCTGGGATTATGGGTGTAAGCCACCACACCTGGCCAAGAACAGATTTTGAATATACTCAAGACAAAAAATGATAAATGTTTGAAGTGATGGATATGCCAGTTACCCTGACTTGATCATTACATATTATATACATATATCAAAATACCACATGTACCCCAAAATATGTATAATTATTACATGTCAATTAAAAATATATAAAATCAGTTCTCACTTTGGCAGCACATATACTAAAATTTGAATGATACAGAGAAGATTTGCATAGCCCCTGCACAAGGATGACACGTAAATTTGTGAAGTGTTCCATATTTTTAGAAGACCCCATCATCTCAGCCCAAAATCTCTTTAAACTGATAAGCAGCTTCAGCAAAGTCTCAGTATACAAAATCAGTGTGCAGAAATCACAAGCATTATTATACACCAATAACAGACTTAAAGAGAGCCAAATCAAGAATGAACTGCCATTCACAATTGCTATGAAGAGAATAAAATACCTAGGAATACAACTAACAAAGGATGTAAAGGACCTCTTCAAGGAGAACTACAAACCACTGATCAAGGAAATAGGAGAGGACACAAACAGATGGAAAAACATTCTATGCTCATTGTTAGGAAGAATCAATATTGTGAAAATGGCCATACTGCCCAAAGTAATTTACAGATTCAATGCTATCCCATCAAGCTACCTTTGACCCTCTTCACAGAACTGGAAAAAAAACCCTTAAACTTCATATGGAACCAAAAGAGAGCCCACATAGCCAAGACAATTCTAAGCAAAAAGAACAAAGCTGGAGGCATCACGCTACCTGACTTCAAACTATACTACAAGGCTACGGTAATCAAAACAGCATGGTACTGGTACCAAAATAGAGATATAGGCCAATGGAACAGAACAGAGGTCTTGGAGGCAATGCCACACATCTACAACAATCTGATCTTTGACAAAGCTGACAAAAACAAGCAATGGGGAAAGGATTCCCTGTTTAATAAATGGTGTTGGGAAAATTGGCTAGCTGTGTGGAGAAAGCAGAAACTGGACACCTTCCTGACACCTTACACTAAAATTAACTCCACCTAATACCATAAAAACCCTAGAAGAAAACCTAGGCAAAACCATTCAGGAGACAGGCATAGGCAAGGACTTCATGACTAAAACTCCAAAAGCACTGGCAACAAAAGCCAAAATAAACATATGGGAGCTAATTAAATTTAAGAGCTTCTGCACAGCAAAAGAAGCAATCATTAGAGTGAACCAGGAACCAACAGAATGGGAAAAAATTTTTGCAATCTACCCATATGACAAAGGGCTGATATCCAGAATCTACAAAGAACTAAAACAGATTTACCAGAAAAAAACAAACAAACCCATTCAAAAGTCGGTGAAGGATATGAACAGACACTTTTCAAAAGAAGACATTGATTAGGCCAACAAACATATGAAAAAATGCTCATCATCACTGGTCATTAGAGAAATGCAAATCGAAACCATATTGAGATACCATTTCACGCCAGTTAGAATAGTGATCACTAAAAAATCGGGAGACAACAGATGCTGGAGAGGATGTGGAGAAACAGGAACACTTTTACACTGTTGGTGGGAGTGTAAATTAGTTCAAGCATTGTGGAAGACAGTGTGGCGATTCCTCAAGGACCTAGAAATAGAAATTCCATTTGACCCAGAAATCCCATTACTGGGTATATACCCAAAGGATTATAAATAGTTCTATTATAAAGACACATGGACATGTACATTCATAGTGGCACTGTTTACAAAAGCAAAGACCTGGAACCTACCCAAATGCCCATTGATGATAGACTGGTCAAGGAAAATGTGTCATGTATATACCATGGAATACTATGCAGCCATAAAAAACAATGAGTTTGTGTCCTTTGTAAGGACATGGATGAATCTGGAAACCATCATTCTCAGCAAACTGACACAAGAACAGAAAATCAAACCCTGCGTGTTCTCACTCATAGGCAGGTGTTGAACAATGAGAACACATGGACACAGGGAGGGGAACATCACACATTGGGGTCTGTTGAGGAGGACCAAGAGAGGGACAGCGGGGAGTGGGGAGGTCGGGGAAGGATAACATGGGGAGAAATGCCAGATATAGGTGACGGGGGGATGGAGGCGGCAAACCACATTGCCATGTATGTACCTATGCAACAATCCTGCATGTTCTGCACATGTACCCTAGAACCTAAAGTGCAATAATACAATTATACACACACACACACACACACACACACACACACGCACACACACACACACACACACTCCTACTAATAATAATGATAAAAGCAAAAAAAAAATGTTGAACTCAATACTACTTTGGGACAAACACCTCTAGTTTGTTTTTGGAACCAAGAATTTCCATGTTGTGTCTCATAATCCATGAATTTATCACAGAAATAAAGGAGTCCATAATGCCTATTTATGAATTCTCAATAGCAACTGTAATTGAAAAGAGTTCTGACAGCCCTTGGGCTGGCCTTGTCTTTCTCTGCAAGCACCATATGGGAACCCAAGTTGCAAACAAAGATACGCTTAGGGTGTTTCAAATCAGATAACAGCTAAGGAATTCCAAAGCAAGCCACACACATTGGTGTTCCTGTGATTAAAACTTATTTTAATCTAATTTTTTTCTATGACCATAGTTGAGCATTCTAAAATAATCTTGAAAGTTAGCACGGGGGCTGGGTGTGGTGGCTCATGCCTATAATCCCAGCACTTTGGGAGGCCGAGGCGGGTGGATCACTGGAGGTCCGGAGTTCAAGACCAGCCTGGTCAACATGGTGAAACCCCGTCTCCACTAAAAATACAAAAATTAGTTGGGCGTGGTGGCAGCTGCATGTAATCCCAGCTACTCAGGAGAATCGCTTGAACCCCGGAGGCAGAGGTTGCAGTGAGCCGAGATCACGCCATTGCACTCCAGCCTGGGCGACAAGAGTGAAACTCCGTCTCAAAAAAAAAAAAGTACTGGGGCAAAAAGTGACTAAGTTAGCACAGTGACTTAGCATATGTGCAAGACGTGTTCCTTAAATGAATAAATGAATAGGTGAATGGATGTGGTTGGGTGATGGGTGAAGTTCTGTAGAAGGCATACTTTCATCTCCTCAGACACACTTCGGTCACCTTTAGGGAAAACTGAAGAGAGCTGGATCTCTTTCCTATGTAGCCAATATGTAGGGGTGGTTGCTGGGGTAAGTTAAATGGTGCCTCTTGTGCCTAACAGTATCATTTTGAAGGGGAGCACATATGGTGGTAATGATGTGGTGTGGGAAGGAAACTTTATTTAAAACCTCAGGAAAGCTTTAAGTCCAAGTTTCTTTTCTTGTAATTTTTTTTTTTTTTTGAAATGGAGTCTTGCTCTGTTGCCCAGGCTGGAGTGCAGTGGCATGATCTCGGCTCACTGCAACCTCTGCCTCCCGGGTTCAAGTGATTCTTGATGCCTCAGACTTCTGAGTAGCTGGAATTACAGGCATGCACCCCCACACTCAACTAATTTTTTGTATTTTTAGTAGAGACGAGGTTTCACTGTGTTAGCCAGGATGGCCTCGATCTCCTGACCTCGTGATCCGCCCACCTCAGCCTCTCAAAGTTCTGGGATTAGAGGTGTGAGCCACTGCGCCCGGCTTTTTAAAATGTTTAGTTAAAAATTTTTTTTTATGTAGAGATGGGATCGCATTATGTTGCCCAGGCTGGTCTTGAATTTCTGGGATCAAACGATCCTCTTGCCTTGGCCCCCTGAAGTACTGGGATTGAAGGTGTGAGTCAGTGTGCTTGGCTTCCAAGTTTCTTAATAAGCATTAATAACCCATGTCATAAGTTGGGTTCCCTGTGATGCAAACTCTAAGACTGAGTTAGTGTGCAGGATGTTTATTCAGGAGAGCACTTGGAATCAACACTGTGGAAGGGAGAGGAGGGAAGCAGAATGTAGTGGTAACTGTAGTAGAGAGAGGAAGTGGGACAACATGGGCAAATATATGAGTGTCTAGAGGTCAAGTGTTTGGGATGTGGCTGTTGAAGGACTGGATGGGAGAAAGCAGGAGGCAGGAGGCAGCATACCCTGCCTTGTCGCTGTATTCCACTTTGCACAAGGCTGATGAACATAGATATTTCAAACAACTGAAAATGATGTCTCAACAGAAGCTGCCTTATGTGGAATTGGCTGCTGTTGCCAAGCCAGGATGCGCTGAGGATGGAAGATGAAGCAGAGCATGAGCTGAGGATGTAGACCACTCAGAGAGGCATGTCCTTGGTAAAAGAGAAAATTTATCCTGTATATGTGCAAAGAACACTCCTGTATTAGATCTCGTGGTTGCAAATGATAGAGGCCCAACTGGAGCTATCTTAGAGAAAAAGGAGGATTTGATGGCTCTCGTAGAAAACTCTGTAAAGAGAGAGGTGTAGCTGGCTTCTGGGAGGACAGGGACAAAGGCTAGTCCGCTATTAGCATGGAGAATGAAGCTTTCTTTGTGTCAATTGCCCTCTGTCAGGGGCTTTATCACAAGATTGGCCCACCAATGACAGAAACTGCTAACTCTCATCTGTCCAAATTTCATTCATTCAATTCATGAAACACGTAGCCATGGAACACCTATAGCATTACAGACACTGTTCTAGGTGCTGGAAATAGTAGGAAAAGAAATGCAAGTAAATAAACTCTGTTTATATTCTAGAGGAGGAAATTCAGACGGTAAACAAAAGTAAAGAGAAATCTTTTACAGGGTGTTAGAAAGTAGTAAGTGCTATGGAAAATAAAAACCAAGCATAAGGCCAGGCATGGTGGCTCAGGCCTATAATCCCAACACTTTGAAAGCCAGAGGCTGGCAGATCACTTGGTCCCAGGAGTTTGAGACCAGCCCAGGCAACGTGCCAAAACCTCTGTCTACAAAAAAATACAACAATTAGCTGGGCGTGGTGGCTCATGCCTGTAGTCCCAGCTAGCTGGGAGGCTGAGGTGGGAGAATCTCTTGAGCCCAGGAGGTCGAGGCTGCAGTGAGCCATGATTGTGCCACTGCACTCCAACCTGGGTGACAGAGTGAGACCCTCTCTCAAAACCAAAACAACAACAAAAAGAAAAAAAAAAATGAAGCATAAAGGAGGCATAGGAAGTGCTGGGGTGGGGAGTTGCAATTGAAATTGAGTAGTCAGGGTGGGCCTTACTAGGAAGATGACATTTGAACAAAGACCTGTAAGAAGAGAGGGAGGGAGCCATGCAAATAACTGAGGGAAAAGGATTGACGTTGGGGAGAACAGCAAGTGCAAAGGACATGAGCTAGGTATGTACTTGGCATCTGTGAGGAAAAGCAACGGGTCTAAGGCTAAAGAGGAGTGAGCAAAGACACGAGGCCCGGGAGGTAAGAGAATGTGGGGCGGATTCTCTAGAGCTTTGTGAGTCATAGCAAAGACTTTGGCTTTGACTTAGAGTATGAGATAGACAGCGGCTAGAGGGTTTTGCATGGAGGAGTGACATTATCCGACTTGCATTCACCTCTGGCTTCTGTGCTGAGATTGAACTGTAGAGAGGCAAGGGTAGAAGTAGGGAGACCGGTTAGGTACTTATTACAATCATTCAAGGGAGATATGATGGTGGCTTAGACCAGGTTGAGTCAGTTTTGCTGTCTAAGAGAGGTTGATTTTGTCAAGTTCCACGTGAAAGGAGAATGAAGCCTATGGGGTCATGTGGGTCACATGGGCACAGGTATGACTGGTTACCGCATTGTGAGCACTTAGGTGGAGTGGGAGAAGGGGTAGTTTATATAAAATGTGCGGAGGGCCGGGCGCGGTGGCTCACGCCTGTAATCCCAGCACTTTGGGAGGCCGAGGCGGGTGGATCACGAGGTCAAGAGATCGAGACCATCCTGGTCAACACGGTGAAACCCCGTCTCTACTAAAACTACAAAAAATTAGCTGGACATGGTGGCGCATGCCTGTAATCCCAGCTACTCAGGAGGCTGAGGCAGGAGAATTGCTTGAACCCAGGAGGCGGAGGTTGCGGTGAGCCGAGATTGCGCCATTGCACTCCAGCCTGGGTAACAAGAGCGAAACTCCGTCTCAAAAAAAAAAAAAAAAAAAAAAAAAAAAAAAAAACCAAAAAAAAAAAAAAAAAAAAAAAAAAAAAATGTGCGGAGCTGTTTCTAGAAGAAGGGAAGAGAAAGCAGCAGATCACAATAGCTGTCTATTTCAGGTATTGTTTACTCAACGCTGCTTTGAAATTACAGAAGATTCTTCTGCCTTTGACTGAATAGATCTGGGAAAGATTCTTTTCCTATGACTCACACAATATATTCCACTACATCCATGGGCTAGTTTGCTGCAAAATCAAGCTAAGGTTTTTGTGAAGAACCGAGCTGTGAGTGGATTTCATCCTGACACAACGTCTTTTAGAGTTCTTGACTTCCCTCCTAGAGAAGTTTTCTTTGTTGAAATATAGCTTACTCAATTCCTCATTACTGTCACAACAAATGACTTAAATGGTTCCATATGTGTGTGCCCAGTTTTCTCAGAAACTACCTCTTTAGAATGCCACCCTGATTCTCTGAAAAGAGAATGTGTGACAAACATTACAATATTTATGTCATCTTATCTTCCGAGTGACTCTTGAAAATGCTGGACATAAATTTAGGAATCTTAAGAGTAAAATAGGCTCTTCCGACATGGCTGTTACAATCGCAATGAAATATTCTAAAAACAGAAATGTTAGTCTTTTTTTTTAACCATGATGTAAATCCAATGACTGATCCTTAAACAGTGGTCTCTTTCCTCTCATTTTTTTTTTTTTGTCACAAAGTCATGATATGATGACAACCTCAACCATTTCAGACTGTATCCGCTGTTAAAATTGATCTCTCTCACAATGACAATGCACTCCTTCACTTCAACTCTTATTTTATACTCTGGGTTTAGATTGAATTCAACATTATCACCTTGTATCCTGGAAAAAGAAGCTGAATGTTTCTTTCTTTTGTTTACAAGCTTAACTGTGGCTTTTCTAGAATGAGATGTTTAGACTTTGTTTCTATTGCATACTCTCTGAGGACTATGAGGGACATCCAGATGGAAATAATTATACCCAGATGGGACTAGTCGTTGTTAAGGCACCATTCTATTCACCGCTGATTCCATGGTCTACACTTTCTGATAGTTGATGGTCACCTTCTGTACCCTCAATGACCAGCTAGCGTGTATCTGCCACTTCTCTTTCTCTACTCTTCACCCATTTTTTCTCTCCCCCAGATTTAGCACAAACATGTAAACAGCAACACAAAAATTTGTTCTGAAAGACTAAATCCATGTTATATCTTAGAAACGATGTATGGTGTGTTAGATCGTTAACTTACACAGAATTATAATGTAAGAAATCATAATGTATGCCCTTAGTGCTTCTGCTATAAAGGAGAGGATGGAAGGAGACTTGTACTCCAGTGGGGAAGAGTATTTTTATCACCTGTTATTGTTTAGAATTGTTGACACACAGCTATAGTAAAAGGCAGACTAATTTTCATTCATGTTATTGTTTTCAAACCCCCTAAAGACAATGCCCTTCTTTATTGCCTGTCCTCACGGCTGACTGGTATTACTGCTTCCACTTTAGTTCACCATTTTCTGGTATCCATTAAGAAAAAAAAAAAAAAGGAAACCACATGAGGACAGCGATTTTTGCCAGTTTTGTTCATCATTGTATCCCAAGTTCCTGGAACAGTGCCCAGCATATATTAAGTGCTCAATAAATGAATATTTTTTAATGAATCCATTTATTATAAGATATTAACACAAACAAAAGAAGATATAGAATCAATTTGTAAGATATAAAGAAAAATGTAGCAAATACTCACCAAGCTGATCTAATAAATATCATTGAACACTACTAGATCCCCTGAATAAATTACCCTTGTCATCTCTTTCTATTATTCCAGAGGCTACAGCAATCCTGAATTAATCTTTATTTTACTTTTTCTACTTTACTATATTATTTGTTTTCATTCTTAATCGAGTGTGGATTACTTTGCACATACAAAAGAATGTTAGGTTGGGAGGCCGAGGGGGCAGATCACGAGGTCAGGAGTTCAAGACCAGCCTGGCCATCATGGTGAAACCCCATCTCTACTAAAAATACAAAAATTGATTGGATGTGGTGGCGCGCATCTGTAATCCCAGCTACTTGAGAGGCTGAGGCAGGAGAATCACTTGAAACCAGGAGGTAGAGGTTGCAGTGAACCGAGATTGCACCACTGCACTCTAGCCTGGGCAACAAAGTAAGACTCCATCTCAAAAACAAAAACAAAAAACAAAGAATGTTAGGTAGATAACAAATGCCCATATATTTACCACCTAACTAAAGCAATAAATTATTACCAAGACCTCTGACATTGCTATGTTCCTCCTGATCTTAAAGGCCACATCTTCCTCCCCTTTTCTAAATTTTGTTTATCATTTCCTTGCTTATTTTTTTAGGCTTACTACATTTTAATGTATGAATATAAAATATTCTTTCATTTGACATTTTAAATTTCATGTAAATGGTAAAATATTGTATATATTCATCTATTACTTGCTTTTTGTGATAAGCATTATGTGTGTGATAGTCCAGTGCTGTGGAGACTGATTATGCTGGTTGTGTACTGCACAACTCTAGGGGACGCTGTTTGCCTTGAGGTCTGAGTGAATGATAACCCCTGCAGATGTACAGTGCACAACCTGCTTGGCTGTACATAAGGCTGTGACACATTGTGTTTCCAACTGTGGCCATAAAATATCTCCCATCCCACAAGCTTTTTTGCAATGTGAACTTGTCATGCCCCTATCAAGAAATGGAGTCTATTTCTCCCCACTGTGGATGTGGGCGGGCCTTGTGACTATTTTAACTAATACAACATAGCAGATACTATGTTGAGTAACTTCCAAGGCTAATAAGTAAGAGATCTGTAACTTCTTCCTTTATCACTTGTAATGCTCCAAGCTATTATGTAAGAAATCTGATTACTCCAAGTCCAGAATGTTGTGAGGAAGTCTAAGTGACCGTACAGTTAAGAGAGAAGCCACTTGGAGGAGCGCTGATGTGCCAGACATGCGCATGAAGCCTTATTGAACTTCCTAGCTCAACACGGTCAAGGAATGAATGCAGCTGAGTGAATAAACCCAGCTGATACTATGTGGGGCAAAACTGCCCAGCTAAGCTCTGACTAAATTCCTCATCTGCAATATCATGAGCCAATAAAATGAAACTAGAATAGCTCTTCAAAACACTCCCACTTGTCCTGAGTTGGACTGATCAGTCATTGGATGTGGCCACCCCAGCAAGGAAGGTGATCTTGAACCAGGAAATTCTATGCAACTGAGGCAGTCCCTGAGGTCCCACCGCTGAAGGTGAACTGCCAACAGCGCTACCATAGAGTCTTTAGGTTTTTCTCTATATAAGATCATGTGATCTGCAAACAGGGACAAGTTGACTTTCTCCTTTCCAATTCGGATGCCCTTTCTTTCTTTCTTTTGCGTACTTGCTCTGGCTAGGACTTCCAGTACTATGTTGAATATGAGTGGTGAGAATAAGCATCTTTGTCTTGTTCCAGTTCTTAGAGGAAAAGCTCACAACTATTTTATTGTGTGAATATCTGCCTGTTTATTCAATTCTTTTCCTATTGATGAATATTTGGATTCCTGAGATCACCAGATATTCTTTTGTATTTTCCGAGTATTTTAAAGTGTTGCTGTTCACATTTAAATCCTGAATGACATGAAAACTGATTTGTTTTTTTCATGGTATTAAGTAAACATCCAATTTTTTCATACAAATGACTGTTAATTTGCAATAATGCTTCTGTCATATATCAAGTGTCTGCATGTTTTGATGTCTTGCTGAGTTACTGATTGTGTTATAGTGTTCTGCTGGTTCATTTGTCTATCTCTGAGCCAGTGTCTTAGTGCCTTAATTACTATAAATTTTTAAGACTTGGAGCAGGATTCCCTTAACCTTGTCATTATTCTCCAAGAGTGTCTGGGCTGTTGTTGACTCTGCTCTATCATATAAATTTTAAATCAGTTTGTCAAATTTCACACACAAAAATTTATTAGAAATTGTGTTTTGTTCTGTTTTCAATGAAAATGTCTTTATTTTAGGAGTAATCTGTATCTTGCTGAAATCTAAGAAACACTCAGTTGAGGGATTTACTAGCCATATGTAGTGGGTTGAATGGCAGGACTTCCTAAAGCTATGTCTACATCTGAATCTCTGGAACCTATAAATGCGACGTTATTTAGAAAAAGGATCTTTGCAGATGTAATAAATTAAAGATCTTGAGAGGAGGAGATTTTCCTGGATTCTCCAGGTGGGCTGTAAAGCCAATGCTGAACGTCCTTATAAGAGACACACAAAAGGAGAAACACACAAAGGGGTGAAAATTGGAGTAATGCAGCCAAAAGCCAACAAACGCAGCCACCAAAAGCTGGAAGAGGCAGAAAACAAATTCTCTTCTAAAGCCTCCAGAGAGGGTGCCACCTTGCGACACCTTGATTTCAGAGACACCAGATCTCCAGAACTGTGAGTTAATGTATTTCTGTTGTTTTAAGCCACCCAATTTATGGCAATTTGTTACAACAGCCACAGGAAACTAATACACCACTCATTCTTTGTTTTCTCTAAGCTGTTCTCCTGTATTGTTAGATCCCTAGAAAGCAACATACCAGGGGCATATCATTACCAATACAAATGTGAATAAATAGAAATGTTTTCACTGGTTGAAGCCAGATGTCATGTCCTTGACTTTTCAAAAGCGTATGAGAAATGGCCACATTAAGAAAATGTCTCAGACCACAGTGCAATCAAGTTAGAACTCAGAATTCAAAAACTAACCCAGAACCACACAGCTTCATGGAAACTGAACAACTTGCTCTTGAATGTTGACTGGATAAACAATGAAATGAAGACAGAAATAAAGATGTTCTTCGAAACCAA
>NW_016107604.1:1569947-1575161 GCF_001604975.1 Cebus imitator
TGGGGAGTAAGGCAGCAAATCACACTGCCACGTGTGTACCTATGCAACAATCTTGCATGTTCTTCACATGTACCCCAAAACCTAAAATGCAATAAAATAAATAAATGGGGGGAAAAAAAGAAAATAAATGTAAGCAATAAAGGGGAAAAAATATGTGATGAATTCATACATGAATAAATTACTGGATGTGGCTTTCAAAACCAAAAAAAAAAAAAAGAAAATGCCTGCATCTGCTGTAAGGCACCAGCTCTAGTTACTAGGGAAAGGTCAAAGCAGAACATTCCTGTGGGTGAAATGAGTCCGTTCCCTCTGTAAATCCAGGAAGTAGATCATGTTAGGGAGAGCCACAAGTTTATTATTAATGTAAGTTTTGGTTAAGACAAGCCAAAAAGGAAAAATCTTGGTCAGAGTTACTCAGGTAAGCTGCTCTCATGTTAAAAAGATGGTGCAGGCTGGGCACGGTGGCTCACACCTGTAATCCTGGCACTTTGGGAGGCCGAGGCGGGCAGATCACCTGAGGTCAGGAGTTTGAGACCAGCCTGATCAACATGGAGAAACCCCGTCTCTACTAAAAATACAAAAAATTAGTCAGGAGTAGTGGCGCATGCCTGTAGTCCCAGCTACTCGAGAAGCTGAGGCAGGAGAATCGCTTGAACCCAGGAGGCACAGGTTGTGGTGAGCTGAGATTGCACCATTGCATTCCAGCCTGGGCAACAAGAGCAAAACTCTGTCTCAAAAAAAAAAAGGTGGTGCAAAGGCAATGTGTATCTTGGTAGTGGCATCCCTCAATATGCTTAGCACTTGATTCTCCTGCTCCAATCGGGACTGGCTACATAGGCTTAGTGCACTGCTGTCATCCTGAGATATCCCTTCACTGGCTACCTGGGAACTCCCTTAATCTGTTAACTACATTGAATCTCCTGTTCCCTGTGTCTTATATCTTCCTATGTCTTGATTTACTCTTCATATTTTGGTGAGCACTTCCTCCAGTAGCTTCTTGGGAAACTGTGCTTGGGGAACAAGAACAAGTATTTTGAGTTCTTGCATGTCTACAAATATCTTTATTTACTTACTCTAAAATGATAGTTTAGTTGAATAAAAATTGTCGCTTGAAAATAATTTTCCTTCAAAATTTTAGAGCCATTGCTTCATTATTTTCTTGCTTCCATTGCTGCTGTTAAGAATAGAGCCGTTCTCATATCTGATCCTTTGTAAAAAATCTATTTCTTCTCTTCCAGAAACTTCTGTTTATTCCCATTGTAGTGAAGTTATCTTGATGTAAGCCTATTTTCTCCCATCGTGGTGTATCCTAGGTAGGCTCCTTTTATCTGACAATTCACATCCTTGAGTTTGGAGAATTTTTTTTTTTTTTATTCTTTCAGTGATAATTTTCTCACCTCTGCTTTCAACATTCTTTTCTATAACTCAGATTTTTCAGATGTTGTTACCACCTCGTCTGGTCTTTTTAATTTTTTCACATTTCTTTCCTCACTATTTTTCTTCTTCTTGTCCTTGAATTTCACCCTTGAGTTTTAAATTTCTGCTATCATTTTACTTAACCAGACGGAATCTCTAGTTAAATGTTGAATAGAGGTAGTAATAATCCTTGTTTTGTTCTTGATTTGATTTTAATGGTAATGTTCTCATGTTTCAGATTTAGGTATTAGGTTGATTTGAGGTCTTTGGCAATAACTTTTATTAGGTATCTATTATTTCTAGACTGTTAGGCAATTTTATTCCAAATAGGCATTGGATTACATTGAATGCTTTTGATGTATTTATTAAGATAATTTGTTTTTTCTGTTTTTATCAGTGAATAAAAATAATGGATTTTCTAAAATTAAACTAACTTTAACTTCCTGGGATAAACACAGCTTAGTTGTAATGTTTTCTGTTCTGTTCACTGCTGGATTCAGTTTGTATACATTTTGTTTAGAGTTTTTATATCTACATTGGTGAGTGAATTTGTGCTGTAGTATTCTTTGCCTATACTTTTCTTCTTCTTTTTTGTTTTTGAGACAGAGTCTCACTCTGTTGCCCAGGCTGGAGTGCAGTGGCTCGATCTCGGCTCACTGCAACCTCCGCCTCCTGGGTTCAAGTGATTCTCCTGCCTCAGCGTTCTGAGTAGCTGGGATTAAAGGAGCGCGCCACCATGCCCGGCTAATTTTTTTTGTGTTTTTAGTAGAGACGGCGTTTCACCATTTTGGTCAAGCTGATCTCAAACTCTTGACCTCGTGATCTGCCTGCCTCGGCCTTCCAAAGTGCTGAGTATAGGCATGAGCCACCGCACCCGACCTTTGCTTATGCTTTTCTTGTCTTTTTTTGCTATGGAGGTTGTATATAACATAGCTCTCATAACAGTTGGAGAGCTAGAGACTTTTCTTTCTATTTCTATTCCCTGGAATAGTTTTTATAATATTGGAAATATTTCTTCCTTAAATGCTTAGTAGAACTTGACGACAAAATCATCGGGGCAACATGCTTTTACATACTGATTTTATTTCCTCATTGTTTATAGGACCACTCAAGATTTATATTTTTCTTTGAGTCAGTTTGGGTTGGTTATATTTCCTAGGAGTTTTGCCTTTCTGTCTAAATTCTTAATAATATTGGCATTAAAAATGTCATAGTATTATCTGTTAAATACATCAGTTTTTCATGTTGTTGATCTTCATTGTTGTCTGTCTTTTTTGTTTTGTTTTATTTTTGGCTTTTTTTCAGAGACAGCATCTTCTTCTGTGCCTAGGCTGGAGTGCAGTGGTGTGATCATAGCTTACTATAACTTCAAACTCCTGGGCTCAAGAGACTTTCTTGCCTCAGCCTCCTGAATAACTAAAACTACAGGCATGTGCCAGGTAATTTTTAAAAACTTTTTGTAGAGAAAGGGTCTTGCTATATTGCCCAGGCTTGTTTCAAACTCTTGGCCTCAAGCAATCTTCCCACCTTAGATTCCCAAAGCACTGATATTAGAGATGTGACCCACCACACCCAGCCTATCTTCTCCTTTATTAATTTAGCTTTATTATTTCTTTTCCTTGGGTTTATCCTGTTTCTCTTTTACTAGTTTTTTAAGTTCAATGTTTAGCTCATTACTTTTCATTTCAGCTTATTTCACAGTTTCAACTTTTTATTTCAAAGTAATTGTACATTCACAGAAAGTTGTGAAAATAATAAAGAGAATTGCTATGTACCTTTCACCGTGTTTCTCCCGGTGGCTACATCTTAGGTAACCATAGGACAGTATCAAATCCAGGAAACTGACATTCGTACAATGTGTATGTATAATTTTATGCCATCGATCACATGCATTTATTCACGTAACCCCACCATCACAATCAAGACACAGAACAGTTCCATTAATACCAACATCTCCCTCCTACCTACCGTTTATAGTCACACTTATTCCCTTCCCATCCACCATGCCTAACTCCTGGTAACTACAAATCTGCTCACCATCTCTATAGTTTCATCATTTTGAGAATGTTATATAAGTGGAATCATATAGTATGTGACCTTTGAGACTGACCCTTTTCACTTGGCGCAATGCTCTTGGTAACCATATAAGTTGCATGTATCAATAGTTTGTTCCTTTTTGTGGCTGAGAAGTATTCCATGGTGTAGCTATACCACAGTTTGTTTAGCCATTCATCTAATGAAGGACGTTTTGATTGATTCCAGTTGTTGATGATTACTCACTTCCAGGAGTTTTTATGTAGAATCCTTGAAATTTTCTATGTAGACCATGATATCATAGAAAAATAGGGATGCTTTTATTTATTCCTTTCTGATCTATATGGCTTTTATCATCTTGATGCACTTACTAGGATTCTAGTATTATGCTGAATAAGAGTGATGAGAATGGACATATTTGCCTTGCTTTTAAACTTAAGAGGAAAACATTGAGTCTTTCACCATTGTGTATTATATCAGTTACAGGGTTTTTAAAGACATTTTTTAAGTTGAAGAAGTGCTCTTCTATGAGTCTGCAAGAACCACACCGTTACTGGGCTTGGGGTCCCCCCTAAAGCAGGTACAGACTAGATCACAACACTCAAGTCCTTTCAAGTATCTGGAAAGCCTTCCCAAGAAGAACAGGTACAAACAAGCCCAGACTACAAAGACTACAATAAATACGTAACTCTTCAATGCCCAGACACAGACGAACATCTCTAAGTATCAACACAGTCCAGGAAAACATGATCTCAACAAATGAACTAAATCAGGCATCAGAGACAAATCCTGGAGAAACACATATGTGACCTTTCAGACACAGAATTCAAAATCACTGTTTTGCTATTTTGAGGGAACTCAAAGAAATTCAAGATAACACAGAGAATTCAGAATTCTATCAGATATATGTAACAAAGAGGTTGAAATAATTTAAGAGAATCAAACAGAAATTCTTGAGCTAAAAAATGCAATTGGCATACTGAAGAATGCATCAGAGTCTTAATAGCAGAAGTGATTGAGAAGAAGAAATAATTAATGAGCCTGAAGACAAGTTATTTGAAAATGCACTGTCAGAGGAGACAAAAGAAAAAAGAATTTTAAAAAATGAAGCATGCCTACAGGATCTAGAGAATAATCTCAAAAGGGCAAATCTAAGAGTTATTGGCCTTAAAGAGGAGTTGGAGAAAGAGATAGGGGTAGAAAGTTTATTCAAAGGGATAAAACACAAAACCTCCCAAACCTAGAGAAAGATATAAATATCCCAAGTACAAGAAGGCTACAGAACACCAAGCAGATTTAACACAAAGAAGCTTATCTCAAGGCATTTAATAATAATCAAACTCTGAAACCTCAAGGATAAAAAAAGGATTCTAAAAGCAGCAAGAGAAAAGAAACAAATAACATACAATAGAGCTCCAATATGTTAGGCAGCAGACTTTTCATTGGCAACCTAACAGGCCAGGAGAGAGTGGCATGACATATTGAAAATATTGAAGGAGGCCGGGCACGGTGGCTCACGCCTGTAATCCCAGCACTTTGGGAGGCCAAGGTGGGCAGATCACCCAAGGTCAGGAGTTTGAAACCAGCTTCGATCAACATGGTGAAACCCCATCTCTACTAAAATTAGCTGGGCATGGTGGCATCCGCCTGTAATCCCAGCTACTAGGCAGACTGAGGCAAGAGAATCACTTGAACTCGGGAGGCAGAAGTTGCAGTGACCCAAGATCGTGCCACTGCACTTCAGCCTGGGCAACAAGAGTGAAC